>NC_067474.1:35037087-35347785 GCF_947179515.1 Apodemus sylvaticus
TGAATAGTGACTTCACTCCACCCTTTACCTGATTTTTTATTATCCTTCTAGATTCCATTACAAATCTACAAGACACTCAAAGGTTTCTATAATATAATGAACTCCCTTTTCAACATAAGACCAGTCTCAGTCTTGGGATTCAGAAGTGATTAGGATACATTTTTTAAAATTTAACAAGGTCAACATAGCATGAAACTATCCTATCATTTGTAATAATTGTTTTCTCAAAAGAGCAATGTTGGACACAGAAGCAACTATGGAGAGACTTTCCATAAAGCACACTCTAGTCTATAGCCATTCTTCATGAGCTATCTCATTTTCTCATTCTAGGACACTGCCACAAAACTTTCCTCCACTGATAAGCTTGGTAATGTTGGTTTATAGTTTTCAGCCTAGTCAGGCATAAAAATAAGTACATTCTTGCCTGCTTTATCTTAGGCTAAATTAGGTCTGGATCTGACAAGCTTTGAGTCAGTACTGTGGCTTTTGCTTCTCCTTCAGCTGCATATAGGTTCATCAAAATACCACTGCAAAACCCCAGTAGTAGTGACAACATGTCTCTTATGACTCATGAGAGCCAAAGGGTCAGAAAACTGATCTTCTTTTCATTGCCTTGGCTTACATAATCTTTGTCTCAAGATGGGAAAGGTAATTCTATTTCCTCAACATTCAGACTGAACCTGTCTATCTCAGCATTAGGTGCCAGGCTACAAAACCTCTTCCCAAATTCAAGCAATTCTGATGCAAAATATTCCATAATTACTACCATGTCTTGTACTAGGCCATTATTGAAATTTCCATCTTCATTATGCATTGTGTAGATTTCCTTTTTTAATATTAAAGGTCAGACATTAGGAGAATTTTTGATCACTTCTATCTCGTTCATTACTCACACTGTCTAATTCTTCCAGTGGGTTCCAGATTTTTGAAACCCAGGCAAGATTTATAATACAGAACTAGTTTGAATTCTTCTGTCCCTTGCATCCTGCCAGCTGAATGGAATGACAGATCAACACATCCATCACATGTTCTACTTTTTTCAGTTTTTCCTGACGAATCGAAGACTGTTGTATGGAACAATACTGGCTTGTCTCTCATTGTGATTTCTCCCTTACAGAGAAAGTTCTCTCCGGAAAACAGCTGATCTTCAGTTGCATGCCATCATCCACAGCAACAGCCATACAAGTGCCACCATAGCCTGCTGATAATCGCTGCCCATACATACTACTTACAAGGGTTGAATTATATTCTGCTCTGTGAGTCCTGTTCGGGAACCAATTGTATTGCATGATTTTTCCTAGGGAGACATGAACAAATGTCCATTCATCTCAGATAAGATACTAATGACAGCCCCCCCCAAAAAAATCCATCCAAGTCTATCTTGATGAACCAACAAGATCAGGCATCGTGGGTTACGAGCCTGAATGACTCAAAGGTATCTTCATCATCCAAAAACACATACATCAGCATGAGGTTACCTCACACAAGTTACATCCCCATAGCTTCTTACCCAATATGCATTTGTACTGGAAAGTACAATCTATTTGTTCAAGACAGACCAGACTTCAAACTGTCTAGACATTTGATAAATAATCTTCATGAACACCTTACTTCTCCACTCCTGTTTCTTAGGCTATAAAATATGTCTCACAATCTTTTCCATGTGATATGCCATTGGAATTAAATGGGACCATGCCTCTATTAAATATCACAGAGTTTCTCAGAGAAGTTATTTTGTGAACTTTTGCTTGCTAGACAGTACAAACAGCAAAGAACATGATAAAGTCTATAGGCATACAGGAGGAAAGGTGTGGTAGGTCCCTAATACGTACAAAAATTAGATAATGTGAAAGTTTATAGAAAGGCAGCACTGCACTTTGTCCATGGAGAAACAGCATTTCAAACAGACTTTGAAAAATAAAAGTATACTTGAAAGACTAAGGTAGTTTTCTCACAAAGAGAATGCAAACTGTTCCACTAATGTTCTCTGCAGGATTGTCATGCTATAAGGCAAATGTGAGGAACTGAGGGCAATTATAACTGAGACAACCTGGAAGGTAAATGAAATGTCTTATTTTCTGATATCTCTTGGAGTATGGTACTCATACATACATCATGGTAAAGTTAGTTACAAAATAAATATAACTTCAGCTTTTTTTACTAACAGTTGTTTTGGTTGTCTGGTTCATGGTCTTTTTACATGTATTAGTGACAGTAGAAATAGTATTTAGAAAAGTGGAAAATCACTATACTTGATTATTTGAACCAGAGTGAAAATGAAAACTACCATGAATGTTAGCATGTTTCTCAAATTCCACATGGAATTGGATGTATTGTGCTCCAATGGAACTCTGAAATGAGGTCAGCTTCTGGTAGGTCACACGACTAACTCTATTAAGCCACTGTTCTGTAATCAGCTCCATATGTGGCACCCTTCTGCTGGGTAATTTTGTATTCAGTTTTAAAATGTTATGAAAATGTAAAATGTTGGAATCAAAGATCCTATAATATTATAAAATCAAGATGAAAATATAAAAATGATTCAAAATATGAAAACAAAGTATCTTTTTACAAAGAACATACCATAAAATTGTGAAGGTCACCTCAGAAGAAAACTGTCCTTGCAATACATGGGCCTTGACTGCTGGTCAAGAAAAGAAAAAATAGCTAGAAGGTATTTGGGAGCCAACTGCAGATACTTAAATATCAAAGAGGTTGCTTTATGTAATTATTGGTCATCTATTAAGTATGGTCATTGTGTAACAGGGTAACATTAAAAAATGTCCTTATTGGACAATGTGCAAGTCTCATATGTCTGCAGCTAATTTTTAAATGGTTCAGCAAAATGTGTGTGTGCTTTTTGCATACAAGGGAAGGACAGGAAAAGACTAGAGGAAATGGAATGATGCAGGGGAAGAAGAAAAGCAATGACAGGGAAAGAGAAAGACAAAGACAAAGAAGAAACAACGAGAACAGCAAAATCTTAACAGTTGTGACCAAGGTGTGTATTTAAGTAATGGAAAATTCCTAGCATATTCAAGGGCCTGAAATCAGCCCCCAACACTCACGTGATAAAGGTAACAGATATCAAATTTGAGTGGACACAGGTAGGGTTTTTTCTAATTTCTTTTAAAGTACTCTAACCACTTGAAACTTCTCAAAATAAGTACGCTATGCTTAGTAAATCTAATATTAGCCCAAAAATAGAATGATATGAATTACTGAAAGAGTCATATAAAGGATAACTGAGGCTCATGAAATTTCTATGCATGTGTTCTAAACAAGTACCAGATATGTCCAGTCTTTTAAAAATCTGAATTTAAATTTTAAATCCTTGGTCTTCAAAGGTTATACCAGCATTGTACAGATATAGACATGTTTCTTGAGTTTGATGACAAACCTCAAGCTCATCATAACATTATCTCTGTGTGCCTGCATGATTAATATTTTTATTGTAGTCATTCTATGAAATCTTGTGCTGGAGTATACTGTGAGCATTTAACAGAGGCTACTTTTTCTAGGAGAAACTAATATTACTCACATTTATTCTTTTTCAATCAAAAGCCAAATTCATCTCTGTTTAAATGACAAGATGGGATTACATCAAGCCATTATACACCACAATGCTCAGGGGAAGCAAGAAGAGAAATGAGTATAACATTAACTAATGAATACGTCTGCTGTGACCCAATGCACTAAGACCCGTAGAGAGTCTCACGGGCAAAAGCCTGTGTGTAGATTTTAAAAGTACATTAATTTCTGTAAATATTGCTCAGTGTATGCTTTCCTTCTGTGAACAGTAATCCATGCTGCTTGGTACACGCTACACACAGATGCATTTACTTCATAAATACAGTGATTCCCATAAAAATATTTCAGTTTACTTTAACATGAAAATCAAATTTCTGAATTCTCTTTGTTATAGAAAATTAACTTCAGTTAAGGGGTACATTCACATTTTATACAGTAGGATTGAGGTATATGTGTCAAAACAAGAGTGTTTTGTGTGGTACATACACTTTGGACTGTGTAGCCTCAAGTAAATCATTGAAATTTGTGCAAAGGTTTGGAATATAGTTTAAAGGATAAATCTATGAGCGAGCAAATGAACCATGGACTGATTTTGGGAACAAGGTAAATTATAAAAGATGACTATCAATGATGAAGATCCATGGGATAGAGAGAAATGTTAGCCATTGTTACAGTTCTATAGAACTGCAGATAAATAAATCACTTGGGAAGTTTCTAGAATAGAAACTGGACCCCTGTGTGTTCTATCTGTTGATATAAACATACTATAGACACTCCTTCAGGACCTCCTTTACTTAGAAACTGTGTCTTTAGAATACATGTCTAGTATTTAAGTAACATTTGAGTTAATCTAAAAAGTCATAATGAGAAGTGCCCTCGATGGAATTATCTAGATAAGATATTGCTTCTTCTGGCCTTCCACCCAAGGAGAGACAGCATACAAGCAAAGACTGCAAAAGCTCTTAGCTATAGAATTGTTGTAGACATAACTGGGAGGCTGGATCTGGCCCCTTACAACTGAAAAATCTAACACCTTACAACTCCAGTAAACTGAAAGCAATACAAGGCTGGGAATTAGTGGGTTTGAAACCAGTTCATTTTCCACCCAGAGGAATGCAATTCATCTCACTTTTTAAACTTGTTTTTTTTTTCAGAAAGGAAAATAATTCTTAAAATTCTCTTTCTTATAAGCCCTTAGGATAGGTCTTATTATTGCCAGATAATAGCATTTACTAATGGTGAGACATGCACGTTTGGAGGCCACTTCAGGGAGGGAAGCAGAGTCCACAGGGAGGGAACCACAGGCCATTCCTGCCAAGGAAGCAGATAGGCTAACTCCACATTCTCACCTCATCCTCTATTCCTCCAAGACCATCCCCACAGTATCATCTCCAGCTCTGCAGCAGAACACCTGCTGCAGCTTCTGTTCTCCACTGCGCCAAGATCCAGGGGATTGCACATGTTTTTGGGGAAAAAAAGTTGTTTGTAATTTTTCCACCTCTAAAATTCCTTCTTCCAGCTCATTGCTTTCTCCCAGCTTCAAATGTCAGCAGCTGCTCCCTAAGAAGGCACAGACCACGCTGACCAGGAAAGCAAGTAGGCTAACTGCAGATCTTCACTTTTCCATCTATCCGTCCAAGTTGAATCCCCCAGTCTTAGGCCTACCTCTTTAGCAAACCTTCTGGCTGCTGCCTCTCCTCTCACTCTGCCCCCATCCCAAGGGGATCCTCAGAGAACACCTGCTTTCCTTTATCCAAATTAAGTAAAAGGCAGGGAGAAAATATACATATTAACAAAATCAGAAACAAAAGAGGGGACATAATAAGAGACACTGAAGAAATACAGAGAATCATGAGGGCATGCTTTAAAAATCTGCACTCCATCAGAAGTAGGAAAACCTTTAAACATGGATAATTTTCTAACTAGGTACCATTGACCAAAGATATATCATATCAGATAAACAATTAAATATATCTATAACTGAAGTGGAAATTTTTAGTTTCTTTGGAGACTCATTTGCATCATGTAATGTTTTTGTTTTGGTTTTTTGTTTGTTGTTTGTTTGAAACTGACTTATAAAACTATGTTTTGCTGAGACTATATACATGGTGTTTTTTGGAAACTGCCTGGAAAAGGGAAAAAGAGCATATGATGTTTTGCTGGTGCAGATGCTTGAGAGAGTATGTGATCTTTGGAAAGTGTATAAGTATAGCCCAGTAAACAGTGTATAAGTATAGCCCAGTAAACAGTGTATAAGTATAGCCCAGTAAACAGTGTATAAGTATAGCCCAGTAAACAGTGTATAAGTATAGCCCAGTAAACAGTGGATGCTGTGGCATTTGTTCACCTTGCCACTCTGCTGGTCATTACTGAGCTTTGCTGACAAAGCTGTGGCATTATTTGGCCCTGACTTCTTGCATGGTCATCTTTTTTAATGACCTCATAGAGAGAAGTGCACAACGAACGTCTTGTGATATTCTGGAGTCTTCTTGCCGTTTCCACAGACTCAAGCCAATTGGCAAAACCTTGCAGTTTCTTCTGGATTGAACTGACATTGCTAATTTGTTAATGGTGCTTATGAGTGAGTCGAGCTGCCACTGCTGATTTGTATGAACAAAACTGCTAATATCTTGACAATAAAGATTAGAATCACCCCAAAGAACCGTTCCTTTCTACTACCTCTGGTAGGTGGTGGGCAAGAAGGGAGGTTAAAGCATTAAAAAAAAAAACCTTATTAAAGTAGTTTTTAGAAATCTAAGCCAAAAATATAATACCAATGGAAAAAAATAGTCTTTGAAATTCCCCAAACCAAAAAAAAAAGAAGCCTACAGCTAACAAAGAATTCTACCAGACTTTCAAAGAGGAGTTAACTGAACATTCCTCAAATTATTCCACAAAATTGAAACAAAAGGAACATTGCCCGTTTGATTTTATGAGACCACAGTTATCATGATAACCAAACCACATAGTCCAATGAAAGCAAGAGAATTACAGACCAATTTCCTTTATGAAGAGAGATGCAAAAATACTCAGTAAAATACTTACAAATCAAATGCAAGAACACATCAAGAAGCTCATCTCCCATAATCAAGTAGATTTCAGCCCAAAGAAGCAAGAATGGTTCAATATATAAAAATCAGTAAATGGAATCCACCATATAAATAAACTGAAAGAAAAAAACCACAAGACCATCTCATTAAATGCAAAAAGGGTCCCTGAAAAATATCTAATACCCTGAATAATAAAAGTCACAGGTTAAAGATACAAGGGAGCATCTTAAATAAATGATATTAGTCAAACTGAGTGGCTACATGTAGGAGGATCCAAAAAGATCCATATTAATCACCCTGCACAAAACCCAAGGCTAAATGGGCCAGACTTCAACATAAAACCAGATATACTCAGCCTAATAAAAGAGAAAGTGGGAAGTAGCCTTGAACTCATTGGCAAAAGGAAACAATTTTTTGAACAGAGCACTGTTAGCACAGGCACTAAAATCAATTATTAATCAGTTACTAAAATGGGCCCTATTGAAACTGAGAGACTTCTTTACTGGCAAAGAATATCACTTTGTGGACAAAATAACAGTTTACAGAATAGTAAAATATTTTTAGCAACTGCATATCTAATAGAGGGCTAATAACCCAATATGTCAAGAAGCTAGATATCAAAAAATCCCAAATAACTCAAATTAAAAATGCAGTACAGTGGGGCTGAAGAGAATGCTCAGTGGTTAGGAACACCGGTTGTTCTTCCAGAGAACCCAGGGCCAAGTCCCAGTACCCACATGGCAGCTCATAACTGTCTATAACTCCAGTTCCAGGGGATCTGACACCTTCATATCAATGTACATAAAATAAATTATATAGACTTATTTAAAAATATGAATAATACAGTAGTGATCTAAATAGGGACTTCTCAATAAAGGAAACTCAAATGGCTGAAAAACAAAAAATATGTTCAACATCCTGAGCCATTAGGGAAATAAAAGTCAAAACTTTGAGATTTCATCTTACACCTGTCAAAATGACTAAGAACAACAAAACAGGCAATGACTTAAAACACACAGTGATCCACAAACAATAATAGTGCAAGACTCCAACACCCCAGTCTCACCAGTAGACAGATTATGGAAACAGAAAATAAACAAGAGGCGGAGGCAGCAGCGGCAGCAGTGGCTGCTCCAGCTGAAGGGCCATCAGCAGTGGAACCAAGGCGTCACAGGGACCAGTTAGGCCCTGCGCCCACGACCACTGACCTTCGCTGACCAGCCGGACAGCAAGCAGCTGCAGTTGTGCGGCGCCTTTCCTGCACGGAGGCCACTTCAGAACTCGGCCTCCCACCAGTCAGGAGAGGAGGATCCATCTTGGTTCCGTACTCCAGGAATCGGACAGACTGAGGTACACAAACATAATCCGAGGCCAACACCGCGGTGGTCTGAGCCCGACGGGCGTTGGCCTGCACCCAGGCCCTGGGCGGGTCGGGGGGCCATCGGGGTGCCAACCCAACCAGGAGGTTTTTTGCCCAGGCCTGCGAGCGCGCCGCCGCCATTTTGCCTGCAGGACAACAGAGAGCTCAGGCAGGCAGACCTGTAACAGGCATAGCCTAAGGCTAACAAAGCGGGGGTCCAGGCCCCAAAAGGCACAGGACTGACCCCAAGAACTGGGCGGCTTGGTGGGCCATCTGTGAGTCAACCCGCCCAGGTGATTGTTAGCAAAGCAGACTCTCCCGGCGCTTTCAGGGAGCGCGGGCGCACACGCCCGCCATCCTAGTCACCTGGCAAACCCAATTAACAGTCAAAGCCGTAGGGGAACTTTGCTCGGACCTTGGCCTCCCAGGCTTTTGCCTGGACTCAGGGACTGGGCGGCCAGGCTAACCTTGTGTGCGATAGCCCGGTTGGCAGATCGGCTGCCCAGCGGAGTGAGCGGAACTCAGGGGAGGTCACAGTAGCATACACCGTCGGCACTCCCTGGGAGTGCACACAGGCTCCATCTGCTCCACAGACACAATCTGGGGCAAGGCCTCAGGCAGAAGCCTTTAGCTCTACTCTCTCCGCTTCCGGATCCAGATCAGTCTGGGCGGCAGCATTACATCTCCAAGTCCTGCAAGTGGCTAGCTGGGCTTCCGGGCGGCCAGCTGGGAGAAGTCAGTGTGCTCCAGTGAATCCAGCGGGCCCCAGCGGGAGCCTTCGGGTGCCTGCTTTGGGATCTGAACAGCCTGGGCAGCAGCACACTGTCTACAAGCAGTGCAGGAGGTAAGCTGTGCACCAGAGGCCAACTGGGAAGGGGCAGCTTGCACTGGTGAGTCCAGCACTGACAAGATAAACTAACACCAGTGAGATCTAGATGGCAAAAGGCAAACGCAGGAACGTCACTAACAGAAATCAAGGCAATATGGCAACATCTGAACCCAATTCTCCTCTACCAACATGTCCTGGATACCCCATCACACCAGTAAAACAAGATTTGGATTTAAAATCACTGGTCATGATGCTGGTACAGGAACACATGAAGGTCATACATAAAGAAATTCAGGAGACAATGGATCAAAAGGTAGAAGCCCTTGCAAGGGAAACACAAAAATCATTGAAAGAAATCCAGGAGAATACAAAAGCCAACAAGGAGGAAATGCAAAAAACACTTAAAGAAATACAGGAGAACTTTGCTCAACAGGCTGAGGTCATGAAAGACGAAACACAAAAATCTCTTAAAGAAATACAGGAGAACTTTGGTCAACAGGCTGAGCTCATGAAAGAGAAAACACAAAAATCTCTTAAAGAATTACAGGAAAACACAAACATGCAAGTGAAGGAGCTAAGCAAAACCATCCAGGATCTAAAATCAGAAGTAGAAACAACTAAGAAAACTCAAAGGGAGACAACTTTGGAGATAGAAAGCCTTGGGAAGAAATCAGGGGACAGAGATACAAATATCAACAACAGAATACAAGAGATAGAAGAAAGAATCTCAGATGCTGAAGATTCCATAGAAACCATGGACTCAACAGTTAAAGAAAATGCAAAATGCAAAAAGCTTGTAACCCAAAATATCCAGGAAATCCAGGACACAATGAGAAGACCAAACCTAAGGATTATAGGCATAGAGGAGAGTGAAGATTTACAACTTAAAGGGCCAGCAAATATCTTCAATAAAATTATGGAAGAAAACTTCCCTAACCTAAAGAGAGAGATGCCCATGAATATACAAGAAGCCTACAGAACTCCAAACAGACTGGACCAGAACAGAAATACTTCCCGTCACATAATAATCAAAACACCAAATGTTCTAAACAAAGAAAGAATACTAAAGGCAGTAAGAGAAAAAGGCCAAGTAACATATAAAGGAAGACCTATCAGAATCACAGCAGACTTTTCACCTGAGACTATGAAGGCTAGAAGGTCCTGGGCAGATCTCATGCAGACTCTAAGAGAACACAAATGCCAACCAAAACTACTATATCCAGCAAAACTCTCAATCACCATAGATGGAGAAACTAAGATATTTCATGACAAAACCAAGTTTACCCAATATCTATCCACAAACCCGGCCCTAAAAAGGATAATAGGAGGACAACACCAATACAAGGAGGGAAACTTCACCCTGGAAAAAGCAAGATAGTAACCTTTCATCAAACCCAAAAGAAGTTAAGCATTCAAATTTAAAAAATAACATCAAAAATGATAGGAAGTAACAATCACTATTCCTTAATATCTCTTAACATCAATGGACTTAATGCCCCAATAAAAAGACACAGACTAACTGAATGGATACGTAAACAGGACCCTACATTTTGCTGCTTACAGGAAACACACCTCAGGGTCAAAGACAAACACTACCTTAGAGTAAAAGGCTGGAAGACAATTTTACAAGCAAATGGTCTCAGGAAACAAGATGGAGTAGCCATTTTAATATCAGATAAAATTGACTTTCAACCCAAAGTCATCAAAAGAGACCCTGAGGGACACTTCTTGCTGGTCAAAGGAAAAATACAAAAAGAAGAACTGACAATCCTGAACATCTATGCCCCAAATGTAAGGGCATCCTCTTTTGTAAAAGAAACTTTATTAAAACTAAAAGCACACATTGCACCTAACACAATAATTGTGGGTGACTTCAACACTGCACTTTCCTCAATGGACCGATCAGGAAAACAGAAACTAAACAGGGACACAATGAAACTAATTGAAGCTTTGGACCAATTAGATTTAACAGATATATATAGAACATTCTATCCTAAAACAAAAGAATATACCTTTTTCTCAGCACCTCATGGTACCTTCTCCAAAATCGACCATATAATTGGTCACAAGACAGACCTCAACAAATATAAGAAGATCGAACTAATCCCATGCCTCCTATCTGATCACTATGGAGTAAAAGTGGTCTTCAATAGCAACAGAAACAACAGAAAGCCCACATACACGTGGAAACTGAACAATACTCTACTCAATGATACCTTGGTCAAGGAAGAAATAAAGAAAGAAATTAAAGACTTTTTAGAACACAATGAAAATGAAAACACAACATACCCAAATCTATGGGACACAATGAAAGCAGTGCTAAGAGGAAAACTCATAGCCCTGAGTGCCTCCAAAAAGAAAATGGAGAGAGCATACATTACCAGCTTAATGACACACCTGAAAGCCCTGGAACAAAAAGAAGCTATTTCGCCCAGGAGGAGTAGAAGGCAGGAAATCATCAAACTCAGGGCCGAAATCAATCAAGTAGAAACAAAGAGAACCATACAAAAAATCAACAATACCAGGAGCTGGTTCTTTGAGAAAATCAACAAGATAGATAAACCCTTAGCCAGAATGACCAAAGGGCACAGAGAAAGTATCCAAATTAACAAACTTAGAAATGAAAAGGGAGATATAACAACGGAAACTGAGGAAATCCAAAAAATCATCAGATCCTACTACAAGAGCCTATACTCAACACAACTGGAGAATCTGGAGGAAATGGACAATTTCCTTGACAGATACCAAATACCAAAATTAAATCAGGACCAACTAGACCATCTAAACAGTCCCATAATGCCTAAAGAAATAGAAGGAGTCATAGAAAGTCTTCCAACCAAAAAAAGCACAGGACCAGATGGCTTCAGTGCAGAATTCTACCAGACCTTCAAAGAAGAGTTAACACCAATACTCTTCAAACTATTCCACAAAATAGAAACAGAAGGAACACTACCCAATTCCTTCTACGAAGCCACAATTACGCTGATACCAAAGCCACACAAAGATCCAACAAAGAAAGAGAACTTCAGACCAATTTCCCTTATGAACATCGATGCAAAAATACTCAATAAAATTCTTGCCAACCGAATCCAAGAACACATCAAAACGATCATCCACCATGATCAAGTAGGCTTTATCCCAGGAATGCAGGGTTGGTTCAATATACGGAAATCCATCAATACAATCCACTACATAAACAAACTCAAAGAACAAAACCACATGGTCATTTCATTGGATGCTGAAAAAGCATTTGAAAAAATTCAGCATCCCTTCATGCTTAAAGTCTTGGAAAGAACAGGAATTCAAGGCCCATACCTAAACATAGTAAAAGCAATATACAGCAAACCGGTAGCCAGCATCAAACTAAATGGAGAGAAACTTGAAGCAATCCCACTGAAATCAGGGACCAGACAAGGCTGCCCCCTTTCTCCTTATCTTTTCAATATTGTACTTGAGGTACTAGCTCGGGCAATTCGACAACATAAGGAGGTCAAAGGGATACAAATTGGAAAGGAAGAAGTCAAACTATCATTATTTGCAGACGACATGATCGTCTACCTAAGTGACCCAAAGAACTCCACTAGAGAGCTCCTACAGCTGATAAACAACTTCAGCAAAGTGGCAGGTTATAAAGTCAACTCAAGCAAATCAGTGGCCTTCCTATACTCAAAGGATAAGCAGGCTGAGAAAGAAATTAGGGAAATGACCCCCTTCACAATAGCCACAAACAGTATAAAGTATCTTGGGGTGACTCTTACCAAACATGTGAAAGATCTGTATGACAAGAACTTCAAGACTCTGAAGAAGGAAATGGAAGAAGACCTCAAAAAATGGGAAAACCTCCCATGCTCATGGATCGGCAGAATCAATATAGTTAAAATGGCCATTTTGCCTAAAGCACTATACAGATTCAATGCAATACCCATCAAAATCCCAACTCAATTCTTCACAGAGCTAGAAAGAGCAATTATCAAATTCATCTGGAACAACAAAAAACCCAGGATAGCTAAAACTATTCTCAGCAACAAAAGGAAATCTGGGGAAATCAGTATCCCTGACCTCAAGCAATACTACAGAGCAATAGTGTTAAAAACTGCATGGTATTGGTACAGTGACAGACAGGAGGATCAATGGAACAGGATTGAAGATCCAGAAATGAACCCACACACCTATGGCCACTTGATCCTCGACAAAGAGGCTGAAAACATCCAATGGAAAAAAGATAGCCTTTTCAACAAATGGTGCTGGTTCAACTGGAGGTCAGCATGCAGAAGAATGCGAATTGATCCATCCTTGTCTCCTTGTACTAAGCTCAAATCCAAATGGATCAAGGACCTCCACCTAAAGCCAGACACTCTGAAGCTAATAGAAAAAAAACTGGGGAAGACCCTTGAGGACATCGGTACAGGGAGAAAGTTTCTGAACAGAACACCAATAGCGTATGCTCTAAGAGCAAGAATTGACAAATGGGACCTCATAAAATTACAAAGTTTCTGTAAGGCAAAGGACACCATCAAGAGGACAAATCGGCAACCAACAAATTGGGAAAAGATCTTCACCAATCCTACATCAGATAGAGGGCTAATATCCAATATATATAAAGAACTCAAGAAGTTAGACTCCAGAAAACCAAACAACCCTATTAAAAAATGGGGTACAGAGTTAAACAAAGAATTCTCACCTGAAGAACTTCGGATGGCGGAGAAGCATCTTAAAAAATGCTCAACTTCATTAGTCATTAGGGAAATGCAAATCAAAACAACCCTAAGATTTCATCTTACACCAGTCAGAATGGCTAAGATTAAAAATTCAGGAGACAGCAGGTGTTGGAGAGGGTGTGGAGAAAGAGGAACACTCCTCCACTGCTGGTGGGGTTGCAAATTGGTACAACCACTCTGGAAATCAGTCTGGCGGTTCCTCCGAAAACTGGGCACCTTACTTCCAGAAGATCCTGCTATACCACTCCTGGGCATATACCCAGAAGACTCCCCACCATGTAATAAGGATACATGTTCTACTATGTTCATAGCAGCCCTATTTGTAATTGCCAGATGCTGGAAAGAACCCAGGTATCCCTCAACAGAAGAGTGGATGCAAAAAATGTGGTATATCTACACAATGGAGTACTATTCAGCCATTAGAAACAATGAATTCATGAAATTCTTAGGCAAATGGATGGAGCTAGAGAATATCATACTAAGTGAGGTAACCCAGACTCAAAAGGTGAATCATGGTATGCACTCACTAATAAGTGGATATTAACCTAGAAAACTGGAATACCCAAAACATAATCCACACATCAAATGAGGTACAAGAAGAAAGGAGGAGTGGCCCCTGGTTCTGGAAAGACTCAGTGAAACAGTATTCAGCAAAACCAGAACGGGGAAGTGGGAAGGGGTGGGTGGGAGGACAGGGGAAGAGAAGGGGGCTTGCGGGACTTTCGGGGAGTGGGGGGGCTAGAAAAGGGGAAATCATTTGAAATGTAAATAAATTATATCGAATAAAAAAAAAAAAAAAAGAATTGACAAATGGGACCTCATAAAATTACAAAGTTTCTGTAAGGCAAAGGACACTGTTAAAAGGACAAAATGGCAGCCATCAAATTGGGAAAGGATATTCACCAACCCTACATCTGATAGAGGGCTAATATTCAATATATACAAAGAACTCAAGAAGTTAGACCCCAGGGAACCAAATAACCCTATTAAAAATGGGGTACAGATCTAAACAAAGAATTTTCACCTGAAGAAATTCAGATGGCTGAGAGGGAGTGAGGGGCTAGAAAAGGGGAAATCATTTGAAATGTAAATAAATTATATCGAATAAAAAAATTTAAAAAAAAAAAAAAAAGAAAATAAACAAGAGAAACCAATAGAAGTAATGAACCAAATGGATTTAACAGATACGTACAGAACATTTCACCCTAAAACAAAAGAATATACCTTCTTTGCAGAACCCCATGGTATCTTCTCCAAAACTGACCATATAACATTGTGATTGAACTAATCAATCACAAGACAAGCCTCAACCAATACAAGAAGATTGAAATAACCCCCATGCATTCTATCAGAGCACCACAGACTAAGACTGGTCTTCAATAACAAAAAAAAAAAAAAAAAAACAATGAAAACCAGCATACTCATAAAAAATAAATAACTCTCTACTCAATGATAACTTGGTCAGAGAAGAAATAAAGAAAGAAATTAAAGACTTTGTAGAATTTCATGAAAATGAAGGCATATCATGGATTGGCAGGATTAATATAGTAAAAATGGCAATCTTGCAGAAAGCAATCTATAGATTCGATGCAATCTCCATTAAAATTCCAAATCAATTCTTCATAGAGCTAGAAAGAGCAATATCCAAATTTATTTGGAATAACAAAAAACCCATGACAGAGAAAAGTATTCTCCACAACAAAAGATCTTCTGGAGGAATCACCATCCCTGACCTCAAGCTCTACTACAGAGCAATAGTGATTAAAAAAAAAACTGTATGGTATTGGTACAGAGACAGGCAGGAATGGAATAGAATTCAAGACTCAGAAATGAACCCACACACCTACGGTCATTTGATATTTGATAAAGGAGCTAAAAAACATCCAGTGGAAAAAAGACAGCATTTTTAACAAATGATGCTGGATTAACTGGAGGTCAACATGTAGAAAAATGCAAATGGACCCATTCTTATCTCCTTGAAAAAAGCTCAAGTACAAGTGGATCAAGGACCTCCACATAAAATCAGATACACTGAAGCTTATCGAGGAGAAAGTGGGGAAGAACCTGGAATACATGGGCACAGGGGAAATTTTCCTGAACAGAACACAATTGCTTATGCTCTAAGAACAAAAATCAACAAATGGGACCTCATAAAACTGCAAAGTTTCTGTAAGGCAAAGGACACTGTCAATAGGACAAAACGGCAACCAACACTAGGAAAAGATCGTTACCAACCCTACATCTATACAGAGCTAATATCCAATGTATATAAAGAACTCAAGAACTTAGACTCCAGAGAATCAAATAACCCTATTGTGAAGCACCTAGAGAAATGTTCAGCATCCTTAGTTGTCAGGGAAATGCAAGTCAAAATGACCCTGTGATTCCATCACACCAGTCAGAATGGCTAAAATTAAAAACTCAGGTGACCACACATGTGGAGAAAGAGGAACACTGCTCCATTGCAAGTGGAATTGCAAGTTGGTAAAACTGCTTTGGAAATAAACCTGGCAGTTGCTCATATAACTGGAAATAATTCTACCTGAGAACCCTGCTATACCACTCCTCAGAATATATGAAAAGGTGTTCCAACACATAACAAAGACCCACTATGTTCATAGCAACCTTATTTATAATAGCTGGAAGCTGGAGACAACCCAGATGTCCCTCAACAGAAGAATGGATACATAAAATGTAAATGTGGTACTTTTACACTATGAAATACTACACAGCTATTACAAATGAGGATTTCATGAATTTTGCAGGCAAATGGGTGGAACTAGAAAATATCATCTTCAGCGAGGTAACGCAGATCCAAGAGGACATACATGGCATGTATTCACTGATAAGTGGACATTAGCCCTAATGCTCAGAATACCCATGATGGAACTCACAGACCATATGGAGCTTAACAAGAAGGAAGGTCAAGTATGGATTCTTCAATCCCACTTACAAGGGGAAACAAAAAACATAATCACAGGAGGCAGACGGTGGGTGGCATCTGGGTGGGATAGGGGAAGGGGAGTAAAAAGGGAAGGTGGCAGGACCAGGTATGGGAAGACACAAAAGAGAAGTCCAGAGAAACAGGAATAGGTAGCAGAATAAGGAGCAATGGGTAGTGGGGAAGTTTTGAAACCACTAGAAAGTCCCAGGTGCCAGGGATGCAAGAGGGTCACAGGACGCAGTGGAGATGACATTAGCTGAAATACCCAACAGCAGGTAGATGGGACCTCAAGAGAACACCCCTAGTAGATTAACATGGCACCACCCATTTAAAAACTTTTAACCCAAAATTTTCCCTGTCTAAGGGAAATGCAGGGACAAAAATGGAGCAGAGGCTGAAGGAAAGGCCATCCAGAGACTGCACCACCGTGTGATCCATTTCCTGACACCAAACCCTGACACTATTGTTGATGCCACGATTTGCTTGCTTACAGGAGCCTGGTATGGTTGTCCTCTGAGAGGCTCTGCCAGCACCTGACTAAAACAGATGCAGATGCTCACAGCTGCCCATTGGAATGATCCTGAGGACCCCAGTGAAAGAGTTAGGGGAAGGGCTCAAGGAGCTGAGGAGATTGCAATCCCATAGGAAGAGCAATAGTATCAACTAACCAGACCTTCAGAGCTACCAGGGTCTAAACCACAAACCAAAGAGTATACATGGGTGTGTCCATGGTTCCTGCTACATATGTAGCAGGGCACTACCTCATCTGGCATCAGTGGTAGGGGAGTCCCTTGGTCCTGTGGAGGCTTGATGTCCCAGAGAAAGGGAATGCTATAGAGGTGAGGCAGGAGTGGGTGGGGGAGAGCTACCTCTTAGAGGCAAAGAGATGGGATGGGGCAGGATTTCATGGAGGGGAGACTGGGAAGAGGGATAACATTTGAAATGAAAACACATAAAATGATTAATAAAAAAAATCTCACCTGGAAATGGCAGTAAATATTTATGAATGAATGGGGGGATGGAATAGGAGGATCAAGTAGGGAGGTTAAAGGGAGGGACAGCTAAAATTCAGGAATATTTGAGGGGTAGTATGGAAACCTTATAAATGGAAACTTCCTAAATTATATACATATATGAATGCCATCTTTGTACAATCTCCAAATAATGAGGGAGACAAAGTCCCAACTTGATATCTCTTGTCACCAAATGAAGCTACCAATACTGGATTTGGATTATATCTAATTGAGTTCTGGCCTTAGGAATCCCACAGGAATACCCAAACAACCCAGGCGGTTGCCAAGACTATAGGCTGCTCTTGAAAAAAGTACACCAAGGACCCATTGGTGAAAACAATACCCACAGAACTCATTGAAGATGAATATGTCAAGTTAATGTCTATATGAACCATCACACTACTTTCCAACATCTTTAATACAGTACTCTTCTTATACAGTACTCTTCTTGCTCTCAAATGAGAAACGGAAACCACAAATGTTTACCCACAATAGTGTGTTGTCTGCAAGACAAGCTAAGGCAATAAAGACATAAAGCTTGTGGGATAACCAACCAATAGCTTGAGTTAAGTCCTACTCCACAAGATGAAACCCATACCTGACACTGCTTGGGTGACCAAAAACCTGACACTAGATAGCCTAGTGACCTAAATTAAACCCTACTACCAGTCAAACAAAGAAGAAAAAGAAAAAGAAAGGAAGAAAGGAGGAAGGGAGGGAGGGAGAGGAAGGGAGGAGAGGGAGAAAGGGAGAAAGGGAAAAAAAGAAAAGGAAGGAGAAAGAAAGAAAAAGTAGGAAAGAAAGAAAAAGTAGGAAAGAAAGAAAGAAAGAAAGAAAGAAAGAAAGAAAGAAAGAAAGAAAGAAAGAAAGAAAGAAAGAAAGAAAGAAAGAAAGAAAGAAAGAAAGAAAGAAAGAAAGAAAGAAGGAAGGAAGGAAGGAAGGAAGGAAGGAAGGAAGGAAGGAAGGAAGGAAGGAAGGAAGGAAAAAGTCAAGAATGTGACTCTGGATGACATTCCGTTATACTCATCACTCAGCACCTTGCTCAGCCATCATCAGAGAAGTTTCTTCCTGCAGCAGATGGGAACAAACACAAAGACCCATAGCAAATATAAAGACATTACACAGAGTGTGAGAATCCTTGGAACACTCTGCCACAAATGTGACGTCGCTATCAAATCCCTCCCCTTAACACTCAGGGAAGGCTGCAGAAGATGAGGTTCCAGAAGGAAACTTCCAGCAAGGATAAAGGACACCAAAACAACAAGGCCCTCCAAATCAACATGCACAAATTTCATAGTCTCACAAAGACTGAAACAGCATGCACAGAGCCTGCATGGTGTGCACCAGGTCCTCTGCATATAAATTATGGTTTCCAGTTTAGTGTTTTTACGGGATTCCTAAGAGTGCAAACAAATGTGTCTCTGATTCTTCTCTCTTCTCTTGGGTTCTTTTCCTTCTGATAGTTTGTCTTGTCCAACTTCAATGTGATAGTTTCTCCTTTTATATTTTTATGATGTTTTATTTTTTTGAATGAATGGATGGATGAATGAATGAATGAAAAAAATAGTCTCTAGGGTAAAAGTTAATACCTGAATGGTCACTGAATTAATACCTGCTGGGAGAGTGAAATTTCTCAAATAGAGTGACACTAAGTATATCAATCACTTCAGAGAAAGCCTAAAATTCAAGACTAGGTTGACCAACATTTGATGGACTCTACGTGTGTGTGTGTGTGTGTGTGTGTGTGTGTGTGTGTGTGTGTGTGTGTGTGTGTTTGTCCTTTTAGTTGCTTACAGTTTTGTGGTTGTTGGGTTTTTTTCATGGGAGTATTTTATTCTCTTGTTTTGAGAGGTTGTTGTTGTATTAAGGGTTTGTTCATTGTTTTAGAACTTAAGGTTAGGTGGGCCGGGAGGAGGAGAAGATCTAGAAAAGCTTAGGGGAGGAAAAAATATGATCAAAATATATTTGAAATGGAGGAGCTGGAGGGTGCTCCGGAGGATCTGAATGGGTTTACAACCCCATGGGAAGAACAATGATTTCGGCCACCCAGATACCCCAGGACTCCCAGGAACTAAACCATCAACCAAGGGGTACACATGGTTCCATCCAAAATTGTGGCAGAGGAATGCCTTGTTGGGCATCAGTGGGAGGAGTGGTCCTTGGTCAGGTAAAGGCTCAACAGAGGCCCCAACAAAGGGAAACAGAGAGGGGGAGGCGGGAGTGGGTGGGGTGGAGGGCCATATACATGGAGGCAGGGGGGGAGGAGAGGTTGGGGGGTCTTTGGGGAGGGGGTAAGTCGGGAAAGGTTTTACCATTGGCAATGTAAATGAAGATGATATTCAATAATATATATATATAGTTGAACTTAAATTTTGTTTTAAATAGTAAAAATATAATTAAAAATAGAAAAGGGGAGTGCTTGTTCGTCAGGGGTTATCTGCAGATAGTGACATAGATGGCTCTCAGGTGAGTAGCAAAAGCTCCGCCCTGACAAACGAAGCGAGGGAAGGCTCCTGCACTTGTTCTAGAGCATGACCATTAGTGCAGTAATGCCGCCTTACAGGAGAGCTGGGACCCATATTTCAGGTCAGATTTCCACATTCCATTTTAATGGCTACTTCCAAGAGTGCTTTACATCACTGGCGTCCACGTAGTTCCGTGATGTGATTTAGAATTCTGCAAGTACTTCCCATTTCCCAAATTAAAGGCTTCACAAAAGACATTAAGTCCTAACAGACAGCCAAAAATTCTGAAGGTGTCCACAGTAGAAGAGAGTATATTAAAGTGTGATTAGCCAGGATTTCAATAGCCTGAGCATAATTAGGGTGAGTTTGCATTTTGTTTTATTTATCTATAGCCAGAAAGAGTATAAAGCACTCCACTCAGGTGTATTATTGGTCCAAAAGACAATTGTTTGGCTGACCATCCAGAGATCTAATTTAGCCTCCAGCTGGGTCTGGGTGTTGGCAGCCGCCCGGGCAGTGTATCCCCGTGTGAACGACAATCTTGGAGGTTTGGCATCTAGGTTTGGAATCGCCCCGTTTCCTCTCTATCAGACTTTTTCCCAGGTTTGCTTTCCTAGAATCCTTTCCTGCATCAGTCAAAATTGCCCCATTAATTCCAACTTACCACACGGAAGAGTTAAAAGCACATGAGATTTTAAGAAGAAAAACTAAAAATTTGCTCAGTTTGAATCTCAAAGGCAACCTTCATGGATTTTTATTATGATATCTCATGCAATATCTTGTAGAAGCAGTTAAAATTATTTTTATTTATGTCCTTAAGTTTATTGGTAACTTGAATCTTATTTTTTAAGTATAAACTTGCTTATGTTATTTTTTAAAATAATCAAGGTATTTTATTTTATTTCAAAGCCAAGACTTTCTAAGTATCACTGTGAATTTTATTTGAAATAAAACTATGCATTATTATTTTAATTATATGAAGCATTTTTCATTTATGTTCATATAAGCAGAAATAAATGCAAACTTTCTGTCTCTTTTATGCCTGTTTCTCTGTTAATGATTCTTAATGCATGAGTGTGTTACTGTCTACAAGCTACATATTTACATCATTTTAAACTAATTATTGTACACTAACAAAGCCTAAAATTTAACATATAAAATCATGAAAAAGATAACATTCATATTTAGGTTTAAAACACACTGCATATACTATAGTCAGATTCTAGTCCTGTATTATTTTAAAATAATTTAATTCCCTATTAACAGTGAGAGAATTTGTTTATAACTTCCTGTAAGAAGTTGCCAGGAAACCTAGAGTCTGTTGTTTAAAGTCAAAACCTGGTCATGAAAATTGTAGTTTTAGGTCACATTTGGCAGTATGTGTAAAAATATTACTCTCCTCATCCTTACCAATGACCAAAAATTCACTCCCTTATTTATAAGACAAAATATTCACCAGTATATGCACAAATACCCAGATCATTTCAGACAATAGCATCTCAAAAACAATTTTCAATTGCTTTTCTGAAATATCCCATAAGAATTTTTAGTATACATTTTCATATACTATTTAAGGGCTGAATATATACATATATATAATTCAAATATATATAAAACTAAATATATCTCCATGACAACCATTCTAGAACTTTTAATGAGATTTTGAGGAGCTTGGCAATTAAATTTTTATTTGAAACATATTATTTAGTAGCATTGTAAAGCTCCACATACAGTTTGTGGCTTTATTAGTAACTTGCTTTTAATTTACCACTTTAAATTTGTATAAAAAAGAATTGATGCATAATTATAAATAGCCTTATATATTTTATGGAAACCATTCTAGCATAATTCTACAAAATTAAACTAAAAGTTTGAGCAATTTATATTTAAAACACGTGCAATCAATTTTGTTGGCATTGAACAGACTCGTCTATAAAGTTGCTGTCTAATATAACAATCTGCATTGCATGGAATATTTTGCAACAATTTGAAATATTCTCCCCCCCTTAATAGTGACATATTTCATACCTCTCAAAGAACAGTAGAGCTGGAAAAAAAAGCCATGTATTTTTAAAGGCCAAATATCAAACAAGATAAAAAGCCAATTCCAATGTTTCTATTACAATTAAGTGTAACTGGTCTTGTACATTTCCTATAAATTTTGAAGGCTTTTCTAGAAATGTTTTTGAAATATTTGCATAATTATAATAGGGTTTTAGACTTCAAGTATTACCAGATTGAAAAGCAGTAGCTATCCAGAGACTTTTGAGTGTTTATTTCTTCATTATCCAGTCAAACAAATGAATAGCAGTTTTTCTTTATGTATTAAGATGGGAAACAGGGTAAGTCACTCATAGATTCCATAGCAATGACAATGGTTTTTCTGAACACTGAAAAACAGTTTCCTATTAAAGATGTGCTATGTAAGAGACCAGCATCTAGAAATTGTTGGGGTTTGTTTTTATTTCAGCCAAACTGATATTCAGAGCCAAATGATGGTTCTGAGTCTTGTCCTCCAGATTGTAAGTTGTTAGCAACACGCAGGGCAGTTACCCATTCAGTGTCTGTAGCAGTTTCTCAGACACGAAAACTAAAAAGATTTCCAGACATTTTGCCTCTTCTTGGAAGGCAAAAGTCACCAGTGATTAAGATTAGGTGATTATAATTTTTTCCATCCTCAAGGGCATCAAATATATTTAGAGAATATTGTTACACATTCTACATTTCCAAAGATAAATAATCAAAAGAACAAATGTCATAATTTCTCTACAGTTTAACACAAATAAATTTGTAATGAGATAGTCTGATAAAATTGTTCAAAAATTGTTTCTATAGGCTATAGCCTAGCAACACACTAGAATATTAAGGTACACATTAATACACAATGGGCATTTAGAGATAAAGACATACTAGTGCTTATGGGAATCTAGAGATCTAGTTACACTCCTACCAAAGAATGCCTTAAAACAACAGTTCATTTAAAACAACTATTTAACAACTAGTCAACAACCTTCAATCTTTTCAAAATAACACTTTGTTATAATTCATGCATGACCTTAAAAACAGCATCCCATGTGGGAATAACCAAGCAAAACAAACATGGTGGTCATTTACATAGATCTTGACTGTGACTTTAAACTTACCAGTAACATTCTATGTTACTTGGCACCTCTATAGTGTTTACATTTCCATGCACCTGTGGCCTCTTCCCTATCTGCTATCCAGTTACTCTGTCAGAGACTAGACGTCAATCAAGTAAAAAAAAAAAAAAAAAAAATTCCCTTACACTGACCTCTTATTTTCAAATATCCTTTATCCTAAACACCATATGCTAATCACAAAAACTATGACTTTAAACTAGACTTAAATACCAAAATGTAATATTTTAATGAAATTAAATAATAAAATAGAGTCAATAAAATAGTACCATTCCAGTATTTTCTTTCTTTTCTTAAAAAAAAAAAATCAACTTACCTCATTTCTTAGTTAGCCAATATAGTATGTTCATAGACTACCTTGCAATGCATTTTGACTGAGCAAAGGCTCAGTTCAGATCTACTGATGGAGGAAAAGTTCCTACTAAAACACCTTATTATGCACGAATAAAAGACTCACAATGTTTAAAATTCACTGTCCGTAGGAGAATACCATAAAGCATATGTTATTAAGAATTTAACACTATGAACCATGACTGTCCCTAAATAGACCTGAAAGGTTGTCATGAAATTAAAATGATAACAAGGTAAATTGATAAAATTAATATACTATTTTAAGTCACAATTGTTTAGCCATACAGAGGTCTCTTCACCATGCTGTGTTTTATTTTAACTAAAGAGTCTCCTCCGCAGTTATTGATGTGTGAACTCAATTTCATAGAGAATTATTTAAATGAAGAGCAAGGGACTCAAACACAGTCAAATATGCTTATTTAATATGCTATATACTCACTCATTGAGAGACTATTCTAATACAAAATCAAAAGTAAAGGTTGCCATAGGTAATTATTAGTGGCTCAGCTGTCAGTTAGTCAAACCAACTGAAAGACCAATTATTCTAAGGATGCCAGGATGGAGAGCTCATTGTTGCATTAGGTTGTCTGGAGACCGCTATGGCTACTTTTATAATACATTAATTTCCCAGCAAGAACCTTTGCCAATTAACCTCCTGTATTATAAAATATCCCCCAAATATTAAATTCTTAGCATCCTGTAAGAAATATGGTGCTACCTTTGAAATAAAAATGAGATACTGAAGGACAAATAGAAACTTAAAACTTTGAGTTGTAAAGACTATTTCTTTTCCCCGGTTTTACCAAAGTCACTCAAGAAATTCAACTGGCATATATATTATTCCCACAAGATACAAATTTCCTGAAGATGTGTTTCACAACAATCAAGTGCAATTAACACTACTGAATCACACAGTTAGAAATTGTGTAATTCAGATCTTAAAATGTGTAAGTGTAACAGATCTTAAAATGATCATTTCAAGAATAAATGTTTTGATACAATAAAGAGTTTTAAGCCAGTCCAAACGATTCTATGGAGGTATTCTATGAGAAACGGGGGATGTTGTGCAAACACATAAAATGCTACAGTTTATTAAAACAGTTTCCTATAATCTACTCTGTTTAATGAGCAAAAGCAGGGAGTAAACAACACAGTAACTGTCAGCCATTTTTTCCAGATTGTATACCAAAAACTGTATTTCTGAAGGAGGAGATGGAGGGAAAGGATAAGGAAGAGAAATCAGAGGTGGAAGACGAGAAGAGAGGGGAGGATAAGAGAGGAGGAGAGGGAGAATGAGAGAAGGGGAGGAAATGAGGAAGAGGAAAACGAGGGAAACGGGCAGAAAGGAAATACATTTAGAAAATAGGAGGGTTGCAATACTTACATTTTTAAGAAAGCCTAAAAGACAGAAACCCGTTTAATTTGTCTAAGAATTATCTGACCATATCATTATGTCACTATCTCCTCGAGATAATTTTTATTCTTGAAAATAAAGTATAGCATTAAGCAGTCTCTCTGAACCTTTTGACTTTCAGAGTTCAGTGTTGAACCGTAAGGGACACTAACAGCAGTATGGAAGGGATTTAATAATTCAAAGTAGCAGTGAGACAGACCTAATTGTTAGTGTGACATACTATATCCTCTGAACGTAATCCTTTCGAGGTTAAAACTCGAGCAGCACCACTGCTGTTCAGTGGAACTGTGCACTACTCCCGTTTCTTCTACCTATTTGCAAGGCAAAGTCTCACTTTGTCCACGAGCAGGAACTGGCCTGACCCCAGCCATGTCTCTTGCTTCTGCTCACTTAGTGGTGCATGCCACGTTAGAAGTGGTTTGATTCTCTGTTTCGTTTATGACAACTCACAGCAACTGCATTACACACAAGGGCAGTTCTAAACAATATATTTCACGTTTTGATCAAATTTGGCTTTGAAACACATAAATGTGCCATCAGGGACAGCAACACCCCAGCTGAGTTTCTTAGCTCCTCTGGGCATTGTGGGACTGGGTTCATGGAGCCAGTGTCCAAGGTCTGCTCAGGGCACAGGCTCAGACAGGAAGGAACCTAGATGAAAGGCTTATTGTTATAAACTTAGACACTGTTAAATTCTCTGGTGTATTTGGGAAGCATATAAAAGGTTCCTTTACTCCAGGCACAATCCATAGTGTTCATTCTTTAAACTGGGTTGCATTTCAGGAGGAAGAAGGAGAGAGACAGAGAGATAGAGACAGAGACAAAGAGAGACAGAGATAAAGAAAGTCAGAGACAGACAGACAGAGGCAGAGACAGAGAGACAGAACATCTTAATAAACCCACTTCTCTTTCACAGATATTCCACCATTTTGAAACTCACTAAATAGTGCGATCAACTTTACAGAGAGGTTACGCAGAAGTAAAATTAAAATATCGTAGCATTAGAAAATCCTAGCTTGCACTTTTATCTTAGAAGTAAGAAAACAAATCCTAAAACTTTTAATTCACTTGAAATCTGTGTCTCCTTCCCAGATTCAATATAATCAACATTCACAATATTATATCAAGTAGTAAACACTTATCTCACATAATGAAAAATTATGATAATTTAATGATAAATTGTAATGATAAATGCTGAAATAAAGCCTAATTGAGAACAAAATTCATCTATAGCTCTCTTGTTTTTTTTTTGTTTTTTTTTTTTTTTGCTACACCAAAATTAACAAATGATTATACCATTTGACCAATCAGCTTAAGAGAGACAGAGGGTATAGTCTCAGGTACCCACATGCACAAGCATGCACACACAGACAAAGTGTTACAGGTAATTGTTTAGCTGATCTAACTATTAAATAAGATTTTCTACTTACTTGAACCATATCAAATGAAGTCAGTAAATTTTAACACATTCTAGTGCTGTCTATGTTAATAATGCCGATATCTTTCTTTCTCTAAATGTTAAACAATAGAATTAATTGACTGTGAAAGGATAGGTGAAGTCATAAAACTTAGGCACAGTTCACTCATCGTTACTGAAGAACCAAGAAATGTATCAATTTTTACATTCATTTGAATTCAGTTATAAATGCTTTAATATTGCATTTACACACTCACAAACACACGCACACATGCACGCGTGCACACATGTGCGCGCACAAATGGGTACAATATTAGAAATTCAAATGTAATAGGGTCTTGAGACCTTAAAATGTTAACACATACCTATGCCTGCTTGAGGCCTGGGTTTCTGTTAGCATCCTAAATACTGAAAGCTCTCATTTCTACCTGTTAAAAATATGAAACTCAAGAAACCCTCTGTTTTCCTAACAGAAACAGAGGGCTTGTTCTGCTTGAAGCTAAGTCATATTTCCTGCCTATGGAAGGGAAAGAAGAACACTGATATTGATTCTCTTTAGAGTATCTCGAATCTTACACACACACACACACACTGCTCTAGTAGACTTTTAAAACATTTAAAAAGAAAGGAGCAATGCTGAATTCATAACCCAAATATCCCTTCAACACACTCATGTTGCTCGATTGTGAATATACATCGGTGAACTAGTCCAAACTGCCTGTCCCTTATTGCTACTTCTCGACAGGTATTGCTTACGGCTAAGTACAAATGAAATCCTTTCTTTACACGATCACCTTAACTGTTTCACACACAGAGTTCTAAATGCCATCATCCTATCTGGGAAAGCATTTTTCTCCCTTAAGTTAGCAAGCTTTTCACTTTCAAAAGGACCAACAATTTCTGGCTCGGTATACACTCTGGCTTGCTCCCCCAAAAGGCCATGTCATTCTCAGACAACTTAATCAGTAGCTGCACCGAGGAGAGCAGGGCTGCAATCTTCCTGATCATTTTAATGAGGACCCCTGGCTATTCAGCCATTGAGATATAATTGACTTGCTCTCCTTTTATTTTCATAATAGACACTCCAACCTAGACCACGTTTATTTGGCTATAAGAAATGTCAGGAGGAATTGGAACTTTGCTCAGTGTCCCCATTAAAACTGAAAACATGCCACCCTGTCTTCAAGATGAGCTGCGATCCCTTTGTGCTGTTCTCATTATGCAATGCAAAATGCAAATGCTGCCTTGCCTTTGCGACAAACTGCAAAACCAAGAAAATAAACATACCCAAATGACTTACTCAAGCTGTATCTTTTTCTTATAATTTACCTATATATAAAAGAGACAATTAGAATGTAAAACACAAATGTTAATTTTGTTACTGATTTTTACGAAAACTGAAAAATGGGGCTGGTGTCTACTCTGCTTTATACAAGGTAAAACTTTTTTGCCCATGAAATAGTGTAATCTGTTTAACAAATAAGGAAATGTAAATATTGTAGTAAAGTTTGTGCTGGAAAGTTTAGATTTGCAATATATATATATATACAATCTTTGAAACAATGAATCCTGTGAATTATTGCTTTATTTTTGGAGTTTTTCAGCATCAACAATCAAAAGTTGTTTCTTAGAATGAAACTTTCTTTACAGTATAAATGTCAAAGTCAGCATGCCACCAAAAGCATATTAATTTTATAAGCCCCTCTAAAAGAGGATAAGTATATTGTTACCAGATATTTTTTCTTAGCATGCATCAATCACATTGTACATGTCAGTCATCTGATTAAATGGTAATTATTGCACTTCTATTTTAACTAAGAAAAATTTTAGAGTCAGCAGTAATGTCAAAGGAAAAGGAATTTCATTATATATTTCATGTATATGTTGGAGGGAAGTGTAGCTCAATTTATCTCCGTTGAAACATAAACTTTACTTCCATAAATGTGTTGAACAACTGCATATATTCATAAATATGTACATATATAAGTATATTATTTATAGACTTATAGAAAACTATGCACACACACAGATGTCTGTTGCACTGGTTTGAGGTTACCTTAAAGAGAGAAGGAGTAGGGGAAACAGATCAGAAAGGTTCACATCTCTTCAGTTTTCCTGCCAGACTCTGGATATTACACAGCTGGACTCCTTGTTATCATTAAAAATAGTTCTCTGTGACTAAAAACTCATAACCATAACACCATTCATGTTTATGCAGTTGTGTAAGAGAATAAGGTTGGTGTAAGCGAATGTAGCAATTGGTGAAAGTTGGAGCTGTGCAGCGCACACACGACCTAGTTCCAAGAAATGCGAGTAAATATAGACATTCCAAGTCCCAGAGGAGTACACTGGAAACTGCTAACAGAAATCATTCCTGGAGCTTAAACTACCATGAACACAATGTTGCCTGAGCATTCACGGTTCAGTCATTCATTCTACCAGCATCTGCTGAGCGCCGGCATGGTCCCAAAGCACCATCTAAGTGGCAGAAGCACTGCAGTAGTCAAACCAGGCTGCCTGGTTGAGTTCATTATAAAAGCAGAAGAAACCATCCCTGGCATCAACTATTTAATGAAAACAAGAGTGGTAGAGATTTCTTACCCTTGTCTTTCTGTTGGTCAAAACTTTTCTCTAATATTAATCAGTAAATATCTAATTATCTAATGTTAATCTAGTAAGCCCAACAGATTTGGAGAAAATATTGCATGTTATTTTATTAATCATAACAGTTTTACAACTAAATAGCTTAATGTTCAATTATGGAAGAGTGATAAAATACAACTGTACACTTTATATGAGATAGTGTAATAATGTATGCACACATACAAATATTTTCACACATCACCTATATAATCCAATATATTAATTTATAGATCAAAAATAGTCAATATAATTTATCACTGATACATATCAGAAAACTATAGTGAATTTTATTAAACCTTCCCTATGTTTACTATAACTGATATTATAAATGTTAATATCAATTCATGTTTTGATTTCATTATAATCTTAGCAGATGCCCTTCAAATTTTTTTGACATCTAAAGATCTTTGTGAGAGAAACCCTATCTCTAAAAACAAAATAAAAAAAAAAAGATTTATCTTTGTGGAGGCCCCCTAGGGTTATATGGAGGTGTCTCTAGCTGAGACTCCTAGCAGGGAGGGATATGGATCAGGAAGTGGCAACTTCTGTAGCCACTGGGAGTAACCAGGCAGGGCTCCCAGTGGAGGAGTAAGGACAGTAAACCACCCACAAAACTTTCAGTCCAAAATGTGTCTTACTGACAAGAAGTAGAAAGACAAAGACAGACTGAGGAAATGGCCAATCAAGATCTGAGACCCATCCCATGGCCAAGAACCAACCCCGACACTGTTAATGATACTCTGTTAAGTCTGCACACAGAAGCCCAGCATAACTGTCCTCTGAGAGGCTCCACCCAGCAGCCGATGGAAACAGATGCAGACACCCACAGTCAAACATTAGATGGAGCTCATGGAGTCTTCTAGATGAGTTGGGGAAACGACTGAGGTACCCAAAGAGGACAGGGACTCAACATGACGACTAACAGAGTCAACTAACCTAGACACTTGTGGGTTCCCAGAGACTGAATCACCAAAGAGCAAGCACCGGCTAGACCTAGGCCCCCCTGTATGTGTGTGTGTAGCAGATGTGCAGCTTGGTCTTCATGTGGGTTCCCCAACAACTAGACAGGGGGCTGTCCCGAGTCTGTTGCCTGCCTGCCTGTGCGTCCCGTTTGTCTAACTGGGCTGCCTTGTCTGACCTCAGTGGAAAAGGATGTGCCTAGCTTTACAGTGACTTGATGTGCAAAGATGGGGGGAGGCTCCTCCTTTTCTCAAAGAAGGGGAGGGTGGTATGAGTGGGTACTTGGAGGTAAGGTGGTGATATTGGGATGTAAAGTGAATAAATAAATAAATAAATAAGCTTAATAAACAGTAAAATAATTTTTAATCATTTTAATCCTGGCTGTTGGAAATGCTATGAAGACTTTCACCTGTATTTTCTCTTTTTTAAGATTTATTTATTGTTTATATGGGTACAGGTATATGTAGCTGTCTCAGACGCATACCAGAAGAGTGCATCGGATCACTTTAGAGATGGCTGTGAAAGAGCAATGACCTCCGAAAGAGCAGACAATGTTCTTACCGGCTGAGCCATCTCTCCTGCCCTCATCTATGTTTCTTTTTTTTATTGTTTTTTTTTATTCGGTATATTTTTTATTTACATTTCAAATGATTTCCCCTTTTCTGGCCCCCCACTCCCCAAAAGTCACATAAGTCCCCTTCCCTCTCCCTGTTCTCCCACCCACCCCTTCCCACTTCCCTGTTCTGGTTTTGCCTTATATTGCTACACTGAGTCTTTCCAGAACCAGAGGACACTCCTCCATTCTTCTTGTACCTCATTTGATGTGTGGATTATGTTTTGGGTATTCCAGTTTTCCACGCTAATATCCACTTATTAGTGAGTGCATACCATGATTGATCTTTTGAGACTGGGTTACCTCACCTAGTATGATGTTCTCCAGCTCCATCCATTTGCCTAAGAATTTCATGAATTCATTGTTTCTAATGGCTGAATAGTACTCCATTGTGTAGATATACCACATTTTTTGCATCCATTCTTCTGTTGAGGGATACCTGGGTTCTTTCCAGCTTCTGGCAATTATAAATAGGGCTGCTATGAACATAGTGGAGCATGTATCCTTATTACCTGCTGGGGAATCCTCTGGGTATAGGCCCAGGAGTGGTATAGCAGGATCTTTCGGAAGTGAGGTGCCCAGTTTTCTGAAGAACCTCCAGACTGATTTCCGGAGTGGTTGTACCAATTTGCAACCTCACCAGCAGTGGAGGAGTGTTCCTCTTTCTCCACATCCTCTCCAACACCTGCTGTCTCCTCAGTTTTTAATCTTAGCCATTCTGACTGGTGTGAGGTGAAATCTCAGGGTTGTTTTGATTTGCATTTCCCTGATGACTAGTGAAGTTGAGCATTTTTTTAAGATGTTTCTCCACCATCCGAAGTTCTTCAGGTGAGAATTCTTTGTTTAACTCTGTACCCCATTTTTTAATTCATCTATGTTTTCAAATAAACGATTTCTAGATCTCTGACTAGGCGAGTTATGTGAAGTCAGTTTGTGTCTTAGTTTTGACAGCATTGTTTTCCTGGACCCACTCTGTATTTGCTCAGCATGGACTTGCTGTTTTTACTTAGATCCCTATGGCTGAAAAATCTAGTTCAGTCTTCGAAACCTTGCAGGACATTGTTTTGTTTGTATACTTCAAGTAATATATATTTTGGACTTTTTTTTATTGTAGCATTAAAAAATTATATAAACAAAAACAAAATTTATTTTTATTTTCTTTAGACTAATTCTTCTTAATTTAAGAAATATTCATATAAATTATTTCACTTCAGTTTTAACATAAATTAAAAGTTTATCAACTATAATTCATATCTGAATGTTCTTTGTTATCACTAACAAATAAGGACAACACACACAAAAAGGAGTAACAGAGAAACCTTAAATGTCTACTGAGCAACCACAGTCCACTCTAGAAACACTAATCACTTTTAGTAAAAACACTTTAGTATTTTAAGCAACACTTATCCAAAGAGGAAATCCATTAGAATGGGCCTAAAGTGCAGAGCCAAGAACCCCAAGCCCCTAGTACTTGCTGCAATTTAAAGAACTTCTCACTAGATGGCAGTACAGGTTGAATAGCTTTCATCTCTTCAATGTTGGGACACAAAGCTAAAACATCACACAGGGGAGATTCCTGATTATTGTTTAAAACAGATTCTCTGTGAATAAAAAGCACAAATCAAAACATCAGAGAACAGTTTTTCAATGCTCAGCATTGTAGCAACATTAAGCAAAAGTATTATATATAATATATTCTTTTTATTATATATTTTTATTTTCTATATTCTTTGTTTACATTCCAAATGATTTCCCCTTTCCCAGTTCCCCCTTCCCCATATGTCCCATAAACCTTCTTCTCTCCACCCATTCTTCAATCACCTCTCTCCTTTTTCTCTGTCCTGATATTCCCCTCCAATGCTAGATCAAGCCTTTCCAGGATCAGGACCCTCTCCTTACTTCTTCATCAACTCAAGCAAATCAGTGGCCTTCCTATACTCAAAGGATAAGCAGGCTGAGAAAGAAGTTAGGGAAATGACACCCTTCACAATAGCCACCAATAATATAAAGTATCTTGGTGTGACTAACCAAACAAGTGAAAGATCTATATGACAAGAACTTCAGGCCTCTGAAGAAGGAAATCAAAGACCTCAGAAAATGGAAAAATCTTCCATGCTCGTGGATTAGCAGGATTAATGTAGTTAAAATGGCCATCTTGCCAAAAGCAATCTACAGATTCAATGCAATCCCCATCAAAATCCCAACTCAGTTCTTCACAGAGTTAGAAAACACAATTCTCAAATTCATCTGGAATAACAAAAAACCCAGGATAGCTAAAACTGTTCTCAACAGTAAAAGAACTTCTGGGGGAATCAGTATCCCAGACCTCAAACATTACTACAGAGCAATAGTGATAAAAACTGCATGGTATTGGTACAGTGACAGGCAAGTGGATCAATGGAATAGGATTGAAGACCCAGAAATGAACCCACATACCTATGGTCACTTGATCTTTGACAAAGGAGCGGAAAACATCCAGTGGAAAAAAGATAGCCTTTTCAACAAATGGTGCTGGTTCAACTGGAGGTCAGCATGCAGAAGATTGTGAATTGATCCATTCTTATCTCCTCACACTAAGCTCAACTCCAAGTGGATCAAGGACCTCCATGTAAAACCACACTGAAACTAATAGAAAAGAAACTGGGGAAAACCCTTGAGGACATGGGCACAGGGGAAAAGTTCCTGAACAGGACACCAATAGCTCATGCTCTAAGATCAAGAATTGACAAATGGGACCTCATAAAATTATAAATATATTATTTATTTACATGTCAAGTGATTTTCCCTTTCCTGGATTCCCCCCTCCCCGAAAGTCCCATAAGCCCTCTTCCCTCCCCTGTTCCCCAATCACCCCCTTCCCATTTCCCTGTTCTGGTATTCCCCTACACTGCTGTACTGAGCCTTTCCAGGATCAGGGACCTCTCCTTCCTTCTTCTTGGACATCATTTGATATGTGAATTATGTCTTCGGTATTCCGAGCTTCTAAGCTAATATCTGCTTATCAGTGAGTGCATACCATGTGTGTTCTTTTGTGAGTGGGTTACCTCACTCAGGATGTCACTCTCCAGCTCCACCCAATAAGCAAAAGTATTCTAAACACATTCATTCTGCTGTATTTCAGTATTATGAACTTAACTGTGCTCACAAACTAAGAGATTTGTATTTCCAGTCCTCTCCCTCACCTCATAATTCTGAATCAGGGTGTCTGTAATGTCACACAGCATCCATTTGTGAGGACTATGTAAGGTGGTTCTAATATGAACTCCTAAAGTGAGCTCCAAGCCAGACCTTGATGCTTTCCACTTGATACTTTCCTTCATTCTTTGCACATTAAAAGTACGTATTCAAATGATAGTCTGCCTTAAAATGCTTAGAGACTGCTGCTGATTTTAGTTACTACTTATTTGAATACTTGTCCCTTTAAAAAATTAATGGCCACACAGGAAGCCCTAAACCAAAATGGACTCAGTGTTTGTGTGGGAGTTGATTGCATGATCTACTCCTAAAGCAATAACTTCTGCCTTATCGTCAATCAATCATTCATATTCTTGAAAAAAATGCACCTACAGGTCCCGAGATGTGGTTCAGTGGGTTGAGTCGCCTGCTGCTAAGCCTGACAACCTGTGTTCAGTCTACAGGACCCATATGAGAAAAGAAGAGAATTAACTCTTGAAACTGTTCTCTGACCTTCACATATATGTGCACAGTGTGGTTTGCAAGCATGCATGCACACATACACACACACACACACACTCACAAATTAAATATTAAATAAAATATATAAAAATTTTAAGAAACCTGCCTCGTGTCCTCTGCCTGCCTGACGGACAGCCTTAGTCATCTGCTCCTACACCCCCCTATGTGTAGTGTGATCATTTTACACTGTATCCATCATCTGTTCAATCACCCTCACACCTCAGCTTCCTTATGAAGACCAAATGCCTATATTTTCCCACATAGAAATGGCCTTGATGGCTTCTTAGGATTAGTGGGTGTGACCTACGATGTTAGCCTGTGCATGTCTGATTCTGAAGGAGACCATGGATGACAGGTTTAAAGAAGAAAGGGCCTCTGAGTGATCAGCATGGAAGTTATCATGGTTGACATTCCCAAGTGTCTCTATGTTTCCAATGAAAGGACCCTCAACCGTTACTTTCATTCATTTATTTTCTATTCACTGAGGATAATTAGCCTGTCATGTTCCAATAATGCTCATCTGTATCTATTTCAGGACTTCTATAAGTAATGGCTATTAATGTTTTATTGGTTGTAGTTTACTAATCATAAAATTACATGGTTCATTCTTTTCTTTGATCTGTTGGTATGAAAATTTTTCTCGTATTTCTATACAGAACCTTTTTTTTAATTTCTAAAATAAACAATATTCCATGTAGGTGATTACTTTTTGACACCCTCCTAGATCAGACTTAATGGTACTTTTTTCTTAAATAAGCTTTCATTTGTGTTCACGTATAAAACAAGTACTATATTTTCTTTAAGAATATGTTGCTCCCTAAATGAATGAGGATTTCCATTGTCCCTTAATATTTGATTGGCCTAATGTAGGAATGGAGCTTTAAAAACTGGCTGACCTGGAGCTGGAGAGAAAGCTCAGCAGTTAAGAGCACTAACTACTCTTCCAGAGAACATAGAATCAAATCCCAGCACCCACATGGAAGCTCACAGCTGTCTGCAATTACAAGATCTTACATTCCCGCACAGACATACATGTAGTCTGTGCAAAACATCAATGCACATAAAATAAAAATAGATTAACTAAAAATATTTTCTAAGTTAACTAACACTTAGAGGTAGAAGCCATCTTAGCATGGTGTCTTTTAATGATAAATTCTCTTCATCAGTGATTGGGCAATCATGATTTTACACCAGGTTGAAAGGTGAAGACCTATATAAGTATTTTTCTACAAAACAATTCATTTATTCTAATTTATTTGTTTATTTTTTTTGAGACAGAGTTTCTCTGTATAGCTTTGACTGTCCTGAAATGTGCTCTGTAGACTAGGCTAGCCTTGAACTCAGAGATCTACCTGCTGCTGGAGTGAAGGTGTGTACCATCACTACCTGGCTTTCTTCTAATTTCTTAATATTATTTCTTAGTAGCATACATAACACTGCCTTACAAATCTTTTCTTCATATAATTGTGAACATGTCTGTGATTTTTTAATTTAACTATACAATAGATTCATTTAGCACCTATATAAATGGAAAACATTTAAGTTGTCAACAACCATAAAATTATAATAATCTGCTATGTCATATATAAGAGTTTTGGGAAATTTTGTTTTCTTTTTCTTATTGTTGCTTTCTTTTAGAACTTTTAAATATTTTATATCATATATTTTGATCATATCTTTACACTTGCCTAAGTTCCTCCAGATACTACCCAGCTCCCTACCCACTCAACCTCATGTTCTTTCTCTCGCAAAAAATAAAAATAAGTAAATAAAACAAAAAATGCCAAAAATTAACCAAGGAGAGAAAGAGAGAGAGGAAGCCAGGAAGAGAGAAAGAAAGGAAGGAAGAAAGGAAGGAGGGAAGGAAGGAATGAAAGAGAGAAGAGAGAGAAAGAAAGAAGAAAGAAAGAAGAAAGAAAGAAAGAAAGAAAGAAAGAAAGGAAGAGAGAGAGAGAGAGAGAGAAAGAGAAAGAGAGAAAGAGAGAAAGAGAAAAAGAGAAACAAAGAAACAAAGAAAGATAGAGGAAGGAAGGAAGGAAGGAGGGAAGGAAGGAAGGAAGGAAGGAAGGAAGGAAGGAAGGAAGGAAGGAAGGAAAGAAGGAAGGACAGAATAAAATATAGACTCCATTTTATGTTGTATGTTGACCAACTTCTTCTGAACATGACATGTGCTCTCGAGTGCCATTCCACTGGAGGGAAAAAAAAAAACCTAATTTTCTCCTTCTAAGAAGCATCAATTGGAAATAGCTTCTTGGTAGTGCTGGGACTTTGCGTTCACTTCCGCCCCTCCATCTGGGATTTTGTCTGTGGGGTGTGTGTGATCACAGTCTCTGTAAGCTCATATGTGCATCAACCCTGTTGGGTCTAGAAGACACTGTTCCCTTGGAGTCATCCACTACCTCTGTATCTTTACTCTTTCTCCTCCTCTTCTGCCTAGAGCCCTGAGACTGTATGATCATTTTTATGAATGACCACTGACAACTTTCCATTCCCAAACATCCCTCTTAGATTTTTCACCTCATAACCTGGGAAGACATTAACAAAGCCTGGTATTCCCTCTTTGTATGCTAGTGAGAAGCTCAAACAAAGAAAACCTACCCTGTAGTAGAACGGCTTACCTTAATAACTGTCTAACCACATTAAAAACACAACCCAAGCACCTTTCTCTACCCTCAAACCATTTGGAAGTCTTCTTGGGAACCTACCCTTATCTCCCAGGGCCTTATCACATGAGTCATAGCTTCTTCATACTCTCTTAGTATATTCATGGTGTCCACAGTCTTCCCATCCAAACTCTTTGGGCAGTGATTGTCAATTTTTCCTCAGTAGGGTAATTTGATCAGTCAGCTATGTGCACAGGATGTCCTGGTAATGAGCATGACCACACAGGATCCCTTTCAATCTTGAATTCAATCAGTAACTAACCTTACTGCTTTACTTTGTGTTTATGAAGTCCTGTGGAGATTCTATTCCAGAAAAAAACAAAGTCAGACATTTCTGTAGCTGGCATGTGAGAACAGAAGCATAATATTGAGATCTAATGATTTATCTGTATATCCCAGTTTGAACTGGGTCACAGTTTCAGCCTAAGGCAGAACTACAATTAGATTCCAGGGAACAACTCTCACTCTGTGGCCTTTGATTATGTGTCCCAAGCAGGCATGATCCTCTCTTCTACAATGTGACCTGGAAAAAATGGTGATTAACATGGGAAATACATGGATCCTTTAAGTCATCACTATGTGAAGAACATGTGGTCACAGTGTGACATACTGAGCTCACACTCCTTAAAGTAGGTAATTCACTAGGATTCTCAAATGTCACAGTTGTTACCTGTGTCTCTGTTGTCCAGACAGATCCTGATCTTCATGGACCCCATGATGCTATGACAAGGTTAATTCCAGGTCAATTTAATGTAGAGTTCTTAACTCAAAACACTAACCATTTCATGGGAAAGGCTTCAACTTCTGCACACATTAATCTGAGCCTTTCTGAAGAGTCTCAGTCTCTCTCCCATCAACTTATATCCAGTGGAAGAGACAGAAAGGGGGGAAGGGAAGAGAGACTAAAGCAAGATTAAAGGATGCTGGCAGCCTATTGTACCTCATAATATGAGTTCTAAACAGCTTTAACATCTCCTAAAATATACCAAATAGTACAACTTCTTAGTCTTAGTCAATACAATGGCACAAATTACTGTTTTACCTGGGCATCATGCTCTAAACTTAGGTGAATGTCTGAAAATAAAATAGGAAAAAATAGATAAGCCTCACTTTAACCTAATTCCATATAGTCAAATCTTTATTTCTATAAAAACAACCCTGTTGGGCCATTGAATACTAAATTGAAATTAGATGAAGTCTTTGGCCCAGTAATCAAGTTAACAAAAACTCCTCAAAGATGTCCCCTAAGCCCACTTAAAACACTGATTGTGACTCAATGTAAACCAAAGCAGAACTTAGAAACCCATTATTTAAAACCTGTTCAGAGAAGAGAGGATTACCCACTGCTCACCCTTTCACAGTCCCCAGAGCTCTTCTTCAAACTGAAAAGGATGATCAGCACCCCATAGTAAAGGATCACTGCCTTGTTTCTATGGCTAACTCACACCCAGTACTAATGGAATTACATACTTTGCGGTCAGAGGTTTCAGGAAAGAATCTTGAGTGCCTATTTCACCAGTCTTATAGCCACACTTGACTCTCACTTTTAAAAGGACACAATACACCTGTTGTTAGCTGTCTGTGGCAACACAGCCTTTGCAGGCAAAAGCCAGTTGCAGCCAACTTTCTCTAGATTAATACAGCTATTACATTACTCCCATGGCTTCCTCTTCTGAGGACATTATTGAATACATTCATTCAAGTACTGACAAAGGGAGAAAGTCTATTATCCCACACATATTACAGCCCTGCCACCTCCATTAGATTCTTGAAGCCTATTCAATAGACTGAAGTCTGCTCAATCTTTCAACAAGTCGGGAAATAGTTATTGGATCAACACAGAGACTGTTAGAGTAGGTTCAACATCTTTCAGGGCATTTATTAATTTTTTGCAGGTAACTTTGACTTAAACTATTCTTAAGCCCAATATCAGCCCATTAAGAAATAAATGTCCTACAAATATAAATCTGTCTAAATTCCAGTAAAACAATCAATCCCGTTGTATATCTCAGAGTCCTTTACTATACAGACTTTCACTTGAGACTTCCTCTCACAACTTATGAAATCTCGAAGCCACCCTAGATAGCCATAATTGTTCCCAGACTTCTGAGGCGTGGAACAACTCTCCTCAGCCTTAATACATGTTCAGCCATATTCCTGAAAATGAAATGACATTCCTGAAAATGTAGCCTCTCATAAGTCCTGATCTTGTGACTTCATTTTTAACTGCTCATTATGTTTTCAGTCATAGAAGCAGTGCTGTGCCATCTCAACCTTGATCTGAAGGTCCTCTTGCTACAGGATGGAGTCAAATATATGCTGACTGCCATACCTCAAGAAAAGTTAGCGTCTTGCTAGTCTCTTATTAAATTCCAGAGTGCTAGAAGTCAGTTCCCTCTTGAACCACTTGACTACCTACAAATCATCTTAGCATCTACTGAGTTAACAGGAAACATTTTATGAATGATGTCGCCATCATTACACATGAGCTCCCTCAAGAGTCACCTCTTTTCCTTTCTTAACGGAACTGGTTATTTTTGATGGATAATATCACCAAAATAACCACTGTCTGAACTACAGACATTCATCTTAGTCCCATCTTTACATTCATATAAGTTCTTGCACCACTGTGAGAGGTCTAGCCAATTGATGATTACTTGTATCCAGGGTTGACACTATTAGGATAAAGAACTCAATGTCATTTGTCTAGAATCGTGTTCCAAAACATATATCCAAAGCATACATCTGCACATACTACAGCACAAGGCCTCACCAAGGTAGTCCTTGTACACTTCAGAATTCCAGACATTATTTTTGATAACAAAAGCCTCATTTTCTGTTCAAATTATGTAATTCTGTATATACATTTACTTCTTTCTGATACAGCATCCTGCTGTTATTACATCACACAAGATACCTAAAACCCCTGGGCCCAAGTTTTCTAGTACCTCAAGTAGCTAAAACTACAGATGTGCAACTATAGCCAACTGACATTCTACTCTTGATCAACACTTTCAGCAGAACGCCCACCCTCTCCCAGTATCAGGCAGCAGGGCCCATAAAGTCTCTGATGGCTTCCTTGTACAAGTTTAAATTCTACCCAGTGAAGCAGCATAGTTTTTATCATCTGTCAGCTGTCAGAAATTAATTACCTGATTCAACACTAGATGTCTGCCTGCTCATAGCATTCAAGCCCCCACACTCTTCCTTTTAGTTCTACTCTATATCTTGGAAAACTGATGAGAAAGTTCAAATGTTTCTCCTTATGTTGCCAGTGAAAATTCCATATATCAAGCCTTGAACCACATCCAGGAACCTTCAGCCCTCATAAACATAAAGCCTGAAGCAGCTACATCTGCTTGACTCCAACTGACACTTTTGGATCTGCCCTAGAGACTGTTTTTTATCACCCTTTTGTGATACACCCAAACCAAACAAGGCAGGAAAAAGGGACTGTACCACTTTCGTAGAAAGATCACAATTATGTCTATACTGCTCCTAACCAGAATAATAATGCGACCAGAGATAAGATTAATTTAAAAATCAATTTCCCAAATTTTAACAATAATAATTCATAAAAAGTGTCAAAATTTAATTTTAAATGAAGAATTGTATCATAAGTTTAGAATGAATTTAAATATATATCAGATTGAACAAGTTTATCCAAGTAATTCATCAAAGGATGTAAGACTGTAAGACTAATCCTAAATATATGGAGATGTTTGTTGTTTCTAAGTAAGGTTTCAGTATTAATTTAAGGTGTCAGTCAAGAAATTTTTGTAGAAATACTTAACACAAGCTAAAGTCATCAGGGAGAAAGAAAATTAAGAGAATATCTCCATAAGACTGGGATGTAGGCAAGTGTGTGGGGCATTTTCTTAATTAGTGATTGATGTAGGAAGGCCCAGACCATTGTAGGTGGTGACATCCCTGGAAAGATGGTCCTCAGTTCTACAAAAAAAACAGGCTAAACAAGCCATGAGGAGCAAGCCAGTAAGCAACACTCCTCCATGGTCTCTGCATCAGCTCCTGCCTCCAGATTCCAATCCTGATTTCCTTCAATGATAAGAATAAACCAAATAACCTTTTTTCTCCCCAAGTTGCTTTGTAACTGTGGTCTTTTATTATAACAATAGTAACCCACACTAAGACATAGGTATAAAAGCTAACTAGAAAGTTACCACAATAAAAAGTTTTGTTGTTTTTGTGTTGGCATAAGTTCATCTGCAAGGAGATCAATGGCAGAGACGTAAGTATCCAGAAGCAGTGATATCCATAGAAACTGGCATGAAGTAATGTCATATTTAAATCTAGAGAAGGGAAAATGTTTGTGCTTTGCCCTATGTCCGAATCTGTCTCTGTGCCTGGTCCCCACGGCACACATAAAGGATTATTTAATTGGCCTGCTATGGTAAACTGAGAAGTCTGCTCACAGTTTCCGGGTTTGCAGCTACTGTTTCTGAAGCTCTACATGACCAGTAGGGCAGCATATCTGGACTGTAGCAAGGAGGGAGAGCAGGGCCTTTCCTGTTACTCTCTTCTTTGCTTCTTGGTTGCCATGCAGTGAGCATCTTTCTGCCTCACCACACCCTCTCCCATGATGCTCTGTGTCTGTGAAGGTCCAAAGACTAGACCAGATAACCATGGGCAGAGACCTCTGAAGCCACAAGCCAAAATTAGTCATTGCATCTTATCAAGCATGTCTCTCTGAACACATTAATAAAAAGCTACCTAGCACAATTGAGAACAGTGAGGTAAGCAGGGTGAATAGTGTCCCATCTCAGAGTGTCCTCTGAGATGTTTGTGTGTTCCAGTATGATCCAGCCTACTGCAGAGGAACTGACCAGTCCATTGCTTTTGCAAAGCTCACTCTGCCACCAAGGGAGTTCTTAGATTTAGACTGAATGTTTTCTGTAGACCTCTTCTCCTGCTTTGTTCAAGTAATCTGATTCTCTCACCTTTAAAAATCTTACTTTGACTCCCTAATTAACATAAGTCCCTGCACATTTTTCCTAAGGTCTAAGAATCATTAGCTATGGAGTAGAAATATATGTCCTACAGTGTCACCTGATGCATCCCTGCCAAAGGAAGGAGCAATGTAACATTAATATGTCCATGCCATTAACATTTAACTTCATTAGATATCCCATGGCATCTTCTCCTTTTCAAGCTGTTCTTAATTTTATTTCATCTTTTATTTGGCACTACAGCCCTCCCAGGCCACCCTCTAACTATTCCACATCCCATACCTTCTCCCCTCACCCCATCCATCTCCATGAGGCTGTCCCACCCCACAATACCTCCCCACTCCCCAGGGCCTCCAGACTCTTGAAGGTTAGGTGCATCCTACTGAGAGAAGGAGATTCGGTCTTCCACAGAGATGAGCCCTCTAATTGCTTCTTCAATACCAAGTGATCAGTCCTAAGAACATATACACATCAGCAACACAAGTGAGTTCAACAGGTGGTGCTTGTACATTTATTTGTGTTATTATACAAACATATAATCAATAAAGGAACACTGGCTATGAAGTTGAGAGGGAATTGGGAGTGACATGATGAGGCAGTATAAAATTATGTAAAAGAGAGAAAGAGAATTAAATAAATGTAGCTCTTCTGCCTGCTAAAATTGATAATACTTGATCAGTATGACATAAACAACTGACAGGAGTCTGATATAGCTGTCACCTTGGAGACTCTGCCAGTGCATGACAAATACAGAGGGGGACAATCTCAGTCAGCCATTGAACTGAGCACGGGGTCCCCAGTGGAGGAGCTAGAAAAAGGCCCCAAGGAGCTGAAAGGATTTGCAGTCCCATAAGAGGAACAACAATACGAACCAACCAGTACTCCCAGAGTTCCCAGGGACTAAACCACCAACCAAAGAGCACACATGGAGGGACCCATGACTCCAGCCGCATATGTAGCAGACGATGGCCTTGTTGGACATCAATGAGAGGAGAGACCCTTGGTCCTGAGAAGGCTCAATACCCCAGTGTAGGGGATTGCCAAGATAGAGAAGCGGGAGTAGGTGGGTTGGTGGGGGGATAGGGGGGTTTTGGAGGGTAAACCAGGAAAGGGGATAATATTTGAAATGTAAATAAAGAAAATATCTATTAAAAAAAACAATAAGCATTGGAGTTTTCACTTGTCATTATGAAGTTTTCTTTTGTTTGTATACAAGTGATTTCCCACTCAACAGCTTGGGGACAGCAACAGTCATGTTCCAAAATGACTAGAGAAATTTGTACACATCTGGCTTAGAAATGCTTTTGTTTAATCTGCTGACTTTTATGTTCATGTGCATGGGTATTTTGCCTGCCGGTATTTCTACACATCATGCTCATTCTTGATGCCCAGGAGGCCAGAAGAGGGTGTCAGATCCTCCGGAAACCAGAATTACAGATGGTTGAAGGCTGCCACGTGGGTGCTGGGCGTTGATCCTCTGGAAAAGCAGCCAGTGCTTTTAACCACTGGAAATATACATTTTTATTTTAGATGGGGAAAAAATTAAACTTTAAGGCGATAGGCTTCTCCTTTTCACTGCTTTTCTGACTTGGATTATTTTGAATATCAAGAAGACAGATTAAGATTTTACTGAGGAAAAGTAAATAACACAACAATATTTAATTGTGTTTATGATAAGCCTGTGTGTGTGGAGCGTACACAGAGAAATGGCTAAAGCATATAACTCAAAGCAAGAAGTATGACTTGTTTATGCATGATAAAGCATAAAGAAACATTTATTTCATTACATTTTATCATCTGTTTTCCAAGTATTCAGTATGTACAGTGTATAAGGAAGTCAGGATTAATGTAAACATTATTTTAAACACTGACTATTACTTACAGGCATGGCAGAAGCCACTAATAGAATGTAAGTGATGTGTTGGCCTCTCCTTATCTCCTGTGGCATTTTTGGCCTTAGTTCCAGGCAGCATTTTCATAATGCATTTGCTTCATAAACCTGTTAGTAAGACTTTTCTTGCTTGCTAAGTTTTCAAAGGCTGTGAATGATAGAACTAGGTTTTAACTGCTGATGCATTTCGAGCACGATACAATAGATCACAATAAAAGAGTCACAAATGAAGGCTGAAAAAGAGTGGCAAATGCATGCTCACAAAAGAACAATTGTGACTGAACTTAAAAGAAAATCGCTGTGACCATGTACAATATCCAAATGTGTGGTACAGGCCTCAACCTTGTCTGGGAAGCAGATGAGTGAGACCAGTCTGGATCATGTGGCTTCTGAGTTGCCAGAGGAAAAGGTAGGAGAACTGGCAAAAGAGGCCTTACAGCCAGGGTCTCAGCAAGCCTCCGAAATTCACTGCCTGCTAAGCTGCTGTAACTCCTATTTGTGGACAGGTAAGCCATAGAGGTTGGCCTTGTCTGGCCTCGGGTGCTTCCAGAACCATCATAGCTGATAAAGCAATGAGCCCAGGACACAGCTTCTGTGCAACACGGCGACCATCCACACGTACATTGTCTTATTGCATAGCAAGCTGTCAACCCAGAAAAAAGATTCCATGATGAGAACCTTATGAACAAACACCAATTCCCCAAAGATCCCCATTGCCATGCTTGTTTCTTTTCTGTGTCATTCTTCCCTGGCATTCAACCCTACTTTAGACATCCTTACTAAAATAAGACTTCAGTTTTAAGGGCAGCATTTGGACCTTTCTGGCAGGGACTCCTGGCCTGGGCAGGCACACTTGATGATCATACAGCGCATAGACCCTTTTCTCATGACCATCTGCTAGAGTGGCTCTCTGCCCACTCACGCGCTCACTGGATTGCTTCACTAGGACACAGGTGCCAGGCGATCATGGGTTTAAATGAGCAGACTACATAATAAAACAAAATTTTCCTCTTCCCTTCAGGAGGGTCCTTCCCCCGCGGCAGCCTTAATACAGTGTTTCTCATGGCTTCTGAAGTTTGATTAAAGTCATAGATATGATTGAACCAAGGACAATATTATAAGAAGCAACCCCTGAGAGACAACTGGTTATAGAAGAAAGCAACCATGACCATGGCAGCTTTGATGCAGGAAGATGTATGGGTGAGCACTAATTATAAGAACCAAATGGTCATCACTCCAGATTTGTTCAGTTGGATTTTGTGGTGGTTGGGTTTTGGCAATTGGTACAATCCTAAAGATATGTAGAGAGAGCCTTTGTTGAGAAATTGCCTCCATCAGATTGTCCAATGAGTAATAGGGGAATTGTCTTGATTAATAATAAATGTGGGAGGGTTCAGCCCACTATGGGCTGTATAAAAGAGCAAGCTGAGCAGTCCATGGGTGGGGGTCAGTAGACAGCATCTTCCCATCGTTCTTCTTCCTCTCCTCATTTCTCTTTACTATGAACTATCAGCTGTAAAATAAAGGAAGCCCTTACCTCCCCTATATTGCTTTGGGTCATAGTTTTAGTACTAGCAGGAAAAGGCAAACTACGACTCATCCTTAGAAATGAAGGAAAGAAATATCCATTGCAGGTATGACTATCACTTAGATTAAGTAGAGAAAAGCCTTCACAGGACCAAGGACCTCTCCTCTCATTGATGTCCAACAAAGCCATCCCCTGCTACATATGTGGGGATGTGATAGGGAGTTTTCAGAAGGAAAAAGAGGAAAGGGGTTAACATTTGAAGTGTAAATAAAGAAAATAACTAATTAAAAAAAAAGTAGAGAGAAGCAAAAGTAACTTGGAGTTAGCATTTAAAAACATGCCACTGCATGCTGAAATCTTTAGCCAGACTCCAAATCCCAATGTTGTTAAGAGTCAAATGTGGATAAAAATTAAGTCATTGCCACTATTACTATGTTACAGTTACTTCAAAACAGTGACTTAACCAAAAAACATCTTTCTGTGGGCCAGAAATTTGGCAGTATCTCAAAAGTCCAGTTGTAACTTGGGTCCTTGGTGAGGTTGTAGTGAGAAGCCTATGTCTTAGCTATTTCAAAGCCTTCATTTGTACATATGGGCTAAAAGATCTGAGAGTTGAGATCCCCGAAGCCCTCAGGTATCACCCTATCCATCAGCTTGGCAATGGCTGACATTAGACAGCAGACATATAGGTATCTAACACTACTATAGACTGCCTTTTTCCACCAACATTTGTATTGCTTTGTTTCTGAACATCAGCACTAATTTTCTACTTAGGAAGAAACTTTATGAAAACATGAAATCATTACTAACTTTTTAGAATCATTCCAAAGCATTGTCTTACTTCTTTTTCTGTAGGTTCATTTGGCTTACACTCCAGTTCACAAGGCCAGGAACTTGAGGTATGTGTTTGAAGCAGAAACCTCAGGGGAATGCTGATTACTAGCTTGCTCCCTTTGACTTCCTCAGCTACCTTTATCAGAGCACCTTTCTAGGGATACTACAGCATGCTGTCATCTGGGCCTCCTACATCAAAGAGAAATTATGGAAAAGCCTCACAAATATGACCACAGATCAACCTTGTGGAGGCAGTTCTTCAATTGACATTTCCCATTTTGGGTTTGTGTCAAGTCTACAGCTGAAGCTAACTACAATACTAAACTCTCAATATTTCCAAAGAGGAGAATAGAAACTTCATGTCTTGAATTTCAAGGCACACGGATGTTTTGACAACTTAAAAGTAAAAATCTTTAAGCGCAAAAGAAAATTTTAATTAGATATAATTAGATATACTCTGCATTTACATTTCAAATGCTGTCCCCTTTGCCAGTCTCTCACCCGAAAACCCCCTAACCAATCCCCCCTCCCCCTGCTCATCAATCTACCCACTACCGCTTCCAAATCCTGACATTCTGCTACACTGCAGCATCGAGAGCTTTCAGGACCAAGGGCCTCTCCTCTCCTTGATGTCCAAAAAGGCCATCCTCTGCTGCATATGCGTTTGGAGACATGGATCCCTTCATGTGTGCTCTTTGGTTGATGGTTTAGTCCCTGGAAGCTCTAGGAGTACGGGTTGGTTCATATTGTTGTTCCTCCCAAGGCACTGCAAACCCCTTCAGCTCCTTGGGTTCTTTCTCTAGCTCCTCCATTGGGGACCCTGAGGCACAAAACATCTTAAGTAAGATTTAAAAATTATTGTCATGTCTAAACGATACACAAATACCTATCTATGGTGTCTGTTTGTATACCAAAGTACATGCCACCTCTAGGCTCCCTCAGGATCATAAGTACCTCAGGCTCTTCTTAGCTCTTTTATATTTTTTATTAGATATATTCTTTATTTACATCTCAACTGTTGTCCTCTTTTCTGGTTCCCCCCGCCCCACCGAAAATCCCAAAAGCCATCTACCCTCCCACTGTTCCCCAATCAACCCACTCCCACTTCCCTGTCCTGATATTCCCCTACACTGCAGCATCCAGCCTTCCCAAGACCAAGAGCCTCTCCTTCTTCTAATGTCCAACAAGGACATCCTCTGCTACCTATACATCTGGAGCCATAGGTAACTCGATGTGTACTCTTTGGTTGATGCATTCTTCTGCATGCTAACCGCCAGTTGAACAGGAACCATTTGTTGAAAGGCTGTCTTTTTTCCACTGGATGGCTTTAGCTCCTTTGTTAAAAATAAAGTGACCATAGGTGTGTGGTTTCACTTCTGAGTCTTCAATTCTATTCCATTGATCTACCTGCCTGTCACTGTACCAATACCATGCAGTTTTAAGCACTATTGCTCTGTAGTACTGCTTGAGATCTGGGATACTGATTCCCCCAGAAGTTCTTTTACTGTTGAGAATAGTTTTGGCTATCCTGGGTATTTTTGTTATTCCAGAGGAATTTGAGAATTGCTTTTTCTAACTCTATGAAGAATTGGGTTGGGATTTTGATGGGGATTGCATTGAATCTTAGAGTGCTTTTGGCAAGATGACCATTTTTACTATATTAATCCTGACAATCCATGAGCATGGGAGATCATTCCATCTTCTGAGATCTTCTTCGATTTCTTTCTTCAGAGACTTGAAATTCTTGTCATATTGTTGAAAGGCTGTCTTTCATTTGTTTGGTTAGAGTCACACCAAGATATTTTATCTTGTTTGTGAATATTGTGAAGAGTGTTGTTTCCCTAATTTCTTTCTCAGCCTGTTTTTCCTTTGAATATAGGAAGGCTACTGATTTGTTTGAGTTAATTTTATATCCTGCCACATTTCTGCAGTTATTTATCAGCTGTAGGTGTTCTCTGGTGTAGTTTTTGAGTTGCTTAAGTATACTATCATATCATCTGCAAATAGTGATACTTTGACTTCTTCCTTAATTTGTACCCCTTTGACATCCTTTTGTTGTTTAATCGCTCTAGCTAGAACTTCAAGTACTATACTGAGTAATTCTACCAAAAAGAACTCTCAATTCTGAACCTCTAGGCTCCAAATAAAAAGACACACACCTTCATAAAGTAACTTTACTAAAGCTCAAAGCTCACCTTTGCACCTCACACAATAATTGTGGTTGACTTCAGCATCCCACACTCATCAATGGGATCAGTGAAACACAAAATAAACAGAGATACAGTGAAACTAACAGAAGTTATCGATTAAATGGATTTAACAGATATCTATAGAACATTTCATCCTAAATCAAAAGAATATCCCTTCTTCTCAGAAGCTCATGGTACCTTCTCCAAAACTGACCATATAATAAGTCACAAAACAAACCTCAAGAGATATAAGAAGATTGAAATAATCCCATGCCTCCTATCAGATCACTATGGAACAAGGGTGGTCTTCAATAGCAACAAAAACAAAAGAACGCCTACATAAACATGGAAACTGAGCAATGCTCTACTCAATGATATCTTGGTCAAGGAAGAAATAAGAAAAACAATCAGAGACATTTTAGAATTTAATGAAAATGAAAGCACAACATACCCAAATTTATGAAACATAATGAAAGAGCAGTGCTAAAAGGAAAATTCATAGCTCTGAGTGCCTCCAAAAAGAAGCTGGAGAGAGCATACACAAGCAACTTAACAGCACACCTGAAAGCTCTAGAACAGAAAGAAACTAACATACCCAAGAGGAGTAGAAGGTAGGAACTCATCACGGAAATCAACCAAGTAGAAACAAAAAAGAACTATACAAAGAATCAATAAAACCAGGAGCTGGTTCTTTGAGAAAATCAAATGAGAAAACAAGATAGATAAACCTCTTGCCAGATTAACTAAAGGTCAGAGTGACAGTATCCAAATTTTAAGAAATCAGAAATGAAAAGGGAGATATAACAACAGAAATCAAGGACATTCAAAAATCATCATATCCTAATACAAAAGCCTATACTCAACACAACTGGAAAGTCTGGATGAAATGGACAATTTTCTGGACAGATACCAAATACCAAAGTTAAATCAGAATCAGATAGACCATCTAAATCATCCCATAACCCCTAAAGAAATAGGAGGCATCATTGAAAGTCTCCAAACCCATAAAAAGCACAGGATGAGATGGTTTTAGTGCAGAATTCTATCAGACATTCAAAGAAGACTGAACACCAATATTCTTCAAACTATTCCAAAAAATAGAAACAGAAGGAACACTACCCCCAACTTGTTCTAATGTTCTAATTGTAAAGCCACAATTACACTGATAACAAAACCACACAAAGATCCAACAAAGAAAAAGAACTTCAGACCAATTTCTCTTATGAATATCAATGCAAAAATACTCAATAAAATTCTTGCCAACCAAATCCAAGAACACATCACAATGATCATTCACCAAAATCAAGTAGGCTTCATCCCAGGGATTCAGGGATGGTTCAATATACAGAAATCCATCAATGTAATCTACTACATAAACTCAAAGAAAAAAACCACATGGTCATTTCATTAGATTCTGAAAAAGCATTTGCAAAATTCATCATCCTTTCATGTTAAAATCTTGGAAAGAGCATGAATTCAAGGCCCCTACCTAAACATAGTAAAATCAATATACAGCAAACCAGTAGCCAACATCAAACTAAATGGAGAGAATGTTGAAGAAATCACAATAAAATCAGGGAGTAGACAAGGCTGCCCTTTCTCTCCATATTTATTCAATATAGTACTTGAAGGTCTAGCTAGAGCAATTAGACAACAAAAGGAGGTCAAGGGGATACAAATTGAAAAGAAAGAAGTCAAAGTATCAATATATGCAGATGATATGATAGTATACTTAAGTGACCCCCCCCAAAAAAACTCCACTAGAGAACTCCTACAGCTTATAAACAACTTCAGCAAAGTGGCCAGATATAAAATTAAATCAAACAAATCCGTAGCTTTCCTATACTCAAAAAAATAAACAGGCTGAGAAAGAAAATAGGAAAATGACACCTTTCACAATAGTCACAAAAAAATATAAAGTATCTTGGTGTGACTCCAACCAAACAAATGAAAGATCTCTATGGCAAGAATGTCAAGTCTCTGAATGAAGAAATCAAAGAAGACCTCAGAAGATGAAAAGATCTCCCATGCTTGTGTATTGGCAGGATTAATAGTAAAGATAGCCCTCTTGCCAAAAGCACTTTACAGGTTCAATGCAATCCCCATCAAAATTCCTACTCGATTATTCATAGGGTTGGAAAGAGCAATGCTCAAATTCATCTGGAATAACAAAAAACCCAGGATAGCTAAAATTATTCTCAACAGTAAAAGAACTTCTGTGGGAATCAGTATCCCCAACATCAAGCAACACTACAGAGCAATAGTGTTAAAAACTGCATGGTATTGGTACAGTGACAGGTAGGTAGATCAATGGAACTGAAGATCCAGAAATTAACCAACATGCCTATGGTCACTTGATGTTTAACAAAGGAGTTAAAACCATCCAGCAGAAAAAAATATAGCCTTTTAATTAAATGGTGGTGGCTCAACTGGTGGCTAGCATGCAGAAGAATGTAGATTGATACATTCTTATCTCCTTGTACAAAGCTCAAGTCCAAGTGGATCAAGGACCTCCACATAAAACCATATACCCTGAAACTAATAGAAAAGAAAATGGAGAAGAACCTTGAGCACATGGGCACAGGGGAAATTTTCCTGAACAGAACAACAAGAGCTTATGCTCTAAGATGAAGAACTGACAAATGGGACCTCTTAAAATTACAAAGTTTCTGTAAGGCAAAGGACACTGTCAATAGGACAAAACCACAACCAACAAATTGTGAAAAGATCTTTACCAATCCTATATCCGACAGAGTGCTAATATCCAGTATATACAAAGTATTCAAGAGGTTAGACTCCAGAGAACCAAATAACCCTAAAATGAGGTATAGAGCTAAACAAAGAATTTTCACCTGAAGAATAGTGAATGGTTGAAAAGCACCCGAATAAATGTTCAACATCCTTAGTCATCAGGGAAATGCAAATCAAAACAACCCTGAGATTTCACTTCACACCAGTCAGAATGGCTAAGATCAAAAACTCAGGAGACAGCAGGTGCTGGAGAGGATGTGGAGAAAGAGGAACACTCCTCCACTGCTGGTGGGATTGCAAGCTGGTACAACCACTCTGGAAATCAGTTTGTTGGTTCCTCAGAAAACTAAGTATAATACTACTGGAGGACCCAGTTATACCACCCTTGGGTATATACCCAGAGGGTTCTTCTGCATCTAATAAGGACACATGCTCCACTATGTTCATTGCAGCCCTATTTATAATAGACAGAACTGGAAAGAACCAAGATGTCCCTCAACGGAGGAATGGATACAGAAAAGGTTGTATATTTACACAATGGAATACTACTCAGCTATTAAAAACAATGAATTCATGAAATTCTTGGGCAAATGGGTGGAACTGGAAAATATCATCTTGAGTGAGGTAACCTAATCACAAAAGAACACACGTGGTATGCACTCACTAATAAGTGTATATTAGCTCAGAAGCTTGGAGTACCCAAGTCACAAAGTCACATATCAAATGAAGCTCAAGAAGAAGGAAGAACAAAGTATGGATACTCTAGTCCTTCTTAGAAGGGGGAACAAAATACCCACAGAAGGAAATACAGAAACAAAGTATGGAGCAGAGACTGAAGAAAAGACCATCCAGAGACTGCCCCACCTAGGGATTCATCCCATATACAGTTACAAAACCCAGACACTATTATCGATGCCCACAAGTGCTTGCTGACCAGAGCCGGATATAGCTGTCACCTGGTAGGATCTGCTAGTGCATGACAAATGCAGAGGAGCACACTCTCAGTTAGCTATTGAATTGAGCATGGAGTCTCCAATGGGGGAGCTAGAGAAAGGACCCAAGGAGCTGAAGACGTTTTCAGTGCCATAGGAGGAACAACAATATGAGATACCCAGTACTACCGGAGCTCCCAGGGACAAAAACATCAACCAGATACCACACATGGTGTTACTCATGGCTCCAGATGCATAGGCAGCAGAGGATGGCCTTGTTGGATATCAAAGGGAGGAGCCCCCCCCACCCCCCAAGCCTTGAAAGGCTCGATGTAGGGAAATACCATGACAGGGAAGTGGGAGGGGATTGATCAGAGAACGGGGAAGGGGAGATAGCTTATGGGACTTCTGGGGGGGGATCAGGAAAGGGGAAGTCATTTGAAATGTAAATAAAAATATATCTAATTTAAAAAAAGAAATTAAAGACATGATAGGATACATAAAACAAAACATAAAACATAACATAAACATAACATAAAACAAAAGTTTTAGTTAAATCTAAAACTTTTCTGACAAAAAATATCCCAGAAATCTAGGACACTATAAAAAGACAAAATCTAAGAATAATAGGAATAGGAGATTCCCAGCTCAAACGCTCAGAAAGTATTTTCAACAAAATCATAGAAGAAAATTTTCCTAGCCTAAAATTAGATGCTTATAAAAATATAAGAAGGATGGGACCATAAAAAGAGTCCCTTCACGACATACTAATCGAAACACTAAATATTTGGAAGAAAAATGAATTCTAAAAGCTACAATGAAAAAAGAACAAGCAACATATAAACACAGACCTATCAGAATTATATGCAGCTTCACACTAGAAACTCTAAATACCTGGACAGATGTCCTGCAAACTCTAAGACTGGTCTAAGAGACCACAGATGCCAGGACAGACTACTATAAATTCAGGAAGACTTTCAATAACATAGAAGGAGAAAAAAAGATATTCCATGATAAAACCAAATTTAAACAATATTTATCTACAAACCCAACCTTACAGAAGTTACTAGAAGGAAAGCTCCAACCCAAGGAGGTTAATCATATCCACAATAACACAGGCACAAAATAATCTCATTACAGCAAAACCAAAAGAAGAGAAATACACACACACACACACACACACACACACACACACACTAAAATAACAGGAATTAACATTTGTTGGTAATTGATATCTCTCCACGTCAATGGATTCAATTCCTAAACAAAATGGCACAAACTAAGAGAATGAATGTGAAAACAGGATCTATCCTTCTGCTGCACACAAGAAACATGCCTCTAGAACACTCCTCCATTGCTGGTGGGGTTGCAAATTGGTACAACCACTCTGGAAATCAGTCTGGCGGTTCCTCCGAAAACTGGGCACCTCACTTCCAGAAGATCCTGCTATACCACTCCTGGGCATATATCCAGAGGATTCCCCACTATGTAATAAGGATACATGCTCTACTATGTTCATAGCAGCCCTATTTATAATTGCCAGATGCTGGAAAGAACCCAGGTATCCCTCAACAGAAGAGTGGATGCAAAAAATGTGGTATATCTACACAATGGAGTACTATTCAGCCATTAGAAACAATGAATTCATGAAATTCTTAGGCAAATGGATGGAGCTAGAGAACATCATACTAAGTGAGGTAACCCAGACTCAAAAGGTGAATCATGGTATGCACTCACTAATAAGTGGTTATTAACCTAGAAAACTGGAATACCCAAAACATAATCCACACATCAAATGAGGTACAAGAAGAAAGGAGGAGTGGTCCCTGGTTCTGGAAAGACTCAGTGAAACAGTATTTGGCAAAACCAGAACGGGGAAGTGGGAAGGGGTGGGAGGGAGGACAGGGGAAGAGAAGGGGGCTTACGGGACTATCAGGGAGTGGGGGGGCTAGAAAAGGGGAAATCATTTGAAATGTAAATAAATTATATCGAATAAAAAAAAAAAAGAAAGAAACATGCCTCTACACTAAAGATAGACATTACCTCAGTGTAAAAGGCTGAAAAGAAATTTTCCAAGCAAACTGACCTAAAAACAAGCTGGTGTAACCATTCTAATAAATAATAATATAAATTTCAGTACAAAGTTAATCAAAAGAAACAGGTAAGGACATTTAATACTCACCAAAGGAAGAATCTACCAAGATGATATTTCAGTTCTTACACAAGGACACCCATGTTTGTAATGAAAACATTGCAAAGCCTTAAATCACACTGATAGTGGAAGACTTCAGTTACAACACAAGCCTCGGGGCACACAGGAAATTTTAAATAACCCCCTGCATCCTATCAGACCTCCACAAATTAAAGCTGGATTTCAACAACAGAAAGCCTACAAAGTCATGGAAACTGAACAACTCTTTACTGAATGATAACTTGGTCAAGCCAGAAATAAAGAAATTAAAGATGTCCTAGAATTAAAAGAAAATGAATGTACAGTATACCCAAACTTATAGGACACAATGAAAGCAGTGCTAAGAAAATTCATAGCACTAAGCACCTACATGACGAAATTGGACAGAGTTCATATTAGGAATCTAACAGTGTACCTGAAAGCTCTAGAACATGTAGAAGTAAGCACACCCAAGAGGAGTAGATGGCAGGAAATAATCAAACCCAGGGCAGAAATCAATAAAACAGAAACAAAGAGAACAATACAAAAAGTCAAAAAAACAAAGAGTTGTTTCTGATAAAATCAACAAGATAGACAAACCCTTAGACAAACTACCTAAAAGGCTAAGATATCCAAATTAACAAAATCAAAAATGGAACCGGGGACATAACAGCCACACCAACAGGCACCAAAGAAATTCAAAGAATCAATAGATCATTCTTTAAAAACCTATGCTCCACAAAATTGGAAAATCTAAAACAAATAGGCAATTATTTTCTCAACAGGTAGCACTTATGAAAATTAAATTGATATTAGATAAATAATTTAAATAGACCTGTAAACCCTAAGAAAATAGAAGCAGTTATTAAAAGTCTCTCTCTCTCTGTCTCTCTCTGTCTCTGTCTTTCTCTTTCTTATACACACACACACACACACACACACACACACACACACACACCAGGCTAGATGGTTTTAACTGAGAATTCTACCAGACTTTCAAAGCAGAGCTAATGCCAATACTCTTCAAATTATACAACAAAATAGAAACAGAAGGCCCAGTGCCAAATTCATTTTATGAGGCCAAAGCCACAGTCACTCTAATGTCAAAACCACACAATGATTCGCCAAAGAAAGAAACAGACCAATTTCCATTTTTAACATAGATACAAAAATAATAAAATACTTGCAAAGAAAATCTAAGAACACATCAAAAACATGATCTACCATGATGAAGTAGGCTTCATCCCAGAGATGCAGAGATGGGTCAACATATGAAAAACAGTAAATGTCATCAACTCTAAAAAATAAACTGAGCTGAGTAGTAGTGGCACACACCTGTAATCCCAGCACTCTGGAAGGCAGAGGCAGGCGGATTTCTGAGTTAGAGGCCAGCCTGGTCTACAGAGTGAGTTCCAGGACAGACAGGGCTATACAGAGAAATCCTGTCTCAAAAAAAACAAATCCAAAAAACCAAGAGAATTAAATAAATAGAAAATAAACTGAAAGAAAACATATACATAGATCATTATCATCATCATCTCACTATATGCTTTTAAAAGAAAAAGATTTGACAAAACCCAACACATCTCCATGATAAGATTTTTAAAGAGATTAGGGATAAAAGAGACATACCTGACTATCATAAAGTCAAATATCAGTGAGCCAATAGCCAATATCAAATCAAATGGAGAGAAACTCAAGAAATTCCACAATTAGGAATAAGATAAGGTTGTCTAACCTCTCTGTGTCTATTCAATATAGTACCTGAAGTTCTAGCTAGAGCAATAAGACAACTGAAGGAGATGAAGGAGATACAAATTGGAAACAAAGAAGTAAGAGTATTGTTATTTGCTAGTGATATAATAGTATACCTAATTTGCCACCAAATTTCTACCAAGAAGCTCCTATAAAAATACCTTTAGTGAAGTATTAGATACAAGATTAACATACACACATATTAGGAAAACCTGCAGCCCTCCTATACACAAATGACAAACAGGCTAAAAAAGAAATCATGGAAACAACACCTTTCACAATCTTTCACAATTGCCACCAAAAAATATAAAAATATTTTGGAGTAAATCTATCCAAGCAAATGAAAGATCTGTATGACAAGAACATCAAGCCTTTGAAGAAAATATTAAAGATGTCTGAAAATAGAAAGATCCCCCATGCTCATGGATCAATAGGATTGACAGTCTAAACACAGCCATCCACTAAAAACAATCTTCAGATTCAATGCAATCGGCACAACATTCCAACACAATTCTTTACAGAATTTGTAAATTAAATTATTTAACCTTATATGGAAAAAATTAGACAAACAAATCTCAGGATAGCTAAAAAACAATCCTAATCCTGTACAATAAAAGAAAAACTGGAAATATCACCATCCCCAATGTGAAGATATAGTATGGATTAAAAACAGCATGGTACTGACATAAAAACAGGCAGGTCTATTAATGGAATTTAATCAAAGATCCAGAAATAAATCCACACACTTATGGCCACCTGATTTTTCTATAGAGAAGCCCAAATCATACAATAGCAAAAAGAAAGCATCTGGAAAAAAAAGAAAAGTGCTGGATGAACTAACTGGATGTCTACATGTAGAAGAAGGGAAATAGATCCATATTTATTACCCTGTACAAAGCTCAAGTCCAACTAGATCAAAGACCTCAACATAAAGCCAGATACACTAAACCTAATGAGGGTGAAAATGAGAAATAGCCTTGAACATACTGGCACAGTAGATAAAGTCCTGAACAGAATACTTATAGTGCAGCCACTAAAAACAACAAATCAACAAATGGAACCTCATGTAAATGAAAAGTGTCTGTAAGACAAAATACATCATCATTTAGACAAAATGGCAGTCTACAGAATGGAAAAAATTTTTTCACCAACTCCACACCCAACAGAGGGCTAATATCCAAAATATATAAAGAACTCAGGAAACTAGACAGCAATAAACCAAATAAGACAATTAAAAATGGATTACATCTCTAAACAGAGAGTTCTCAACAAAGAATTGGTTGAGAAACACTTAACGAAATTTTCAGTATCCTTACCAATCAAGGAAATGCAAATCAAAATGACTCTGAGATTCTACCTTATACCTGTCAGAATGGTTAAAACCAGTAACACAGTGACAGCTCATACTGACAAAGATGTAGATCAAGAAATATTCCTCGAAGAGGGGCTTCCAGGAGGCCAGCTGGGAGAATTCAGTGTGCTCTGGTGAATCCAGCGGGCCCCTGCGGGAGCCTTCAGATGTCTGCTTTGCGATCTGAACAGCCTGGGCCACAGCTCTCAGTCTCCAGGAAGTGCGGGAGACCTGGTGTGCACCCTGAGGCAGACTGGGAGAGCACAGCTTGCTCCAGTGGCACGGAGCTTAGGTTCCAGTACTAAGGCCTCTGGCAGGAGCCCTCAGATCACTCTGCTTCCAGATCCAGATCAGCCTGGGCAGCAACGCCACATCTCCAGGTCCTGCAAAAGGCAAGAGGGGCTTCCAGGAGGCCAGCTGGGAGAAGTCAGTGTGCTCTGGTGAATCCAGCAGGCCCCCAGCAGGAGCCTTCAGGTGACTGCTTCAGGATCTGAACAGCTTGGGCAACAGCACCCTGTCTCCAGGCAGTGCAGGAGGTAAGCTGTGCACCAGAGGCCACCTGGGAAGAGGCAGCTTGCACTGGTGAGTCCAGCATTGACAAGACCAACTAACACCAGTGAGAACTAGACGGCAAAAGGCAAACGCAGGAACGTCACTAACAGAAATCAAGGCAATATGGCAACATTTGAACCCAATTCTCCTTTAACAGCATGTCCTGGATACCCCATCACACCAGTAAAACAAGATTTGGATTTAAAATCACTGGTCATGATGCTGGTACAGGAACACATGAAGGACATACTTAAAGAAATTCAGGAGAAAATGGATCAAAAGTTAGAAGCCCTTACAAGGGAAACACAAAAAATCATTGAAAGAAATCCAGGAGAATACAAAAGCCAATAAGGAGGAAATGGAAAAATCACTTAAAGAAATACAGGAGAACTTTGGTCAGCAGGCTGAGGTCATGAAAGAGGAAACAGAAAAAGCTCTTAAAGAATTACAGGAAAGCACAAACAAGCAAGTGAAGGAGCTAAGCAAAACCATCCAGGATCTAAAATCAGAAGTAGAAACAACTAAGAAAACTCAAAGGGAGACAAGTTTGTAGATAGAAAGCCTTTGGAAGAAATCAGGGGGCATAGATGCAAATATCAACAACAAAATACAAGATATAGAAGAAAGAATCTCAGATGCTGAAGATACCATAGAAACCATGGACTCAGCAGTTAAAGAAAATGCAAAATGCAAAAAGCTTGTAACCCAAAATATCCAGGAAATCCAGGACACAATGAGAAGACCAAAGCTAAAGATTATAGGCATAGATGAGAGTGAAGATTTACAACTTAAAGGGCCAGCAAATATCTTCAATAAAATTATGGAAGAAAACATCCCTAACCTAAAGAGAGAGATGCCCATGAATATACAAGAAGCCTACAGAACTCCAAACAGACTGGACCAGAACAGAAATACTTCCCGTCACATAATAATCAAAACACCAAATGTACTAAACAAAGAAAGAATACTAAAGGCAGTAAGAGAAAAAGGCCAAGTAACATATAAAGGAAGACCTATCAGAATCACAGCAGACTTTTCACCTGAGACTATGAAGGCTAGAAGGTCCTGGGCAGATCTCATGCAGACTCTAAGAGAACACAAATGCCAGCCAAAACTACTATATCCAGCAAAACTCTCAATCACCGTAGATGGAGAAACTAAGATATTCCATGACAAAACCAAGTTTACCCAATATCTATCCACAAACCCAGCACTACAAAGGGTAATAGGAGGAAAACAGCAATACAAGGAGGGAAACTTCACCCTGGAAAAAGCAAGATAGTAACCTTCTCTCATCAAACCCAAAAGAAGTTAACCAATCAAATTTAAAATATAACGTCAAAAATGACAGGAAGTAACAATCACTATTCCTTAATATCTCTTAACATCAATGGACTCAATGCCCCAATAAAAAGACATAGACTAACCAACTGGATACGTAAACAGGACCCTACACTTTGCTGCATACAGGAAACACACCTCAGGGTCAAAGACAAACACCACCTTAGAGTAAAAGGCTGGAAGACAATTTTACAAGCAAATGGTCTCAGGAAACAAGCTGGAGTAGCCATTTTAATATCAGATAAAATTGACTTTCAACCCAAAGTCATCAAAAGAGACTCTGAGGGACACTTCTTGCTGGTCAAAGGAAAAATACAACAAGAAGAACTCTCAATCCTGAACATCTATGCTCCAAATGCAAGGGCACCCTCATTCGTAAAAGAAACTTTATTAAAGCTCAAAGCACACATTGCACCTAACACAATAATTGTGGGTGACTTCAACACTGCACTTTCCTCAATGGACCGATCAGGAAAACAGAAACTAAACAGGGAGACAATGGAACTAATTGAAGCTTTGGACCAATTGGATTTAACAGATATTTATAGAACAGTCTATCCTAAAGCAAAAGAATATAACTTTTTCTCAGCATCTCATGGTACCTTCTCCAAAATCGACCATATAATTGGTCACAAGACAGACCTCAACATATATAAGAAGATCGAACTAATCCCATGCCTCTTATCAGATCACTATGAAGTAAAAGTAGTCTTCAATAGCAACAAAAACAACAGAAAACCCACATACACGTGGAAACTGAACAATATTCTACTCAATGATACCTTGGATAAGGAAGAAATAAAGAAAGAAATTGAAGACTTTTTAGAACACAATGAAAATGAAGACACAACATACACAAATCTATGGGACACAATGAAAGCAGTGCTAAGAGGAAAACTCATAGCCCTGAGTGCCTCCAAAAAGAAAATGGAGAGAGCATACACTAACAGCTTAATGACACACCTGAAAGCCCTGGAACAAAAAGAAGCTATTTCACCCAGGAGGAGTAGAAGGCAGGAAATCATCAAACTCAGGGCCGAAATCAATCAAGTAGAAACAAAGAGAACCATACAAAGAATCAACAAAACCAGGAGCTGGTTCTTTGAGAAAATCAACAAGATAGATAAACCCTTAGCCAGACTAACCAAAGGACACAGAGACAGTATCCAGATTAACAAACTTAGAAATGAAAAGGGAGATATAACAACGGAAACTGAGGAAATTCAAAAACTCATTAGATCCTACTACAAAAGTCTATACTCAACACAACTGGAGAATCTGGAGGAAATGGACAGTTTCCTAGACAGATATCCGACACCAAAACTAAATCTGGATCAAATAGATCAAGTAAACAGTCCCATAACACCTGAAGAAATAAAAAGGGTCATAGAAAGTCTCCCAACCAAAAAAAGTATGGGACCAGATGGCTTCAGTGCAGAGTTCTATCAGACCTTAATAGAAGACCTAACACCAATACTCTTCAAACTATTCCACAAAATAGAAACAGAAGGAACTCTACCCAACTCGTTCTATGAAGCAACAATTACGCTGATACCAAAACCACACAAAGATCCAACAAAGAAAGAGAACTACAGGCCAATTTCTCTTATGAATATTGATGCAAAAATACTTAAAACAATTCTTGCCAACCGAATCCAAGAACACATCAAAACGATCATCCACCATGATCAAGTAGGCTTCATCCCAGGGATGCAGGGATGGTTCAGTATAAGGATATCCATCAATGCTATCCACTACATAAACAAACTCAAAGAAAAAAAAAACATATGATCATCTCAGTAGATGCAGAAAAGGCATTTGACAAAATCCAGTATCCCTTCATGCTAAAAGTATTGGAAAGAACAGGAATTCAAGGCCCATACCCAAACATCGTTAAAGCAATATACAGCAAACCGGTAGCCAACATCAAACTAAATGGAGAGAAACTTGAAGCAATCCCACTAAAATCAGGGACTAGACAAGGTTGTCCTCTCTCTCCATATCTTTTCAATATAGTACTTGAAGTTCTAGCTAGAGCAATTAGACAACATAAGGAGGTCAAGGGGATACAAATTGGAAAGGAAGAAGTCAAATTATCACTATTTGCAGATGACATGATAGTCTACTTAAGTGACCCGAAAACCTCCACCAGAGAACTCCTACAGCTGATAAACAACTTCAGCAGAGTGGCTGGTTATAAAATCAACTCAAGCAAATCAGTTGCCTTCCTATACTCAAAGGATAAGCAGGCTGAGAAAGAAGTTAGGGAAATGTCACCCTTCACAATAGCCACAAACAATATAAAGTATCTTGGTGTGACTCTAACCAAACAAGTGAAAGATCTCTATGACAAGAACTTCAGGTCTCTGAAGAAGGAAATCAAAGAAGACCTCAGAAAATGGAAAAATCTGCCATGCTTGTGGATTGGCAGGATTAATATAGTTAAAATGGCCATCTTGCCAAAAGCAATCTACAGATTCAATGCAATCCCCATCAAAATCCCAACTCAGTTCTTCACAGAGTTAGAAAAAGCAATCCTCAAATTCATCTGGAATAACAAAAAACCCAGGATAGCTAAAACTATTCTCAACAACAAAAGAAATTCTGGGGGATTCAGTATCCCTGACTTCAAGCAATACTACAGAGCAATAGTATTAAAAACTGCATGGTATTGGTACAGTGACAGACAAGTGGACCAGTGGAATAGAACTGAAGATCCAGAAATGAACCCACACACCTATGGTCACTTGATCTTCGACAAAGGAGCCAAAAACATCCAGTGGAAAAAAGATAGCCTTTTCAACAAACGGTGCTGGTTCAATTGGAGGTCAGCATTCAGAAGAATACGAATTGATCCATTCTTATCTTATCCAGAGAATCTACAATAATGACCCTAGAAAAGTCTCCTTGTAATGGCAGATATGAAGCACAAACCAGGCAAGGCTCCCAGCAGAGATATTAGGACACTAACCCAGCCACAAAACATTCATCCTACAATATGTCATGCCTGCAAGCTGTACTGGGGTAGTCGTGGCTCACAGCTTGTAAGAGTGGCCAAGCAATGACTAGCTTACTGCTGAAGAAACTCTTCCTTTCTAGTTCTTTCAAAACTCTGGTTGGCTGGTTCAACTCAGGTGTCTGACTCAAATTCCTCTCCAAGCTCACTAATTCAAATTGGTTTCTCTTGGTTCCTCTCTGAATTGCTCTGCTTGGCCTCAAACTAACTGTGGTAGTCTGTTCTAATGTTCTGACTCCTCATTCTCTGGCTTGTTCTATTTTCACTGCAACCTCTGTAAAACTATCCCTGAAAAACTTCCTCTTCCTCCTCTTCCTCCTCTTCCTCCTCTTCCTCCTAGTCCTCCTTCTCCTCCTCCTTCTCTTCCTCCTCCTCTTTCTCCTCTTCCTCCTTCTCCTTCTTCCTCTCTCTCTCTCTCTCTCTCTCTCTCTCTCTCTCTCTCTCTCTCTCTCTCTCTCTCTCTCTCTCGAGCATAACTGTCCTCTGAGAGTATCTACCTAGCAGCTGACTGAAACAGATGCAAGTACCCAGAGTCAACCATTAGATGAGAACTCTAATGGAAGAGTTGTGGGGAGGATTGAAAGCCGTCAAGGAGATAGGAACTCCACAGGAAGACCAACAGAGTTACCTAACCTGGACCCTTAGGGGCTCTCAGGGACTGAACCAACAACCAAAGAACATATATGTGCCAAAGACCCCAGCACATATATAGCAGATGTGCAGTTCAGTCTCCATGTGGATCTCTCAATGTCCCTAAAGCTGTTGTCTTTCTGTGGAATCCATTTCTCAACAGGACTGCCTTGTCTGGCCTCAATGGGAGAAGATGTACTTAACCCTGAAGAGACTTGATGGATGGGGGTTTGGGATACCAAGGGGACCCCCTCTCTCAGAGGAGAAGGGAAAGTGATGAAGGGAAGGACCCTATAAGGGGAGGTGGGGAGCTATTGGAATATAAAAAATAAATAAATTGAAAAAATATATCATTCTCAAAAAGACATTGTTCTGAGAAATAAATAATCTTGTCAATATGGCCTAGGTTTTTTATTGATGTTATTGCTATGAGCATATTCTTTATGATCAGTTTACCTGATTGCCTGGTCGTCAACCAGAAAATCAGAACGAGGCTATTGAAAGAAATGTGCAGAAGAAAAAGCCATCTAGAGGGCAATATGCCACATAGGCATTCTGAGCTGCAGGAGGAGCAAAGACTATAAAGATAGCTAGGCCTGCTTCACTGGTCTCTGTCTAACTTCCATGGAAGATGTGACTTCATCAAGAGAACATGGAACTGGAAGGTAGGAGAAGCTTCAGTGCCTATATCCAGATTTTCATCTTTCCAAATCCTACACAGAACATGTATCTCTCCAATGGATAAAACATGTGGTCAACTATAGTAGTGTTTCCAAATGGATGTCTTTCAAACTTGTAGGAGTTAAATGGAATCAATTCTATTTTTAATTTCAAGAATATAAATTCAAGGCCTGGCTGAGGATATTGCTTATTCATTCAAGTCTTTGCCGCACAAACATGAGGACCCAAGTTCTGTCCCCAGAGTTCACATAGAATGTTGAGTGTGGAGGCATTTTCTTGTAATCAAAAGATAGAAACAGACTGATTCCTGGACTCGCTATCCAGCTAGCCCCACCTAATTGGTTATCCCCAGGAACTGGTGAGATACTCTGCCTCATAACCTTCAGTTGCTGAAGACCAGCATCTGAGGTTGATATATGGACTCCACATGCATACCTTCGCACATACATGTGAACTCACACAGAGTGTCACTGCACCAAGTATCAATCAAAATAATTTTCACCATACAGCAGAAGGACTTGAGAACCTGTGTATAGATGTCAAATTAGCAAGATGGGTGACGATTACTATTGCTAAAGATCTAGTCACTCATCTGTTATTTAGCTAAATACCAACTGATGCCTTGGCATTTGACCACTGCACAATTTCTGGATGTTCTCACAGCTGGTATGACTCTATAAAGGCTGTCAATAAAACCAAGAAGTATGGAAGGCAATAAAACGGTAAAAAACAGTTCAATTAAAATTATTTTATCCAATCAATAACTTAAGTCATCTATTTATATTTATAATTCTCAAATAGCACATAAACTTACATTTAAGATTTTTAAAGCAAGAGGATAAAGCAGTACCAGCAAATCAAATCTGTGTTTTTTTAAATAAATATGTGCCCTTTAAATTGATACTCTTACAAAAATCTAGCCTAAAGCAGTTTTTGTTATTTTGTCTCATGGAAATAAGTAAAATTGAAAAATAGGTTATTTTTATTTCAAAATATAAAATTATTATATTTATAGTTGTGGCTATATGGGGCTAGAGAGATGGATTAGTGGCTCAGGGTGCTCATTGTTCTTCCAGAGGACACAGGTTCAGTACCTAGAAGCCATATGGTGACTCACACCCATCTGTAACTCCAGTTCCAGGCAATCCAAGGCCATCCAGGGAATCCACAAGCACCAGACACACACATGGTGCACATACACTAGAAGACAAAACACCAATACACATAAAATAATAAGACAAATAAAAACAAATAAATAAATGTGGCTTTGCCTATTTTGATATCTTACAATAAAGGTAGAGCTTTATATTCAAGTAAATATATGCTAAGTTTCTTAAGCCAAAAGTAACAACCATCATTTATTTTTTTAGCACAAAATCTTTTCAATATATAATATAAAATAAACCAAAATAGTTTTTTATTGGCTATTTTATTTATTTACATTTCAAATGTTATCCCCCTCCCCGGTTTCCCTTCTGCAAACCCCTCATCCCATCCACCCTGCCCTCTGCCTCATGAGGGTGCTCCCTCACCCATCTGCCCAATCCCTCCTCACCACCCTACCATTCCCCTATGCTGAGGCATCGAGCCTCCACAGGAACAAGGGCCTCCCCTCCCATTGAAACCGGATAGGACAGTCCTCTGCTACATATGCAGCTGCAGCCATGGGTCCCTCCATGTGTACTCTTTGGTTGATGGTTTAGTCCCTGAGAGATCTGGGGTGTCTGGTTGGATGATATAGTTGTTCTTTCTATGGGGTTGCAAACCCCTTCAGCTCCTTCAGCCCCTTACCTAACTCCTCCATTGGGGTCCCCCTTCTCAGTCTCATGGTTGGCTGTGAGCATCTTCATCTGTATTGATCAGGCTCTGGCAGAGCCTCTCAGGGGATAGCTCCTGTCAGCAAGTGTTTCTTCGCATCAGTGATAGTTTATGGGTTTGGTGTCTGCAGATACCAAATCTGCATCCCCAGGTGGGGCAATCTCTGGATGGTCTTTCCTTCAGTCTCTGCTCCACTCTTCGTCCCTGCATTTCCTTTAGACATGAACAAATGTATCCACTCTTACACATATTTTTCCTTTATAGCATGAATTCATTAGAGTTGTATTGAAAATAAATGTTAAAATCATAATTTAAATAGCATTATTTTTAAATAAAATGTTTTTACTTAAAACCATTTCTGTAAACTATATACACAAAAATTTTCAGATTGTTGGAAATTATTAAGGAATTTACAAGTGAGTGTGACAGGGATTTATAGATCCAATGTATTAGAAGATTATAGTTTAAAGAAGAAAGTTGCTATCAGAATTCCATGCCCCTCACTTACAGTCCTCCATGAACACTGTCAGTGTTTAGAGTCACTGAACAAGTTAGGATTAGGAAATGTGAAACCGGACAGAACTAGATTCTGTTTAAAATTCTTTAGGCTTCAGATTCTTCATGGAGCCTCTTTCCCGAGATCATTTCAGCAGACTCAGTAACAGATGAAAGTGGTCAGCGTGAGGATCGGGTATCTGCTCAAGCACCCGGTAAGTTTCATGTATATCTGAGCATGCGCGTCCTCAGGAGACCAAACAGCCACATCAAAAATGACTCACTCAGCCAGGCAGTGGTGGTGTACACCTTTAATTCCAGCACTCAAAAGGCAGAGGCTGGGGGATTTCTGTGTTCCAGGCCAGTCACAGGGTGAGTTCCAGGACAGCCAGGACTATGCAGAGAAACCCTGTCTCAAAAAAGCAAACAAACAAAACCAGCTCACTCAGTTCTGACTGACAACAGTTATCACTGAGAAGTAAGGGAGCGGGGGGGGGGGGGGGGGGGGGGGGGGGGGGGGGGGGGGGAAGCAACAGGCAACTAGTTACAAGAAAAATACAAAACTGAAGTAAAATAGTCTAAAAACGTACTTTTGCGTAAGGTATGCTTAGAATAAACAAAATATCTGTAAATAACAGACATAAATAGATTCTCCCTCACTTAGCCACCATGCATGTGAAACCTAGCACCTAAAAAACAATTCTGTGGTGGAGAAAACATGAGGGGAAAATTAATGTCAGCACCAAATTACAGCAAACCTCTGCCATGCTGCTGTCCTAACGCTAACGAGGACATAACTCAGTGCTAATGAAGGGACCCAGAGACACCATCTTACCAGCTGCACCATTTTTTTTAGATGCATACTAGAAAGCTCAGGTGGCCTGCCAAGGTCATGCCAGTTAGAAGCACAGGCCAAAGTTTCTAGATCAGTAGTCTTTCTTGTTTAAAAAAACGGAGACACCCTTTGCGTGTCTGTGACTACGGGGAGAAGGTTCCTAATGCTGCTGATAATGTGTGCTTGGCTGACAGTAAGGTCAAAGATCATCGACAGGGAGAAGCCCTACACTCCCCAGGGTGGATAACATACTGTGTTCTTCTTCCAACAGGAGGCAGCTGCAGTAAAACATTCCTGCTGTCAGAGTGACCACTGTTTTCAGAAATATTTCCACCTAGCCTTTAGAATGGAAATGAGCCAAATCCCTTCCTCTGAACAGTTAAGCACAAAATGAGCACAAAAAAACGGTGCGTGCAAGCGGCTCGAAGAATGGCTGCAACGAGTTGGTCCCCTCGTAAATAGATTGGACATTATCACTCTGCTTCCTACCCTTAATGGAACTCGGTCTCCTGAATGGGATGGTATATTATAACTGGCGTAAAATAGGCCACCACTTTAGTTACAACACGGGATTGTCCAAATAAACAAGCATTAATCATGCATATTATGTCGAACATAATGCTTCGGAAAGCTTCCGCAAGCAGCTCCAAATGAACTCAACCAAATTATACCATCTGACAGCTGTTCTGTGACCTGTGGGAAATGAGTTGGTGGTCTCAGTCCAGTTCCTAGTGGACAGGTGTCCAAAGCACAAAAACTACCCTCACAATTGGGCCTAATTAGCAACCTGGTTGTTGAAGCCGCAATAAAACCTGGAGCCCGTGTCACTGTCGTACAGTTGGAGGCGTCTTGTGCTATCAGGTGCCCATGGACTGAACGCTTAGTGAAGAAAAGCTCACGCTGGCGCCTACAAACGATATTGTCACTTCAAAAGAAACAGAACAGTGCCCAGACCCCCTCTGCCTCTCACCTGACTCCCAAAAGTCTGACTCCAAAGGTGTCAGAGACAGGGATGCAGTTGCGGGCACTATTTTAATTCATGTCAGAGATGTTTAGAATGCTTACACTCCCGCATTTCATAAGCAAAATTCGTGTGTTACACTAGATCTTAGGTTTTCCTGGATGCCCAACCCCATGTGAGAATTAGTCTTTTTTACCTTTTGGCTTGAAGTAAAACCTGCTGCTTCTGTGGACACTGCTTCTTACAGCCCTGCTAAATGTCCACAGCTCTCCACACCTCTGGACGCATACTGCGCATAATGTACATTATAATGATGCATTGCCCAGTGTTGTTTGAGCAACCCTGAGAAGCTGACTCTAGAAATGAGGTTGCCACCACACCATTTCAGACTCAGGAATCCTTGTCTCAATGCCCTGTGTCTGGGGATAGGATGAGTACCACGCACGCACGCACGCACGCACGCACGCGCATGCGCTTGACAGAGAATGAAGGGAACAGAAAAACAGCCCCAGAATATAAACATTTCCAACAGGCATAGCTATTGTTTATTCAGATATAAAAGTGCCTGCTTTTATTGGCGGGAGAGAGTGTAGAAGTTTAGCCGTGGGAAGGTCATCCACGCAGAATGGACGACGAGAAAGCCCCAGCTGACCGCCTCCGCTTTCTCAGTTTGTTTCTGCGGGAGGTTGTGAGTGCCCCATTTGAAAACATTCTCTCCATCTGTTGCTATTTGTTCCTTTACTTGGAAACCTCACCAAAGAGAATACTATTTTTACCACACGTACACACCTGCCAGACTCTCTTGAGCTTTGTGGCCCCCACTGGCTGCCTAAGTGAAGCACCCCCCCCCCATAATGGGGATTTTGAGAGGTGTTTTAGGGCCTGTTTCAGTGATGTCTGCTAGATATTCTTTTACTTTGGCTTCTGTATACTAGTAAAGTCGCTCAAAACTCAAAGCATCACTGTGCTCATTCTCCAGACCGTACAGAACAAATTCTTTTTTTTTTTTTTATTCTTTGATCCTTTTTTTACAGTCCAGACTTTATTCCCCCTCCAGGTCTACGCTCTCACTCTTCCACATCCCATATCCCCCCCCCCTCCGTCTCCAAGAAGATGTCCCCACCTCCACCCACCAGATCTCCCCACTCCCTGGGGCCGCAAATCTCTTGAGGGTTAGGTGTATCTTCTCTAAGTCAAGACCCAGCAGTCATCTGCGGTATGTGTGTTGGGGTCCTCATATCAGCTGGGGTATGCTGCCTAGTTGGTGGCTCAGTGTCTGAGAGATCTTGGGTGTCCAGATTAATTGAGACTGCTGGTCTTCCTCTAGAGTCATCTTCCTCCTCCTCCTCAGCTTCTACAAGCTTTTCCCTAATTCAACCACAGTAGTCAACAGCTTCTGCTCATTGGTTGGGTATAAATATTTACATCTGACTCAGCTGCTTGTTGAGTCCTTAGGAGGGCAGTCATGATAGGCCCATTTCTGTGAGAACACCATAGCATCAGTAATAGTATCAGACCTTGGGCCTCCCTTGAGCTTGATCCCAATTTGGGCCTGTCACTGGGTCTCCTTTCCCTCAGTCTCTTCTCCATTTATGTCCCTGTAGTTCTTTTAGACGGGAACAATTCTGGGTCAGATTTTTTGACTGTGGGATGGCAACTCACCCCTCTAATTGATGCCCTATCTTTATACTAGAGGTGGACTCTACAAATTCCCTCTCCCCACTGTTGGGCATTTCATCTAAGGTCCCTCCCTTTGAGTCCTGAGAGTCTCTCACCTCTCAGGTCTCTGGTACATTCTAGAAAGCCCCCCCCCCAACTGCTTACTTTCCAAGGTTGTCTGTTTCCATTCTTTCTGCTGGCCCTCAGGGCTTCAGTCTGCCCACCCCTGCCCCACACCTGATGATGCTCTCCTCTCGCTCTCCCTGTCCCCCTTACCTACCCAGATCCCTGCCTCCCTCCCCCCTTGTGGTTGCTTTCTTCTCCCTCCTAAGTGGGACTGAGGCGTCCTCACTTGGGCCCTTTGGCATGTTAACCTTCTTGAGTTCTGTGGATTATATCCTAGGTATTCTGTACTTTTTGGCTAATATATACTTATTAGTGAGTACATACCATGCATGTCCTTTTGGGTCTGAGTTGCCTCATTCAGGGTGATATTTTCTAGTTCCATCCATTTGCCTGCAAAATTTATGATGTGCTCATTCTTTTTTTTTTTAATTGAGTATCTTCTTCATTTACATTGCCAATGGTAAAACCTTTCCCAATTTCTCCCCTCCCGAAAGCCCCCTCCCCAAAGATTCCCTACCCCTCCTCCCACCCCCTGCCTCCATGTATATGCCCCCTACCCGACACACTCCCACCTCCCCCCCCACTCCCCACCACCCATCCGTTTCCCTTTGTTGGGGCCTCTATTGAGCCTTTACCTGACCAAAGACCACTCCTCCCACTGATGCCCAATAAGGCCTTCCTTGCCATATTTTTGGTTGGAACCATGTGTACCCCTTGATTGATGATTCAGTCCCTGGGAGTCTTGGGGTGTCTGGGTGTCTGAAGTCATTGTTCTTCCCATGTGGCTATAAACCCCTTCAGCTCCTCTGGACCACCCTCCAGATCCTCCGTTGGGGACCCCAAGCCCAGTCCAATAGTTGGTTGCTTGTTTCTGCCTCTGTGTTTGTAAGGCTCTGGCAGGGCCCCTCTGAAGACAGCCATGGCATGCTCCTTTTGGTACATGCTTCTTGTCGTAGTGTTGGGGTTTGGTGACTGTTTATAGGAAGAATCCCCAGGTAGAGCATTCACTGGGTGTCCTTTACTTCAGACTCTGCTCCACACATTGCCTCCCTTATTGCTCCTGTGAGTATTATGTTCCCTTTCTCAGAGGAACCATAGCACCCTCCCTTAAGTCCTCCTTCCTCTTGAGCTTCCTGTGATGGGTGAATTGTAACTTGTTTATTTTGAGCTTTTGTGATGTCCTCATTCTTAATAGTTGAGTAATATTCCATTGTGTAAATGGTCCACATTTTCTGTATTCATTCTGCAAACATCATCACTTCTAGGCCACCAGCTCCCTGACCTTGCCAACTCCTTCCTTGCTACACAAAACATTCAACTCTGTCCCCACCTACCAACTCTCTTTTAAATCCACTTCTTTGGAGAAGGTGTTCGCTCCTGTCTTACTCTCCTCCCCTCCTCATCCTCTGTATGATAGCGGTAGTGATTTCAGTCCCACTGAGTGATGCTCAAACATGGCCTTAGTTTCTTATCTCCCTAACGCTAATGATCTGTTTCTCTTCAAATCTGCCGGTACCTGTCCCCAGCTACCGCTCAGACATCACTGCCTAAAGCTTCCACCTCCAAAGCTCACTTTATTGACGCTCCCAACTGTGCGCTCAGCACAGACACACACTGCACTGAGCTGGGCTTTCTCTCTGACAGCAACAGCCTCCACTTGGCCTTCCAATAGAGCCTCAAGTGCTTTCACTCTTTTATCTGAATTAACATCAATTCCTGGTACTTTTATCTACAAATCACATTTCTTTTTGTTTACCATTTTATCCTATTTTGGATTCAACAATATAAATTCAATTCAAGAACTTGAAGAATCAGAAATAAAGGATATTTTCATTTCTGGTTAGAATATGCAAGCACAAGAGAAGTCACTCCCATATTGATAATAGATAGAATCTAAAGTTGGAATTTTTCTTCATTCCCAAAGGACAGAGGAGGTTGCAAGCACAGATAACCAGATTCTTTATATATATTATTTTCTATATTCTTTGTTTACATTCCAAATGATTTCCCCTTTCCCAGTTCCCCCCTCCCCATATGTCCCATAAGCCTTCTTTTCTCCACCCATTCTCCAATCACCTCCCTCCTTTTTTTCCTCTGTCCTTATATTCCCCTCCAATGCTAGATCAGGCCTTTCCAGGATCAGGACCCTCTCCTTACTTCTTCATGGGAGTCATTTGTTATGCTAATTGTGCCTTGGGTATTCAGAGCTTCTGGGCTAATTAATATCCACTTATCAGGGATTGCATTCCATGTGTCTTCTTTTGTGATTGGGTTACCTCACTTAGGATGATATTTTCCACTTCCAACCATTTGCCTAAAAATTTCATGAATTCATTGTTTTTAATTGCTGAGTAGTATTCCATTGTGTAAATATACCACATTTTCTGTATCCATTCATCCATTGAGGGACATCTGAGTTCTTTCCAGCTTCTGGCTATTATAAATAAGGCTACTATGAACATAATGGAGCATGTGTCCTTATTACATGCCAGGGAATCCTTTGGGTATATGCCCAGGAGAGGTATAGCAGGGTCCTCCAGAAGTGTCATGTCCAGTTTTCTTAGGAACCGCCAGACTGATTTCCAGAGTGGTTGTACCCTCTTGCAATCCCACCAGCAGTGGAGGAGTGTTCCTCTTTCTCCACATCCTCGCCAACACCTGCTGTCTCCTGAGTTTTTAATCTTAGCCATTTTGACTGAAATATGAGGTGTGAGGTGAAATCTCAGGGTTGTTTTGATTTGCATTTCCCTGATGACTAATAATGTTGAGCACTTCTTAAGATGCCTCTTGGCCATCCGAATTTCTTCAGGTGAAAATTCTTTGTTTAGATCTGTACCCCATTTTTAATAGGGTTATTTGGTTCCCTGGGGTCTAAGTTCTTGAGTTCTTTGTATATATTGGATATTAGCCCTCTATCAGGTGTAGGGTTGGTGAAGATCTTCCCAATTTGTTGGAGACAACTGTCTAACCAATGACAAATTCAAAAAAAAAAAAAAAAACAAACAAACAAACTGTGAACTATTTCACTCTTGACAGAGTATAGAAAAGAATGGTTGTTATGTAAATAGAGAAGCATTCAGTTAAAATTTTAATTCATTCAAAGAGTGGGAAAGAAAGACACTGGGGTAAAGGTAGAAGAGACAAAGAAGGATATTATGTATTTGTAGATGTTTTGGAGTTGCAGGGGTTGTTCTGGTTTGTGGTTTATTTTGGTTGTGGTTTATTTCAGAACTCCTATTTTTGAGAACTTATTTGACACATATAATACCATGTAGCAAATTGCAAATACTGTACATATAGTTCCCTGATAATATAACACAAAGACAATAAATTGCTTAATAAAAAATATCAACACTTAAATCTCCAAATAATACTTCTTTAGTTGCTAACATTTCATAAAGCATTCATACATCCATCTACAAACCAGTTTTTATATACATTTTTAGATTTTTTTATTTTTATTTATTTCCTTTTCGTCCCATACACTGTTCCTCCTCCCTGTCACCCCTTCCCACAATCTTTCCCCCTCTCCCCTCCACTTCTACTCTGAGAGGGTAGAGGCCCCCCTGGGTATCCCCCCACCCTGGCACATCAAGTCTTGATGGCACTAAGCATATCTTCTCTCACTGAGGCCAGACAACATAGCCCAGCTAGAAGAACATATTCCACAACGTATCTCACAAGCAAGAGCTTTGGGGATAGGCCCATTCCCATTGTTTAGGACCCACATGAAGACCAAGCCACACATCTGTTATATGTGTACTGGGGGGCTTGGGGGGCAGCAGTTGATTCAGCCAGTCTATGTTATTTGTTTGGTGGTTCAGTCTCTGAGAGTCCTAAGGGTTTGTTGGTCTTCTGTGGAATTCCTATCTCCTTTGGGGTCCACAATCCTTCCCCCAACTCTTCCAAAAGAGTTCCCACGTTCCATCCACTGTTTGGCTGTAGGTCTCTGCATCCCTCTGGGTCAGCTGCTGGATGTAGCCTCTCTGAGGACAGCCATACTAGGCTCTTGTTACAAGCATAACCAAGTATCAGTACTAGTGTCAGAGATTGGTGCTTGACCTTGGGATAGGTGTCAAGTTGGGCCAGTTATTGTTTGACCCTTCCCTCAGTCTCTGCTCCATTTTCCATCTCTACATTTCTTGTACACAATAAATTTCAGGTCAAAAGTTTTGCAGGTGAGCTGGTGTTCCTATCATACCACTAGGGTTCCTTCCTGGCTTCAGGAGGGGGTCTCTTCAGATTCCATATCGCCAATACTGTGAGTTACAGCTACGGTCACCCCCATTGATTCATGGAAACCACCTCTATTCAGGTTCTCTATCACATCCTCAAGATGCCCCCTACCTCCTCACCCCATCAGTTGCAGATTTCCATTCATTCTCATAGCACCGGACACCTCTTTTGTCCCTCCCCACACCTGATCCTAAACCCCCCAGTCCCCTCCCCATCCCCTCTCACACCCAGTTCCCTCCCTCCATCTGCCTCCTATGACTATTTTATTCCCCCTTCTAGGTGAGATTCAAGTATCCATGCTTGGGCCTTCCTTCTTGTTTAGCTTCTTTAGGTCTATGAAAGGTAGCATGGTACCTGTATTTTATGGCTAATATATACTTATAAGTGAGTACATGCCATGCATATCTTTTTGGAACTGGGTTACCTGACTCAGGATAATATTCTCAAGTTCTATCCATTTGCCTGCAAAATTCATGATGTCTTTGTTTTTAATAGCTGAATAGTATTCCATTGTGTAGATATATCATGTTTCTTTATCCGTTCTTCAGTTAAGGGATATCTAGGTATTTCTAGTTTCTGGCGATTATGAATAAAGCTGCTGTGAAGATAGCTGAGTGTCTCTGTGGAATGGTGGCTCACCTTTTGGGTATGTGCCCAGACGTGGCAGAGCTAGCTCTTGAGTTAGAACTCATCCCAGTTTTCTGAGAAACCACCAAACTGATTCCCAAAGTGGCTGCATAAGTGGCCACTCCCACCAATAGTGGAGGAGTGTTCCTCTTGCTCCAAATCCTCTCCAGCTTGTGCTGTCAACTTGGTTTTTGTCTTATCTATTCTGACCAGTATAAGATGGAATCTCAGTTTGGTTCTCATTTCCCTGATGACTAAGAACTTTGAACACTTCTTTAAGTGCTTCTCAGCCATTTGAGATTCCTCTGTCGAGAATTGTCTGTACCCCAATTTCTAATTGACTTGTTTAGGTTGTTGGTGTCTAACTTCTTGAATTCTTTATAAATTTTGAGTATTAGCCCTCTGTTAGGTGTAGGGTTGTTGAAGATTCTTTCCCGATCTGTAGGCTATGGTTTTGTCCTATTAACAATGTTCTTTGCCTTATAGAAGCTATTCAATTTCATGAGGTTTCACTTATCAATTGTTGTCTTAGAGCCTAAGCCACTGGTGTTCTGTTCAGAAAGTTGTCTCCTGAACCAAGGAATTCAAGGCTATTCTCCAGATTCTGGTCTATTAGATTTAGTGCATCCAGTTTTATGTTGAGGACTTTGATCCACTTGAACTCAGTTTGTGTAGGATGATAGATATGGATTTATTTGCATTTTTCTACATGCAGACATCCAGTTAGACCAGCATCATCTGTTGAAGATGCTTTCATTTTTCATTGTATGGCTTTGTCTTCTTCATCAAAAATCTAGTGTCCAACTGTGTGTGGGTGTATTTCAGGGTCTTTGATTTGATTCCATTGATTGACCTATCTGTTCCTATACCAATACCATGCAGTTGTTATCACTATTGCTCTGTAGTACAGCTTGAATTCAGGAATGGTGATACCTACAGAAGTTCTCTTATAGTTCAGATTGTTTTTGCTATCTAAAACTTTTTTTTTCCATATGAAGTTGAAAACTGCTCTGTTGCCAGGTGATGGTGACTCTCACCTGCAATGCCAGCACTCTCGGATGCAGAGGAAGGCAGATTTCTGAGTTCTAGGCCAGCCTGGTATACAGAGTGAGTTCCAGGACAGCCAGGGCTATACAGAGAAAACTTGACTTGCAAAAACCAAATCCAAAAAAACAACTTCTCTGTCAAGATCTGTAAGGAATTGTATTGGTTTTGATAGAAATTGCATTGAATCTGTAATTTGCATTGCTTTTCAAAAGGACATTTTCACTATGTTAATCCTACCAATTCATGAGCATGGGAGATCTTTTCATCTTCTGATATCTTCCTCAATTTCTTCAGCAACTTAAAATTCTTGTCATATAGGTTTTTTATTTGCTTGGTTAGAGTTACACCAAGATATTTTATGTTATTTGTGACTATTGTAAAGGGTGTTGTTTCCCTAATTTCTTTTTTGGCCAGTTTATCACTTGTATAAAGGAGGACTACTGATTTCTGTTAGATAATTTTGTATTCAGCCACTTTGGTAAAGGTATTCATCAACTATAGGAGTTCTTTGGTAGAATTTTTGGGGTCACTAAAGTATACTATCATATCATCTGAAAATATCAATTCTTTGAGTTCTTCATTTCAATTTATATTCCCTTGATCTCCTTTAGTTATCTTATTACTCTGGCTAGAACTTCAGTACTATGTTGAATAGATAGGGAGAGCATGAGCAGCCTTGGCTCTTCTCTGAATTTAGTAGAAATATTTTAAGTTTCTCTCCATTTAGTTTGATGCTGGCTATTTGGCTTACTGTATATTGCTTTGATTATGTTTAGTTATGTGCCTGTATCCCTGATCTCTGTAATACTTTTTAGCATAAAGGAGTGTCAGATGTTATCAAGTTTTTTTTCAGCATCTAATGAGATGATCATGTGATTTTTTTCTTTCAGTTTCTTTATATGGAGGATTATGTTGATTTTTGTGTATTGAACCATTCCTGCATTCCTGGGATGAAATCTACTTGAGCATGCAAAATGATGGTGGTGATGTGCTCCTGGATTGTGAGTAGTTTACTGAGTATTTTCGCATCAATGTTCACAATAGAAGTTCCTGAGTAGAACACCAATAGCTTATGCTCTAAGATCAAGAATTGACAAATGGGACCTCATAAAACTACAAAGTTTCTGTAAGGCAAAGGACACTGTCAAAAGGACAAAACGTCAACCAACAGATTGGGAAAGGATTTTCACCAACCCTAAATCCGACAAAGAGCTAATATCTAATATATACAAAGAACTCAAGAAGGTAGAACCCAGAGAACCAAATAACCCCATTAAAAAATGGGGTATGGAGCTAAACAAAGAATTTTCACATGAAGAACTTTGGAGAGCTGAGAAACACCTTAAGAAATGTTCAACATCATTAATCATTAGGGAAATGCAAATCAAAACAACCCTGAGATTTCACCTCACACCAGTCAGAATGGCTAAAGTCAAAAACTCAGGAGACAGCAGGTGTTGGCGAGGATGTGGAGAAAGAGGAACACTCCTCCACTGCTGGTGGGATTGCATGATGGTGCAACCACTTTGGAAATCAGTCTGGCGGTTCCTCAGAAAACTGGGCATGACACTTCCTGAGGACCCTGCTATACCACTCCTGGTCATATACCCAGAGGATTCTTCAGCATGCAATAAGGACACATGTTCCACTATGTTCATAGCAGCCCTATTTGTAGTAGCCAGAAGCTGGAAAGAACCCAGGTGTCCTTCAACAGAGGAATGGATACAAAAAATGTGGTATATTTACACAATGGAGTACTATTCAGCCATTAGAAACAATGAATTCATGAAATTCTTAGACAAATGGATGGAACTGGAGAACATTATACTAAGTGGGGTAACCCAGTCTCAAAAGATCAATCATGGTATGCACTCACTGATAAGTGGATATTAGCCTAGAAACTTTGAATACCCAAGACATAATCCACAAATTAAATGATGTCCAAAAAGAATGGAGGAGTGGCCCCTGGTTCTGGAAAGACTCAGTGCAAGAGTATAGGGGAATTCCAGAACAGGGAAGCGGGAAGGGGTAGATGGAGGAACAGGGGGAGGGAAGAGGGCTTATGGGACTTGCAGGGAGTGGGGACCCAGAAAATGTGAAATCATTTGAAATGTAAATAAAAAATATATCAATGAAAAAAACAAAACAAAAACAAAAACAAAAAAAAGAAATAGGTCTGAAGTTTTCTTTCTTTGTTGAGTTTTTCTCTGGTTTAGGTATCAGACTGATTATGGCCTCATAGAATGAGTCTGGCAGTGTTCCTTCTGTTTCTATTTTGTGGAGTAATTAGAAGAGTATTGGTATTAGTTCTTTGAAAGTCTGGTAAAATTCTGCACAAAAACCATCTGGCACTGAGCTTTTTTGGTTAGGAGATTTTTGATGACTGTTTCTATTTTCTCAGTGGTTATAGGTCTGTTTAAATAGTTTACCTGATTTTGATGTAATTTTGGTAAGTGGTGTCTGTCTAGAAGTTCATCCATTTGGTTAAGATTTTCCAATGTTATGGAAGACAGGCTTTTGAAATAAGACTTAATAATTCTTTGAATTTCCTCAGTGTCTGTTGCTATGTCTCCCACTTCATTTCTGACTGTCTGTATATCTTTTGGTTAGTGTGGCTAAAAGTTTAATTATCTTGTTGATTTTCTCAAAGAACCATCTTCTTGGTTTCATTCATTCTTTGTATTGTTTTCTTTATCTCTTACTGATTAATTTCAGCCATTATTTTGATTATTTCATACCTCTGTTCCTCTTTGATGTGCTAGATTCTTTTTTCTATGGATTTCAGGTGTACTTTTAAATTGACTGATAGCCAGAAGCTGGAAACAAACCAGATGTCCCAAGACAGAAGAATGGATACAGAAAATGTGGTTCATTTACACAATGGAATACTACTCACCTATTAAGAACAAGGACATCCTGAGTTTTGCAGGCAAATGGATGGAACTAGAAAATATTATCCTGAGTGAAGTAACTCAGACTAAAAAGGACATGAATGGTATGTACTCACTAATAAGTGGATATTAACCCCAAAAAGTACAGAATACCCAAGATACAGTCCACAGAATTCAAAAAGGTCAACAAGTCAAAGGACCCAAGTGAGGACGCCTCAGTGGAGAAGAAAGCAACCACAATGGGAGAGGGAGGGAGGAATCTGGGAGGGAAAGGAGACAGAGGGGAGAGGAGAACACAATCTAGTATTGCATGGTGGAAAGGACTAAAGCCATGAGGGACATCAGAAAGAATGGAAACAAGCAACCTCCGGGGTAGGGAGTTGAGGGGACCCTCCAGAATGTACCAGAGACCTGGGAATTGAGAGACTCTCAGGACTCAAAGGGAGGGACCCTAGATTAAATGCCCTACAGTGGGGAGAGGGAACTTCTAGAGCCCACCTCCAACAGAAAGACAGGGCATCAAGTGAGGGATGGGTTTGCTATCCCACAGTCAAAACTCTGACCCATAATTGTTCCTGTCTGAAAGAACTTCAGGGATGGAAATGAAGAAGATCCTGAAAAAAAGAGAGTCCAGTGGCAGGCCCAAATTAGGGTCCAGCTCAAGGGGAGGACCAGGGGACCTAAGGCTATTACTGAGGCTATAGAGCACTCACAAAAGGGGACCTATCTTCATTATGGATTCACTTAGTGCTATGAGAACTTATGTGCTCTTAGCACAGCTTTCATAATGTCCCACAAATCTGAGTATGTTATGCCTTCATTTTCATTGAATTCTAGAAAATCTTTAATTTGTTTATTTGTGTCTTCTCTGACCCAGAGATCACTGAGTAGAGAGTTGTTCAGTTTCCATGAGTGAGTAGGCTTTCTATTGTTTATGTTGTTCTTGAAGTCCAGCTTTAATCCATGATGGTCTAATAAAATACAAGGGATTATTTTAATTTTCTTGCATTTGTTGAGGCTTGCTTTTTGACCAACTATATGGTGGATTTTGGAGAAGGATCCAGGAGGTGCTGAGAAGAACATATATTCTTTTGTGTTTGGATGAAATATTCTATGGATATCTGTTAGATCCATTTGATTCATACTATCTGTTAGTTTCTGCTGGTGTCCACCAGCAGAACTCAAATCCCTAAAGGGAGAATGACAATTAAAGAAGATACAGAAAATAGAAAGACAGAGAGACAAGAGATAGTTTCTGGAGGGCTACCATTGAATACTGCAGTACAGCTTTTTTATACCCCACAGTATTGTGAAAAGTAAAACCACAAGCTAACAAAAACAATTGCTCACATTACACAGGATATCTCTTCTTACCCAGAGACTTCCCTGTTCCTTCCACCAAGATCAATAGAACATTCAACCCTCACCTTAAGCCTCAAGTGAATTTCTTCTCAATGTTGCACCTATCAGCAGGTCAGGCTTGAAAAACATCCTGCTAGGCCAGCAAACCCTGACCTGTTTTGACCCTACCTTAGCTGACAAATTTTTACTATGCTTCATAAACAGATGAATGGCTCATAACAAGTTTCATTATTTCTCTGATTAGTTTTTGTCTGGATGACCTATCAATAAGTAAGAGTGGGCTATAGAAGATTCCCACTATTAATGTGTGGAGATAGATTCACAATTTGAACTCTAGCAATGTTTCTTTTACAAATGTGGTTGCCATTGAGATACCATCTTGATAAGTTTATCCTTTGATTAGTATGAAGTGTCCTTCCCTGCTTCTTTTGATTAATTTTGGTTGAAAGTCTGTTTTATAAGATATTATGGCAGCTGCTCCAGCTTGCTTCTTGGGTCTGTTTGCTTGGAAAACCTTTTTCCAGCCCTTTACACTGAGATAATGTCTATCTTTATTGCTGAGGTGTGTTTCTTATATGAAACAGAATGATGGATCCTGTTTTCTCATCCATTCTATTAGCATGTATTTTTTTAATTGGGGAATTAAGTCCATTGATATTGAGAGATATTAATGACCAGTGATTTCTAATTCCTGTCATTTTTATATTAGTGGTGTTAGTATGCAGTATTGGTGGTAATAGTATGTTAGTATTCCTTTATTTTGTTTTGCTGGTGTGGAATTATTTATATCCTGTATTTTCATGAGTGTAGTTAACCTTCTTGGGTTAGGGTTTTCCTTCTAAGATTTTCTGTAGGGATGGATTTGTTAATAGATATTGTTCCAATTTTGATTTGTCTGGAAATACCTTGTTTTCTCCATCTTTTGTAATAGAGAGTTTTGCTGTGTATAGGTTGGTATATGTGGATTTTTAGAAGTTGCAAGGTATCTGTCCAAGCCCTTCTGGGATTTAGTGTCTCTGTTGAAAAGTCAGGTGTGATTCTGATAGGTCTACCTTTGTATGTTACCTGTCCTTTTCCCCTTGCTTCTTTTAATATTATTTGTTTGTTCTGTAGATTTTGTGTTTTGTTTACTATGTGCTGGGAGAAATTTTTTCTGGTCCAGTCTGATTGGCATTCTATAAGCTTCCTATATGTTCAAAAACATCTCTTTCTTTAGGTTGGGAAAGTTTTCTTCTTTGATTTTGTTGATATTTTCTGGGCCTTGGAACTGGAACTCTTAACCTTCTTCTTTTCCTGTTATTCTTAGGTTAGGTCTTTTCATGGCATCCCAGATTTCCTGGATGTTTTATATCAGGATTTTCAGATTTAACATTTTCTTTGACTGATGTATTAATTTCTTCTATTGTATTTTCTACACCTGAGATTCTCCCTTCCATTTCCTGTATTTTGTTGGTGATCTTGCAATCTTGCAATCAACAGGCTTGCATCTGTTCTTCCTATTCTCTTCCCAAGGTTTTTCATCTCCAGGATTCTCTCAGTTTGTGTTTTCTTCATTGCTTCTATTTCAATTTTCATGTCTTGAACAGTTTTATTTATTTCCTTCACCTGTTTAATTATATTTTCCTATATTTCCTTAAGGAATTTGTTTTTTATTTAAAGACCTCTTTCAACTTTATAAAATTTGATTTAAGGTCATTTTTCTACTTCAGTTGTGTTAGAATATCCAGGGCTTGCTATAGTAATTTAATTCTTCTCTGAAGTTACCATATTGCCTTAGTTTTTGTTGATTGTATTATTTTGAGGGCCTTTAGCCATCTGAGAGACTTTGGTCCCTGGATGTTTTTGTTGTAGTAGGTTTTGGAAGCGGGGAGTAACCTTCATGGTCCTAGTGTGTAGGCTTCTGATGGATATCTTTTAGCTGTATGTTTCCGGATCAAATTTGTGTGTATGGTTCAGGATTCACAGATCTGATGAAGGTGGGCAGAGAGGTGACAGGAAAATGAAGGTCCACCAGAGATACCCAACTGCTTAGGGCAGCTGAGCGTACCCCAGAGGATTCACCAAGCAAGGAAGATAGTCGGGAGAAGGGAAACTAACCTATACTTTCAGCAGGGACCTCAGAATTCATAGGTATGATGAAGGTGGGCAGAGAGGTGGTAAGAGAATGAAAGTCTGTCAACGATAGCAGACTATTCCCTGCAGACCAGTTTTAACAGACAAATAACACCTTTAAGCAGATATGACTGTCCTAAATTGTTATTGGGTATGAATTTTACAAACATTACTTATTTAGTGAGAACCATGAGAGCTGTCACATGCTGCTTTCTTCAGGCTGCACAACAAAACCCACCGTCTAGTGGAACTTACAGCCCTTTCCAAATCTGTGACTCTTCCAGCCTGCAGATGCCAGTTCAAGTATCTCAATAAGTTTGTGAACTAGTTTGGTGATCCACTTGGTATTTTCTTACCACCTTTTGGAATAGATACAGGAAGATAATCTCAAGAGATTTATATGTGGAATCTTCCTTAACACAGAAAGAATTCAGCACTCTCAAATATCCAAGGTGGCTTCTATGTCTCGGACCAGTCTAAAGTTTTGTGGCAAACTTCAGCTACCTATCATGCTGAGGGGCCAGCCTTGCTGTATGTTGCATCCCAGTGACTGGTAGTTTGTGATCACCACAGCTAAAAAGTCCTGTGAATGCTGAGAACTTTGCTTAGCTTTGTACCCCAAGCTGCTTGCTTTATTCACAGCAGGCTCAAGTGGAGAGGCAGACGCAGAGCACTGAGCCAGAGGTGCCTTCAGCAGGGACCCTCAAAAGAAAGCACACCGCATGGAACTGCTTCTTCTCTAGGTCCGGATGTATGTGTTCTATTGTCAGACAGATGCTTATTAAAGACCTTGATTCAACAAAAAATTGAATGTGCCTAATGTGCCTAATGACATTAGAAGTAAGTTTTAAAAAAACAAAAGTAAGAGATAAATATTTTGTAATAGTAATTGGAAATGTTAATGTCCCAGTTTAAATAATGATTAGCAAATCCAGAATAAAAGTAATGAAAAAGAATCAGAACTTAACACAGTGAGCAAACATTATCTGAGACACACATACAATAAATTCTGACCATCAGCAGCATACATGTTCTTCTCAATTGCACAGACAACTTTTCAGGATATAGATTTCAGAAATATTTATCAAAAAATTTCAAATAATAGATAGCTAGGGCTGAGAATATAGCTCACTTGTAGAGCACTCCCTAGCACTAACAATAGGGGTAACAACAATATGAACCACCCAGTACCCCCAGAGCTCCCAGGGGCTAAACCATCAACCAAAGAGTACACATGGAGGGACCCATGGCTCCAGATGCATATGCAGCAGAGGATGGCCTTGTTAGACAAGGGAAGGAGAAGCCCTTGGTTCTGAAAAGGCTAGATGCCCCAGTATAGGGGAATGCCAGGACAGGGAAATAGTAGTGGGTAGATTGTCACCCAGGGGGAGAGGGATGGGTTAGGAGATTTGGGGGGACCAGGAAAGGGGACATTTGAAATGTAAATAAAGAATATATCTAATAAAAAAATGTGTGGGCTGGAAAGATGGCTCAGCGGTTAAGAGCTCTTAACTCTCTTAACTTACCACTCTACCAAAAGTCCTGAGTTGAAATCCCAGCACCCACATGGTGGCTTACAACCATCCATAATGAGAACTGACACCCTCTTCTGATGTGTCTCTGCTCCACACATTGTCTTCCTTATTGCTCCTGTGACTATTTTGTTCCCTTTCTTAGAGGAACCGAAGCACCCTCACTTAAGTCCTTCTTCTTGAACTGGGTGAATTGTAACTTGTTTATTTTGAGCTTTTGGGCTAACATCAGCTTATTAGTGAGTGCATACCATGTGTGTTCTTTTGTGATTGGGTTGCCTCGCTCAGGATGATACTTTCTAGTTCACCAGTCAAGCAGACTGAAGCAGGAGAATTAAAACAAAGCAGGCCCTGAAGTCCCCTGGTGAGGGGCATTGCAGGCGGAGTCAGGAGAAGAATGAAGTTGCTTACTCCTTAGGGCAGAGATGGATTGAACTGTGAATTTATAAAATTGGGATTACTTTCTTTTAGGAAAAATGTATTACAAATTTTGTCCGAATTAGGTGGAAATTTTCACCCATGGTTTGGAACTAGAATAAGGAAAATTAGTCACTGACTCCAAGTTGAGAGGCAGTGATAATAATTGCCTGCTATGCACAGGTATTAATTATATTGTCTGTGGCTCCAGGTAGAGAGCTCAACAGATAGATATTATACAGGTATTAATAAAATATGTCTGTGGCTCCAGACGGAGACACAAACAGATAAATGTTATATAACAGGATGGCTGTCTTAGGCAGAGAGCCAAACAGTAAAATGGTATGAAGAGTGCTTTATACACTTCACAGGATACTCACATTCTGTCTAACGTGGACTCCGCTGCAATCTTGGGTTTTTATCCTGCTTGACAAGGCCTAAGAATACAGTTGAGACAAACCTGCTCCTCACAGCTTCCCATTCGTGGATTCAAAGAAGCAGCTGAATATTTTACCTCCAGGTGAGGCTGTACATTTGTTGCTAGGTCACCACTGGGCAGGAAATTGCTGATCTCTCCTGCAGACCTGTACTGTTCTCAAAAGGACACAGTTTACAGGTTAGGACAGCGTAGTTCTGCCAAGAGAAATCAGCAACCTACAAATTTGGAAAAGATCTTTACCAACCCTACATCCAATAGAGGGCTAATATCCTAAATATACAAAGAACTCCATAAGTTAGACTCCAGAAAAGCAAATAACCCAATTTAAAAATGGGGTACAGACCTAAACAAAGAATTCTCAACTGAAGCATCTCAAATGGCTGAGAAGCACCTAAAGAAATGTTCAACATCCTTAGTTTTCGGGGAAATGCAAATCAAAATGACCCTGCAATTCCACTTACACCAGTTAAATTGTCTAAAATCAAAAACTCAGGCAACAGCAGATACTGGTGAGGATGTAGAGAAAGAGGAAAACTCCTCCATTGCTGTAGGACTACAAGCTGGTATAACCACTTTAGAAATCCATCTGGCAGTTCCTCAGAAAATTGGCAATAGCCCTTCCTGATGAGCCAGCTGTATCATTCCTGGGTATATAACCAAAAGATGCTCCAACATGTAACAAGGACACAGTCCCAGACACCAGGGATGAACACTATGTTCATAACAGCCTTATTTATAATAACTAGAAGCTGGAAACAACCCAGTTGTACCTCAACAGAAGAATGGATATAGAAAATGAAGTGCATTTACACTATGGAATACTCCTCAGCTATTAAAAATAGTGATTCCATGAACTTTATAGGCAAATATATGGAACTAGAAAATATCATGCTGAGTGAGGTAACCCAAACTCAAAAGGACATACATGATATGTACTCACTGATAAGTGGATATTAGCCCAAAAGCTCAGACTATCCATGATACAACTCATAGACCATATGAAGGTTAACAAGAAGGAAGGCCAAAGTGTGGATGCTTCAAACCCATTTAGAAGGGGGAACTAAATAATACAGGAGGCAGAGGGAGGGAGGGTTCTGGGTGGGAGATGGAAGGGTGCAGGTTCGGGTATGGGAAAAGACAAGAGGCCAGGAGAATGAATAGAAATATGTAGCAGTAGAGGGTGGGGAATGGGGGGAAACTCCTAGAAAGTCCCAGACACCAGGGATGAGAGAGGCTCCCAGGACCCAATATGGATGACATTAGTCAAAATACCCAACAGAGAAGAGAAAGAACCTAAAGAGATCTCCCCCAGTAGATAGACATGGCCCCCATTTGAGGGAAGGGGCCACTCACCCATCTCGAAATTTTTAACCCAGAATTGTTCTTAAAGGAAATTTTTCTTAAAGGAAATTATTAAAATCTTAAAGGAAATTAAATGAAAGGAAATTGTTCTTAAAGGAACAAAAAATGGAGCAGAACATAAAGCAAAGGCCACCCAGAGACCACCCCACCTTAGGATCCATCCCATCCACAGACACCAATACTATTCCTGATGCCAAGAACTGCTAGCAGACAGGAACCAGTAGAGCTGTCCTTTGAAAGACTTTGCTAGAACCTGACTAAGATAGATGCAGACACTCACAGCCAACCATTAGACTGCAACCTGGGACTGCAAGGGAATAGATAGGGAAGTACTAAAGAGCTGTAGAGGATTGTGGGAAGAACAAGACAAACTAACCAGAGCACCCAGAGCTCCCAGGGATCAAACCATCAACTGAAGAGAACACATGGAGGGGTCCATGGCTCCTGCTACATATAGAGCAGAGGACTCCTTATCTGGCATCAATGGGAGGGGAGGTGCTTGGTCCTGTGGAGGCTTGTTGCCCCAGCAAAGGGGGCTGCTAGAGGGGTGAGGTGGGGGGGTGCCCTCTTAGAGGCAAAGGTAAGGTGATGTGATGAGATTGCAGAGGGGATACAGGGAAGGGTGCAACACTTGGAATCTAAATAAATAAAATAATCAATAAAAAAGAATAAACAAAGAAAGGAAGGAGGAAAAGAGGTCCCATTAATTGTTGATCTTAGTGCCTGAACTGTTAGTATTCTGTTCAGGAAATTGTCTCCTGTACCAGTGTGTTCAAGGCTATTCCCCACTTCCTCTTTTATTAGAGTTAATATTTCTACTTTTATGTTGAGGTCTTTGATCCACTTGAACTTGAGTTTTGTGCAAAGTGATAATTATGCATCTGTAAATTTGCATTCTTCTTCATACAGATATTCAGTTACACCAGCACTAGTTATTGAAGATGCTTTCTTTGCTCCATTGTATGGTTTTGGCTTCTTTGTCAGAAATCAAGTGTTTAGGGGTATTTTGATCTATTTCTGGGTCTTGATTCGATTCCATTGATCAACCTATCTGGGTTTTTTTATATTTTTATATTTTTATTTTCTATATCCTTTGTTTACATTCCAAATGATTTCCCCTTTCCCGGATCCCCCCTCCCCATATGTCACATTAACCGTCTTCTCTCCATCCATTCTCCAATCACCTCCCTCCTTTTTCTCTATCCTTATATTCCCCTCCAATGCTAGATCAATCCTTTCCAGGGTCAGGACCTTCTCCATACTTCTTCATGGGAGTCATTTGTTATGTGATTTGTGCCTTGGGTATTCAGAGATTCTGGGCTAATTAATATCCACTTATCAGAGATTGCATTCCATTTGTAATCGTTTGTGACTGGGTTACGTCACTTAGGATGATATTTTCCAGATCAAACCATTTGCCTAAAAATTTTGTGAATTCATTGTTTCTAATTGCTGAGTAGTATTCCATTGTGTAAATATACCACATTTTCTGTATCCATTCCTCCTTTGAGGGGCATCTGGGTTCTTTCCAGCTTCTGGCTATTATAAATAAGGCTGCTATGAATATAATGGAGCATGTGTCTTTATTGCATGCCGGGGAATCCTTTGGGTATACGCCCAGGAGAGGTATAGCAGGGTCCTCCGGAAGTGTCATGTCCAGTTTTCTGAGGAACCGCCAGACTGATTTCCAAAGTGGTTGTACCATCTTACAGCCCCACCAGCAGTGGAGGAGTGTTCCTCTTTCTCCACATCCTCACCAACACCTGCTGTCTCCTGAGTTTTTGACCTTAGCCATTCTGACTGGTGTAAGGTGAAATCTCAGCATTGTTGTTTTGATTTGCATTTCCCTAATGACTAATGATGTTGAACACTTCTTAAGGTGCCTCCCAGCCATCCGAATTTCTTCAGGTGAAAATTCTTTGTTTAGATCTGTGCCCCATTTTTTAATAGGGTTATTTGGTTCCCTGGGGTCTAACTTCTTGAGTTCCTTGTATATATTGTATATTAGCCCTCTATCGGATTTAGGGTTGGTGAATATCCTTTCCCAATTTGATGGTTGCCGTTTTGTCCTTTTAACAGTGTCCTTTGCCTTACAGAAACTTTGTAATTTGATGAGGTCCCATTTGTCAATTCTTGATCTTAGAGCATAAGTTATTGGTGATCTGTTCAGGAACTTTTCCCCCGTACCCATGTCCTCTAGGGTCTTCCCCAGTTTCTTTTCTATTAGTTTGAGTGTGTCTGGTTGTACATGGAGGTCCTTGAACCACTTGGAGTGAAGTTTAGTACATGGAGATAAGAATGGATCAATTCGCATTCTTCTGCATGCTGACCTCCAATTGAAGCAGCACCATTTGTTGAAAAGGCTATCTTTTTTCCACTGGATGTTTTTGGCTCCTTTGTCAAAGATCAAGTGACCGTAGGTGTGTGGGTTCATTTCTGAATCTTCAATTCTATTCCATTGGTCCACTTGTCTGTCACTGTGCCAATACCATGCAGTTTTTAATACTATTACTCTGTAGTATTGCTTGAAGTCAGGGATACTGATTCCCCCAGAATTTCTTTTGTTGTTGAGAATAGTTTTAGCTATCCTGGGTTTTTTGTTATTCCAGATGAATTTGAGAACTGCTTTTTCTAACTCTGTGAAGAACTGAGTTGGGATTTTGATGGGGATTGCATTGAATCTGTAGATTGCTTTTGGCAAGATGGCCATTTTAACTATATTAATCCTGCCGATCCACGAGCATGGCAGATTTTTCCATTTTCTGAGGTCTTCTTCGATTTCCTTCTTCAGAGACCTGAAGTTCTTGTCATATAGATCTTTCACTTGTTTGGTTAGAGTCACACCAAGATACTTTATATTGTGAAGGATGTCATTTCCCTAACTTCTTTCTCAGCCTGCTTATCCTTTGAGTATAGGAAGGCAACTGATTTGCTTGAGTTGATTTTATAACCAGCCACTTTGCTGAAGTTGTTTATCAGCTGTAGGAGTTCTCTGGTGGAGGTTTTCAGGTCACTTAAGTAGACTATCATGTCATCTGCAAATAGTGATAATTTGACTTCTTCCTTTCCAATTTGTATCCCCTTGACCTCCTTATGTTGTCTAATTGCTCTAGCTAGAACTTCAAGTACTATATTGAAAAGATATGGAGAGAGAGGACAGCCTTGTCTAGTCCCTGATTTTAGTGGGATTGCTTCAAGTTTCTCTCCATTTAGTTTGATGTTGGCTACCGGTTTGCTGTATATTGCTTTAACGATGTTTAGGTACGGGCCTTGAATTCCTGTTCTCTCCAAGACTTTGAGCATGAAAGGATACTGAATTTTGTCAAATGCTTTTTCTGCATCTAATGAGATGATCATATGGTTTTTTTTCTTTGAGTTTGTTTATGTAGTGGATAGCATTGATGGATTTCCTTATATTGAACCATCCCTGCATCCCTGGGTTGAAGCCTACTTGATCATGGTGGATGATCGTTTTGATGTGTTCTTGGATTCGGTTGGCAAGAACTTTATTAAGTATTTTTGCATCAATATTCATAAGAGAAATTGGCCTGAAGTTCTCTTTCTTTTTTGGATCTTTGTGTGGTTTTGGTATCAGCGTAATTGTGGCTTCATAGAACGAGTTGGGTAGAGTTCCTTCTGTTTCTATTTTGTGAAATAGTTTGAAGAGTCTTCTATGAAGGTCTGATAGAATTCTGCACTGAAGCCATCTGGTCCCATGCTTTTTTTGGTTGGGAGACTTTCTATGACCCTTTTTATTTCTTCTGGTGTTATGGGACTGTTTAGTTGATCTATTTGATCCTGATTTAGTTTTAGTGTCAGATATCTGTCTAGGAAACTGTCCATTTCCTCCAGATTCTCCAGTTGTGTTGAGTATAGGCTTTGTAGTAGGATCTAATGATTTTTTGAATTTCCTCAGTTTCTGTTGTTATATCCCCCTTTTCATTTCTAAGTTTGTTAATCTGGATACTGTCTCTGGGCCCTTTGGTTAGTCTGGCTAAGGGTTTATCTATCTTGTTGATTTTCTCAAAGAACCAGCTCCTGGTTTTGTTGATTCTTTGTATGGTTCTCTTTGTTTCTACTTGATTGATTTCGGCCCTGAGTTTGATGATTTCCTGCCTTCTACTCCTCCTGGGTGAAATAGCTTCTTTTTGTTCCAGGTCTTTCAGGTGTGTCATTAAGCTGGTAGTGTATGCTCTCTCCATTTTCTTTTTGGAGGCACTCAGGGCTATGAGTTTTCCACTTAGCACTGCTTTAATTTTGTCCCATAGATTTGGGTATGTTGTGTCTTCATTTTCATTAAGTTCTAAAAAGTCTTTAATTTCTTTCTTTACTTCTACCTTGAGCAAGGTATCTTTGAATAGAATATTGTTCAATTTCCACGTGTATGTGGGTTTTCTGTTGTTTTTGTTGCTATTGAAGAAACTTTTACTCCATAGTGATCTGATAGGAGGCATGGGATTAGTTCGATCTTCTTATATTTGTTGAGGTCTGTCTTGTGACCAATTATATGTTTGATTTTGGAGAAGGTACCATGAGGTGCTGAGAAAAAGGTATATTCTTTTGCTTTAGGATAGAATGTTCTATATATATCTGTTAAATCTAATTGGTCCAAAGCTTCAATTAGTTTCATTGTGTCCCTATTTAGTTTCTGTTTTCCTGATTGGTCCATTGAGGAAAGTGCAGTGTTGAAGTCACCCACAATTATTGTGTTAGGTGCAATGTGTGCTTTAAGCTTTAGTAAAGTTTCTTTTATGAATGAGGGTGCCCTTGCATTTGGAGCATAGATGTTTAGGATTAAGAGTTCTTCTTGTTGTATTTTTCCTTTGATTAGCAAGAAGTGTCCCTCAGAGTCTCTTTTGATGACTTTGGGTTGAAAGTCAATTTTATCTGATATTAGAATGTCTACTCCAGCTTGTTTCCTGAGACCATTTGCTTGTAAAATTGTCTTACAGCCTTTTACTCTAAGGTAGTGTTTGTCTTTGACCCTGAGGTGTGCTTCCTGTATGCAGCAAAATGTAGGGTCCTGTTTACATATCCAGTCGGTTAGTCTATGTCTTTTTATTGGGGCATTGAATCCATTGATGTTAAGAGATATTAAGGAATAGTGATTGTTACTTCCTGTCATTTTTGATGTTATTTTTTAAATTTTATTGGTTAACTTCTTTTGGGTTTGATGAGAGAAGGTTACTATCTTGCTTTTTCCAGGGTGAAGTTTCCCTCCTTGTATTGGTGTTTTCCTCCTATTATCCGTTGTAGGGCTGGGTTTGTGGATAGATATTGGGTAAACTTGGTTTTGTCATGGAATATCTTAGTTTCTCCATCTATGGTAATTGAGAGTTTTGCTGGGTATAGTAGTTTTGGCTGGAATTTGTGTTCTCTTAGAGTCTGCATGAGATCTGCCCAGGATCTTCTAGCCTTCATAGTCTCAGGTGAAAAGTCTGTGATTCTGATAGGTCTTCCTTTATATGTTACTTGGCCTTTTTCCCTTACTGCCTTTAATATTCTTTCTTTGTTTAGTACATTTGGTGTTTTGATTATTATGTGACGGGAGGTATTTCTGTTCTGGTCCAGTCTGATTGGAGTTCTGTGAGCTTCTTGTATATTCATGGGCATCTCTCTCTTTAGGTTAGGGAAGTTTTCTTCCATAATTTTATTGAAGATATTTGCTGGCCCTTTAAGTTTTAAATCTTCACTCTCATCTATGCCTATAATCCTTAGGTTTGGTCTTCTCATTGTGCCCTGGATTCCCTGGATATTTTGGGTTACAATCTTTTTGCATTTTGCATTTTCTTTAACTGTTGAGTCCATGGTTTCTATGGTATCTTCAGCATCTGAGATTCTTTCTTCTATCTCTTGTATTCTGTTGTTGATATATGCATCTCTGTCCCCTGATTTCTTCTCAAGGCTTTCTATCTCCAAAGCTGTCTCCCTTTGAGTTTTCTTAGTTGTTTCAACTTCTGATTTTAGATCCTGGATGGTTTTTCTTAGCTCCTTCACTTGCTTGTTTGTGCTTTCCTGTAATTCTTTAAAAGCTTTTTCTGTTTCCTCTTTCATGACCTCAGCCTGTTGACCAAAGTTCTCCTGTATTTCTTTAAGTTTTTTTTTTTTTTTTTTTTTTTTTTTTTTTGCGTTTCCTCCTTATTGGCCATTGTATTCTCCTGGATTTCTTTCAATGATTTTTGTGTTTCCCTTGTAAGGGCTTCTAACTTTTGATCCATTTTCTCCTGAATTTCTTTAAGTATGTCCTTCATGTGTTCCTATACCAGCATCATGACCAGTGATTTTAAATCCAAATCTTGTTTTACTGGTGTGATGGGGTATCCAGGACAAGCTGATAAAGGAGAATTGGGTTCAGATGCTGCCATATTGCCTTGATTTCTGTTAGTGACATTCCTGCGTTTGCCTTTTGCCATCTAGTTCTCACTGGTATTAGTTGGTCTTGTCAATGCTGGACTCACCAGTGCAAGCTGCCCCTTCCCAGGTGGCCTCTGGTGCACAGCTGACCTCCTACACTGCCTGGAGACAGGGTGCTGTGGCCCAGGCTGTTCAGATCCTGAAGCAGACACCTGAAGGCTCCCGCCAGGCCTGCTGGACTCACCAGAGCACACTGACTCCTCCCAGCCCGCCTCCCGGATGCCCCTCTTGTGTCTTGCAGGACCTGGAGATGTGGAGTTGCAGCCCAGGCTGTTCTGGATCCTGAAGCAGAGATCTGAGGGCTACTGCCAGAGGCCTCAGGACTGGAACCTAAGCTCCGTGCTGCCGGAGCAAGCTGTGAGCTCCCAGTCTGCTTCCGGGTCCACACCAGGTCTCTTGCACTTCCAGGAGACCGAGTGCTGTGGCCCAGACTGTTCAGATCCTGAAACAAACACCTCAGCCTATCTGTTTTTATGCCAATACCATGTGATTTTTATTACTATTTCTCTGTAATATGTTTGCTATGATTTTTTTAAATATTTATTATTTTATGTATATGACTATACTGTTGCTGTCTTCAGACACACCAGAAGATGCATCCCTTTATAGATAGCTAGGAGCCACCATGTGGTTGCTGAGAATTGAACTCAGGAACTCTAGAAAAGCAGCCAGTATTCTTAACCACTGAGCCATCTCTCCTGCCCTCACTGTGGACTCTTAAGCATGATCACCAAGTTTGTAACAAGCTAGCTGGAGATCCTTGAGCGTAATTCATTATACCTCTGCACAGATAATACACAAATTTGGAATCTTCAAAAAAGCCACTTGCCTCTTGCAAAGCTCCAGTTGGGACACACTGGAAGTGCAGGTCTGTTTTTGAAGAGCTGAACAATTTCTATAACCAGACTCTGAAAAGGAAGTTTGTGAAGCCCAGGTTAATTCTGGTCACCTTTGATTTCACTGGGTCACCATACCTGGCCTATGAAGTCGAGGTTCCTCCACCCTTCCAGTAGAGGGCGGACTTGAAAAGCTTTTGGAACCGATTGTTTTTTGGGTGCTTTAAGAAAAAGTGAGCCCTAATGTAGGTATGCCCTTATTTACCCTCTTCTTTGACTGGAGCTCCATGAGTGAGTGTGGGAGAGCAGGGGTACAGGCAGAGGCCATAGGTTCCTCAGAAATGAGGTCCAAGTTTCACTCTCCTACTCAGCATTGTACCAAATATGCTAGGCAGAGCAATAAGGCAAGAATATGAGATGATGATGATGATGATGATGATGATGATGATGATGATGACGATGATGTGCATATTGGACAAAGGTAAAGGAGGGTTTATTCAGAGACAAGTTTATGAAGAGGATCCCAGAAAGCCAACACGAAAAGAAATAACTAAATTGCTGGATATAAAGCAATGTACAAAAACTAGGATTTGTTTCCTTTTATTTTTCCCTTTCAATTTTTTATCTTTTTATTCAGTAAGATTGCTTTATTCTAACTAACTCACTAATAAAAGCATCACATAGCTATTTTAAAGAAGCCACTGAAATTTGCTCACTCTCTAACCCTCTATACCTCTCAATGAACCATACCGTTACCAAAAAAAAAAAAAAAAAACCACCTTTCTGCAGCAATGAAGCTAGCTCCACCTCCACATAGTTTTCACTCTGACTGTCCATTACATTTCCATTCACCTACCTACCACAAAATAAAAGGAAAAATTGTGACTGAGTTGAAACTAGGGAAAAAATACCTTTATCACTTCTTTTGGGGCTCATGAGTCCTTCTGCCTACATTTTGTTCTTGGTCATCTTTTCTTAACTCATACATAAAATTGCACATGTTTATGGGATCCTATGTTATGTTTTAATGCAAGCACACATTGTTGATATTTAAGTTGGATTAAATATCTCTGTCACCTCAAACATTTATCTTTTGTATCATGAAAGCATTCTTCAAGCTTTTTGAGATCGGTACACATTATCATTGTACTCCCTGTTTTAGCTTCCATCACTGAGTGGTATCATGTGATGTTTGTCTTCCTGTGCCTGGCTTATTTCATTGAGCATAATGACCTCTGTTCCCATTGGGTTGTCTCAGATGACATAATTTCGTTCATTATACTTGTGTTATGCATTATTTATCCATTCCTCAGTGTGTGGACTTATCTCTTGCTATCATTGCTCGACTATTTTGAGTTCTACTGTGAAGAACATGAGATGTTGACTACAGAGCTCAGACGCTAAAGGCACTTACCAGAGACCTGACCATGTGAGTTTGCTACTCAGGACCCACAGGATGGGAGGAGAGAACTGACTCCTAAAAGTTGTCCTCTGACTTCCATATGTGTGTCATGACATGAGTACACACAAACAAATAAATAAACATAATTTTCAAAAAGAATATCAGTTTTGAATAGCTGGAGAGTATTCCATTGTCTAAACAAACCACATTTTCTGTATCCATTCTTCCCTTGAGGGACATCTAGATTGTTTCCAGCTTCTGGCTATTACAAATAAGGCACATACTGAAGCATGTGTCTTTGTGGTATGGTGGGGCATATTTTGGATATATGCCCAAGAGTGGTATAGCTGGGTCTTCAAGTATTTTCAATTTTCTGATGAATTGCCTGATTGATTTCCAGAGTAAATGAACCAGTTTGCAATCCTAACAGCAATGGAGGAGTGTTTCTCTTTCTCCACATCCTTGCCAGCATAAGCTGTCACTTGAGTTTTTTGTCTTAGCCATTCTGATTTACATAAGGTGGTATCTCAGCATCATTTTGATTTGCATTTCCCTGATGACTAAGGACTCTGAATAATTCTTTAAATGCTTCTCGTCCATTTGAGATTCTTCTGTGTGGATTCTCTGTTTAGTTCTACACCCCATTTTTTAATTGAGTTATTTGTTTGGTGTTCTTTTTCTTTTTTGGCAGTTAACTTCTTGAGTTCTTTATATATTTTGGATATTAGCTCTCTATTGAATGTAGAGTTAGTGGAGTTTTTCCCAATCTGTAGGTTGCTGATTTGTCCTGTTGACTGTGTTTTTTGCCGTACAGAAGCATTTCAGTTTCATGAAGTTGCATTGATCAGTTGTTCATCTTAGACCCTGAGCCATTAGTGTTCTATTCAGGAAATTCCCCTGTGCCAATGAATTCCAGGCTCTTTCCCGCTTTCACTTCTATTAGAGTCAGTGTATCTGGTTTTATGTTGAGGTCTTTGATCCACTTGAACTTGAGATTTGTGCAAGGTGATAAACACAGATCTATTTTCATTCTTTTACATACAGACAGCCAGTTAGACCTGCACCATTTATTGAAGACACTTTCTTTTTCCACTGTATGTTTTTGGCTTTGTCAAAGATCAAGTGTCTATAGATATGTGAGTTTATTTCTGTGTTTTCAATTCGATTCCATTGATGACCTGTCTGTCTCTGTACCAGTTCCATGCGGTCTTTATCACTATTGCTTTGTAGTGCAGCTTAAGGTCAGGGAGGGTGATTACCCCTAGAAGATCTTTTATTGTTGAGAATTGTATTGTTTTATCTATCCTGAATTTTGGGGGGTTTTTTGTTTGTTTTCCATATGAAGCTGAGAATTGCTCTTGCCATATCTGAGAAGAACCATGTTGGAATTTTAATGAGGATTGCATTGAATCTACAGATTGCTTTTGGTAAGATGGCCATTTTCACTATGCTAGTACTACCAAACCATTCAACTATTAGAAATTAGGACATCGGGCTGCAGCTGGACTTGGTAATGTGTAAGAATCACCCAGATGGTACTGGTTTTAAAGGGGTCGCAGAGAGTAGCTGAGGCATGGCACTGTAGGAGGTGAGGGAAGGCCATTGGTGAAGGTCCAGGCTCTCTTGCAGTTGATAGTCCAGGACTGAAGAGCTTATGAATGAAGTTGAGGCTTGGCACCACTTCAGAGCCTATGAGAGGCTATTGGTACAGCTTACTTGCGGTGGAAGACTCCAGCAAACTGGAGATGACCACCAAGAACAGCAGCAGTAGTGGAGTGGAGTCAACCAGAGCCTAGAGTGCTACAGATAACAGAGCTGGGGAAAGGACCCAAGCTCTTTGGAAGAGCCCAGAAGATCATGTGTGGGTCACAGATATTGGAACAAGAACCTATAAAGTTGAAATCACCTTGGAGACCCCAAGATGTTAGAGATGTTGGAGCTGTGGGATGCTTGCCAAGGAAAGCTGCAAACAAGGAGTGGAACCAGCCCAAGAGAATGAAATTTGTTGCTACTGAATGCCAGATCTGACAACAGCAGTCAACAACAACAAAAGGAGTGGGAGGTGTGAAGAGCAGTTTGATATTGAACATGGAGATGTGGAGTTTGGAATCTGTCCAGTTGGATTTTGGTTTTGCTTTCACCCAGTATTTTCGATGATGTTTTGGAATGGTAATGTATATCCTGTGGTGCTAGAAGTGTATGATGTGCTTTTTTATTTTGATTTTATAAGAGATTACAGTTAAGAGATTACAAGAATCTCAGAGGAGACATAGAACTTTGAACTTTTCATATTGTTGAGACTGCTATGAACTACCAGTTAGCTTAAACATATTTTGCATTATGCTATGGCAGGGTATGCTCCCCATAGACTCATGTGTTTTAACAAGCCTATGGTGGCCAGGGAGTGGAGTGTGGTGATTTGAATATGCTTGGACCAGGGAGTGTGTGTCACACACTATTAGGAGGTGTGACTTTGTTGGAGAAAGTCATGAAGTATGAGAGTGTGGGGTGGGTGGGCTTGGAGACCCTCCTACTAACTGCCTAGAAGACAGTCTCTTTCTGGTTGCCTTCAGATCAAGATGTAGAACTCTCAGCTCCTTCTCCAACGCCATATCTACCTGGATGCTGATATGATGCCATGATTATAATGGACAGAACCTCTGAAACTATAAGCCAGCCCCAATTAACTGTTTGCCTCTATAAGAGTTACCTTGGCCATGGTGTTTCTTCACAGCAATGAAAACCCTAAGACAGTGTGAATGCTGGAAGAGACCCCAAACTATTATCCTTCCTTAAACACAATCTCAAAAAAACACCACATTAGGAAGTAAATCCTTCAGATATGTTTTTAGAGAGAGAGAGAGAGAGAGAGAGAGAGAGAGAGAGAGAGAGAGAGAGAGAGAGAGAGAGAGATCTGATAAAAACTAGATTTTTAACAGGACATTACTTTTACATAAATAAGTACTTATCAGCTTCATTTTGAAATTATCTTTTCCATCACTGGGTTCCCATATAATCTCTATCATCTCAATCTTTAGCAATCAATAACTAACGATCAAAAATAAACCACACACTTCTATAAATAAAAACAAAATACATTTTTTTTCAAGAAGGCCTAATACAACACTTTCCCATCTCCCTTAAAGTCAGATAAACTTTTTTAGTTTCTGGGAGCTGTGTAAAGCTGATCGGCCTGTGTGTAGAGCAGAACAACAACTAAAGATTGTAGCAAAACAAGATTGTATGGAGAATCGGCATCAATTATAGCTTACAGAACATTTATCGAAGGGATACCAGATAAAATTATTATAAATATCTGCCACCACTTTCATCTTGCCTTCAGTAACCGCAACAATAACATCTGAAATCTTTTCTTCCCGATGCATCCATAAACAATTAGCATCTCTTTGTTAAACTCTAATTGATCTTCCTCCACAGCTGTGCCACTGTACAGCTCAAGAAAGAGGGCTCGATTGTTAAGACAGTTATTAATAATGTCATAACAAACTATAAGAGCCTGGGGAGTTCAGGAAAAGCAGGTCACCCACATCCTTTCAGAAAATAAAACCATGAATCATGTCTTAAATGCATGCCTTATATGCCCTTTTCTCTTAAATATAGATCCATGGCACCAGGGAAGCACCAGGAATACGGAGCTTAAGACTATGGCCTCTGCAACCAGAATGCATGCATTTGAACCAGGTCCATGGCAGAGAAAACCAAATTAATGGGACACATCACTGCATTCTGTATGCCCAGTGTGTTCATCTCTGAAACAGAGCTTGTGGTAGCTTACACCAAGTTTAATAGCTGTAAGGCCTTACAGGAGTGCCTTAAATGCTTAGTTTATTTACAGAAACAATGCATTGTTTTTTTTACTGATTGTTGTTTACTTTTCTCATAGCAGGATGACTGGATCGACTTTATCAGGGTTTTACCTTAAACCTGTGATCTAACCACACCTTCAGTAACAGCAGTCATCAGGCAGCACACACAATCAGTGCTTCAGCAACACCATGGCTAAGAGGGAAAAGACCAGAATGCCACAAATATTCACTGCAAGACTCAAGTCATTTCTAAACCTTACAGTTTTTCACCCTTCAATGTGACACAATGAAGAATGACAACTTCCCCAACCCTTTCTACTTGAGAAACTCCAAAATCTGTTTGTCCCAGAAAAATCTTGACATGTTAGAGGATTTGAGCTTCAGGAAATAAAATGTTCTACAGTAGACGATTGAGACATCCACAATCCTGACATGAAATTACCTCTCAGAGTCAAGAAGCAAATCCTCTCTAACAAAAGCCCGAGACATGGTCTCCCTTCATGTGGGTCCTCAGGGATAGAGCTTATCTGCAAACCCAGTGGCCAACAAGCTGGTCTTCACACCGGCCACACTGGCTACCAGTAGCTGAGTCTATGATCAACAGTAGATTACAAGTTAATATATTTAACTTTTCATGAAAGGGCTGTAAGGCCTTGATTGGATTTTCACCTTCCATCCATAGCAGCTCCTCTTCCCTATCCTCAGGCCTGCTATCTCTCAGCTATGGGGACACCGCCTCGGTGTCAGATCATAACACATAGAATATTCTCAAGGAGGAAGGAAGAAAGGCAGCCAGTCTTTCCATCTCCACTAAACTTCAGCCCAGACAACCTGACTCTTAACTCCTTGTCTAAAATTATATCACATGAGCAATCTTAACTATAAGAAACTGTGTGACAGAATTGAGTATTTCCAGCCCTCACTGTAGGGAGAGGGGAGGACAATGGGGAAAAAACAAAATGGCCACTGAATGGCCAACCACAGTGACTGTCATACCTGCTCTGAAGCGCTGATTTTCCATCTGGGAAACTCTTAATCATCCTTTCATAAACAATGATCCATTACTTTCTTGGCAAATTCCTATCCCAGCCCAAGGCAGAGTTGAGTTCCCTGGGGAACTGATATTGGTTTACATGTGTATACATTAATGTGCCCTACTTGCTTGCACTGTGATTGTCACCAATATTGTCATCACTAGAGTAAAATCCTCCAATGGGGAGATTGTATATTAACCAGCAAACTCTAAATGTCTATTGGCATGATGATTGGAAAAGGTAGACCAAAACTATGATGATCAAACTATTCTTCTAAATGGTCACTTATGCTGCATTATAGTAGACTGTGCATAAAAGTCACCTAATAATTCTAGAAAGAAATTAAAGGGTAAGCTTACTAATTGATTATCACCAGGGCAAATGTGGTGGTTTGAATAAAAATAGCCCCCATAGGTCACAGAGAGTGGCACTATTAGGAGATATGATCTTGTGTGTCACTGGTGGGATATGGGCTTTGAGGTTTCAGAAGTTCAAGCAATGCCTCGTGGCGATGTGTCATTCCCTGCAGCCTGCAGATCCAGATGTAGAACTCTCAGCTGTCTCTTCAGTGCCATGTCTGCCTATGTGCCACCCTGTTTCACACAATGATAATGGACTAAATCTCTGAGTTGGAACCCAGTCCCAGTTTTAAATGTTTTCCTTTATAAGAGTTGCTGTGGTCATGCTGTCTCTTCACAATAAAACCCTAACTAAGAAGCAAATGACATTACTCTCTTTCCATTGGATTTTTCTGAAATAACAGAACAAATCAAGAAGGAACATTCAGCATTCATCTGCCCTGAAACCCAGAGAGTGGGAATTTTTAAGAAGCTGAGAATGTAGACTACATGCCATCATTGTCTGTGTTCATGATACAAACATCTCTTCCTGATGGTTTACAGAAAGAGTTATTAAGGCCTCTTGTGGTCTTAAAAATAATGACCATCATATTAGCACAAATAATTTAGGGATATCTCTATGGTAAAGGGTAGATATGTGCTCAAGCCTAGAATATCTTTTCCAAACATGTAGTTCAGAAATTCTGAGAATATGAGACTCACTTCAAAGGAACTTAGAATCCTATTCATCAAGACTCACTAGCCAAAGATAAAATATGATCTTCATCATTAAAGATAATTATAGTAAGTTAAAATATATCACATGTGCTTAGAATTACAAATCACTAATACTACTCTTTGAGTTGGTTTTGGTCTTTGGATTTTGATGTTTGAGTTGGGGTATCATTTAGCTAAGGCTGGCTTTGAACTCCTGATCCTTTTACCTTTATCACCCCCTTCTCTTTGGAACCAAATTTCACTGATTGACTAGACTGACTGGCCAGAGAGCTCCAGGAATACACCTGTCTCCTACTCCCCTACTTTCCCAGAACTATGACCATTTTTTTATTTAGGTTCTAGGGATTAGAACTCAGTTCCTGTGCTTGCACAGCAAGCATTTTCCCAGCTGAGCCATCTCCCAAGCCCTCAGGGAAATTTTCAAAACGCTATCACAATGAAACCCCATATAGTATCCCTAACGGTAACCACAACACTCTCAGGCAGAGGCAGGAGGATCACCAAAAGTTAAAGGCTAGCCTGTACTACATAGTAAGACCCTGTCTTGAAGGAAACTTTGACATTTATGAAAAACAAATGTAATTTAAATAGTGGATATATGTGTGTCATATTAAATATTAATTATAAAATATTAGATGTTGTTTTAGATGAAGAGGTATCTTCAGATTTGTTTTAAAATAATTTAGGGAGTAATGACATCAGAGTGAATGAAACAGATAAACTGTGATGTGGGTCACAGAATTGAGTGGTCAGTGCATGAGGACTAACTGTAACGTTCCACCTACTTTATGTGTTCACATTTTTCTACAATTAAACAGCTTTATAATACTTTCTTAGTGTAAAAATATTAATAAATGGACAGTCTCTGTGGTTCATGCCTGAAATCCTCCAACACTTTGGAGGCTGAAGCTAGATATTGCAAATAGGAAGACAGCAAAGTAAGTTCAAGTTTAATGTAAGCTACATAGTAAGACCCTAAGATAGATAGATAGATAGATAGATAGATAGATAGATAGATAGATAGATAGATAGATAGATAGATAGTAGGTAGGCAGACAGACAGACAGAGACAGCTATAACAATGCTTATAAAACACTGAGTAGAATTTGACCAGCACTCTGTAAAGGAAGTACTCCTTTATGAAGTTGGGTAAAATCTACTCTACTATTTTCTAGAGCTGTTATGACAAAATGCCCCAAACCAAATTATTTAACAGAAGTTTACTCCCTATAGCTCTTGGGGTTAATGTTCCAGGACTAGTCAGAGGTTTGGTCCTCGTGCTCAAATACCATTGTCTCACTCAGGCCTCACATGGGATTTTCTTTACCTATATTCCTAGCATCTCTTCATTGATGTAGATCTCTCCTCCTATAAGGACACCATTTACATTGGATTAATTTCCATAATAACATCATTTTTGCCTTTAAAGACTCTCTCTAAATATAGTTACATTTAATGTATTGGGTGGGGAAAGAACATAATTCCTCTTTTAAAAAGTCATCCTTAGAAGTTCTTCATCATGACTTAACACCCTGGGAGTATAACTTGTCAACCTTCCTCTACAACCCTTGAAGAAAGCCAGAAATTGGATCAGGTTTGATGGGGACACTTCGTGTCAATTTATTCCAAATAGATCTAAACTTCTGAAAACATTAAAGGTCTAAAATATACTCTTGCCTAGAACAAAACAGAATATATGTGGGAATGAATTTGGAGTGTGCAGTTGCCTATCCAAACTCAATGAACATGTCATAGCTTGGATAATCAATGTCTTTCTGACTTTGCTTGAGGCACCTTATTCCACGCAGAGAATGGATATGTGCAGAGAAAACATGTCTTTGCTGCATACAAGGCTATGAAGAGTCAACACGAGCTCCACTGTGCACCATCTGCATTAACAGAGAGAGACGGAGGCGACTTCCTGCCATGAGCGGTAGGAAAGCTAACCCTCCCAAGTCCAACTATCCCCAAAAGCTCCCTACCGTGTACTTGCTACCTAGATGCGCTGCCAATTCTTGTTCAGAGGTTCAGCTGGAGCAGCCAGGCCATTCTTTTCACAGGTGGTTTGGTTTCTTTCCCCTTTCCAAATTTTCTAGGCACCTAAACAAATCACAGCACTCTTCTCTCTCCTATGCCTCCCTCTGCCAATGAGATAGAAAAAATGTAGTTATTTAATTGGGTCCTGTTTTACTACTTTAAATTAGATTGTGTTTCCAAGGACTCTCCCAGCCCTATCATTATGAGAGCAAACTTTACCTCCAAGATATTCTGTAATCAAATATGTTGACTAAGCTGACATCGTTTTGGACTCGAAACCAAGTTTTGATCACTGAAGCCTCACAGACCTACCTGGAATGTGTCTTACCTTGTCACACCAGCTAAAAATACATAAAGTTCCTTTTCTGACACAACTCAGAAAAAGTCTGTACATTTCTGCAGGCACTAATGCACAACAACTTGGCACTAATTCCTAGGTTTTTCCTTCTTATCACCTATTGATACAAAATTGTTATCAGTCATTAATTCATTAGGTTGACATAACTAATTAGATAAATCACATGCTTTTATATACCCCCAAGATTCCCACAGCCACAACTCCAAATAATTTATACTCCTGACTTACCCCAAATTTCTTTTTCATTTTTTTTTATAAAATAACTATGATTTTAATAAACAAAAAATTATTACAAGCACCAGTGGCTATATAAAATGGGCAGAAAGAGAAGAACAGCATATGGTATCCATTATATTTCCTTTCTTTTTTTTGTCTTTTTTTTAATATTTTTATTTTCTATATTCTTTGTTTACATTCCAAATGATTTCCCCTTTCCAAGATCCCCCCTCCCCATATGTCCCATAAACCTTCTTCTCTCCACCCATTCTCCAATCACCTCCCTCCTTTTTCTCTGTTCTTATATTCCCCTCCAGTGCTAGATCAATCCTTTCCAGGATCAGGACCCTCTCCATACTTCTTCATGGGAGTCATTTGTTATGCGATTTGTGCCTTGGGTATTCAGGGCTTCTGGGCTAATTAATATCCACTTATCAGAGATTGCATTCCATGTGTACTCTTTTGTGATTGGGTTACCTCACTTAGGATGATATTTTCCAGATCAAACCATTTGCCTAAAAATTTTGTGAATTCATTGTTTCTAATTGCTGAGTAGTATTCCATTGTGTAAATATACCACATTTTCTGTATCCATTCCTCCTTTGAGGGACATCTGGGTTCTTTCCAGCTTCTGGCTATTATAAATAAGGCTGCTATGAACATAATGGAGCATGTGTCTTTATTGCATGTCAGGGAATCCTTTTACCCCAAATTTCTTGTCCAAAACAATCTACTGAATAAAATCTTAGAAAGACTGCTATGCAAAGCCTGATGGAAGGAGTAGGATATCTTACAGACAATGCCAAAGGAAAAAGGTAAGGATTCAGACATTGCACCAGAGAGAAACCCAGTTCCTGTGGCCCTGATAAAAGTAGAGATGGAGCCCAGAAGGAGAGAATTCGGGATGATAAGCCAAGGGAAACTGCACAGAGGTTCCCAAGCAGAAAACAGCATCCTTGTCTCTAACTTATCCACCCGTGTTCTGCATTGATTTTTTTTTCCTTTTGTGACTTGTACTTTGTCAATTCACAAATCTTATAAATTAGAAATGTGAGCCTTGATTAGGGCACTTGTCAGGAGGAGCCAATGCAATCATGAGAGAAAAGCTTACCAGCATTCATTCCTCCTAATGCATATAACAGAAGCCTAGGAAAACTGCATTTTTTAGTCAGAAAAGTATAGCTTTTAGTCAAGTCTCCTACCAGCTATCTGTACATGAAATGTCCAAATTAGTTCTATCAAGTTAGAAGGTCTAAACTTCTTAGAACTTCTCTGTTCTTGTGGTTAGAATCAGAATAACTCTATCAAGTCTTAGATAAAATAGAGCTCTGTAAATACTTTCCCTTCTAGGAACAAACCCAACAGCCAAGACAAACAGGGAGTCATCCACCAATCATCAAGGCCAACCAGAGCTACATAGTGAGATCCTGTGCCAGGGGGTTGGGGAAAAGGAAGAAAGAAAGAAAGAAAAGAAGAAAGGAAGGGAGGAAGGGAGGAAGTGTGGGGGAGGAAAAAAAGGAAGACTTTCTGCAAACAGCTAGGGAAATGTTAAAATATTCTCTAGTTACTAGAAAGTTTCACTGAGGTTTTGATTTTTTTTTAAGAGAGAATGATTTCTTTTGTGTGAAAATAAGCCTCTTTTCCCTCATTTTATTTTTATGTGTATGCATGTTTTGCATTCATGTATATCTGTGTACTACATATGTGCAGTGCCTTCAAAGGCCAGAAAAGGGAATCATAGCCCCTGGAATTGGAGTTACAGACAAATGTGGGCTACCAAGTGGGTATTAGGAATTGAACCCAGATCTTCTGAAAGAGCAATCAGTGTTCTTAAACTCTGAGTCATATCTCTAGCCCCAGGTCTCCTTTTTATATGACACCAACTAAAGTCTGATGATTTCTACAGGTTACTTTCAAATGGCATGTGTGCTGTTGAACACCAAGCGCTAGGACTTTGGTAAGAAGAGTAGAAAAGCCTTAAATTCTGAGGTAACAGTAGCAATAGTCGTTTCTAAAACTGCAGGTGAAAGTTGATGCTTCCAGACCCAAAATTCCCAGTAGCAGGATGAAGTCCAAAGTCCCCAGGCCTTTTTCTCCAGACCACACATGGATGATTTCTGCTACCTGCAGGACCAATCTGTCTTCTCAGCACACTTTGCTTTTGGCCACGATCACTCCAATTAGCACACAGAGGGTAATTTCTGCTTGTCTCTATTTTTTTTGCCAGCCTATGAGCTACATATTTGTGGGGGTTTTTTGTTGTTGTTGCCCTGAAAACAACTTACAGAATGCCTGATGCATAGTAATTTCTTAGTAAATATTTTTAATTACTATATAAGGATCATCTTCCAGGAGTAGATATGCCATCCCTTCCTCTTCCCTACTCGGCCATGTCACAGGCATGTCACAGCAGACTCCTTAAGCCCCTGAAAGTTCCTTTCTGATCAACATTTGCTGAGCTACGTTGTATACCACAGTCACAGCTGAAGCTGCCACAGTCTCTGTCCTTATCAACAGGCATCCTGCAAAGGGTTTGTTTGAACCCTTGTTTGTAAAGTATGATCTACATATTCTTCACTGCCATGTTCATCCAAAACCTGTCTCTCTGAAGCTTTGCAGACAGAAAAAGAAAACTACGTCTTTACCTACAAATGGAAATAAACATGATTCAGGCATTATTTGTTTAATTAATCCATTATAAACTTGTTAGAACATCTTCCCGATGTAAACAATGTTTAATGGCATATTGTCCTTATGAAGCTGTCATAGTCAAATGCATTTGCTGTATATGCCCGCAAATTAAGTCCACGTAAGTCAAAGTGCTACCTATCATATCTGAAGATCAGTGGTCAAAGGTATGCTCATTCTTTCTTTTGTAGTAGCAAAGAGAATATTCAGTTAGATTAGCCAGACTGTCAAACATTCTAAACAGAAAAGACCAGGCAATGATTCAATTTCCCCAAAAATGTTAGCGACGGCATGAATGTAAAAGGCACATTTCACTGAGTAAGTATGATTTCCATAAAATACCAAAGGACAATTAACAACAAGGAGAAAAGAGCAGAAAGCAGAAAAAGAAACAGCACTCTGGAGTCCTCAAAAAGAGCAGCTATGGAGGACTGCGGTGGGTTGATAGGTGCAGGAGGCTGACAAGCCAGACCCCGCATCCTACCTCAAACCTCTCTGCTTTCACAGTGTGCCAGCACTTTTCCATTAGCTGGATTATATTTGTGAGAGGAGTTTGTCACTTGACCGAGTCCTTCTGTTAACCATAAGTCTTAATGGGGCATCACTGAGTAATTTATGTATTGTGCTGACACAGGGTTTTATTATACACAGGGTATAATAAAAAGAAAAAGCACAACATCTGCAGAGGAACACTTCCTTCTCAAAATATCAAATTCTCTTCCCAGGAAACTCGAAATTTTCTTTTGATAATTTGACATAAGAAACAGACACCCTTTAATCCATTTCCTAACCCATTAAACTACAAAGAAATCTCCTAAAAATTTGTTAGAGAAAACTTTTCATGTTTTTGCTTAAAAATATAAATTACCAAATTAGCTGATAATTAGCTTATATTCTGGGCCTAATCTGTTATTTATGGAAATACTTGCCCAGTTATTTACTAGTCTAACCCTTGTTTCAAATATTTTAATTCATATTTTTGAAATGCTTTATATCTCTAGATCAATAAAAGGGAAGCATTTTTTTCATTTGAAAAGTGGGCTTTTGAACATGAGATGCATCAGTAATAATTTTCTGCAAAATAAAAGAAGGAAGGGTGTGGGGAGAGTGGGGGGAAAAGAAAAGGAAAACACTCATGGATATCAGGCTTCGGGAAGGTTCCTCTGTAGCAACCTGTGGCCTGCCCACAAACCTTAATTAGTTTGAGAGATCATGATATAGAGGCTCTTCAACCTGGACAGGAGTGGGAGCTCTCCGTGGGGAAATAGAGCAAGCCTTTGTATCAGGTAATTTAAGGAGCAGCAACAGGCTAATATGGAGACAAGAGAGGGTGTAGCACGTGGTGTGTTTCTCAGCAGAGCAGCAGGCCCCTAATGAGGCCCAGTAGTGGATAGCAGCTGGTAAACTTGGGCTCAAAATAGGAGGCTCTGAGGGCCTTTATTTGCTAACAAAAGGCTGCAAATTGCTCAAAGGCCCAAGTAGGCAATGAGAACATGTTCATATGGTGAGCCAGTATATAAATTTTCAAAACAAATATTACAATATATAAATTTACATTGCAATGAGAATCAGAAGAATCCTATGATTGTCGACGTTTTGGTAAGAATAGGTACAGAAATTGGCTATTAAATTTTGTATAAGAAATTCACCACCTGCTCTTCAGTCCATTCTGGGACTCCCAGACTAAAACGCATGCAGTGTGTTTGTAGTAGCTATTTGTACAATCATGCCTTACACTGCCTGCAACCCCGGACCACTGGAAGCTAACGCATGGTGTGTTTGGTAAAGTAGAATGGAACTTATTATGCATGATGAAATTGCTTCCTAGCCGTCCAGGGATTAACTAACAGCATAAAGATCCCAAGGAAAAAGCTCAGATCTTTTGGGTTAACAGAAGACCTACCCTGGCCTGGGTTTTAAGGACTGATCCTAAATGGATGATACATATTCTTTCTGTGCTCTACACGGATTATTTTATAACAGAAAGCATTCTCTTTAGCAACTGCACAGTCAGGATGGCACAATTCCCGAGAGAGAACACACAGATGGATACTAATCTACTTGGTTACATTGAATTTGTCTACTCATTCTTTCCCGGCACTACTCTAAACAGTCCCCAAATTTTGTTTTTGATAACTCATATCTCTTGACACATTTTCTGTCAGTTTTATTGAGGTCTAGCTTTATTCTTGACATCACACACAATGAGATTTAACATGCACATGTACCAGTCATATCAATTGCCACATCTATGACCACACACTGTACCATTTTTGTAAAGTCCCTATTGTAAGTCACAAATATTCTATGTGTGCTCTTTTAAGCAAAACCAGGGAACTTCTTAAACCATTACAGATTCTAGGTTTTTAAAAAGACCCAATCCTAAAAGCACACATCAGAGGACACGCAGGCTTTGTGCATTGCTTTGTGATAATTAGAACCACTCATGTAATTGTAGATGAAACTCCTAAGCATTTCCTGGCACAGATATTATTTGTTATCTATTTCAATTTTTGAGCCACCTTAATTGCAACTCCATTAGTTATAGCAGAGGTACTTCTTACATGTTCCCCAAATTCCCAAGCAATACTTAATTCTTCATCCAAGATTTTGTAGACCTTCATAGACATGTGATTCTTCTTCAGCCTGTGCCACCTCAGCTCTTCATCATTTCTGAAACAATAGTCAGAAGCTGCCTGGCACCTCCATCTCATGAGTGGTGCACACCTGGACTCTATTACCTCCTTCTTTGGCCAGTGGCTTGCCATGATCCCTTCACTTGAAAAACAAATGTAGTGTTGAACTTCAAACTGGATTCCCAGCTATCCTAGAATTCACACTTGTCTGAACTCCCCCCATCCCACTAGGGCTGCTGCATTTGAATCTGAAATTTTCCCAAAAGTCTATGTGTCACAGACTTGTCACCAATCTATGGTATTGTTGAGAGATGGTAAGAATTTTAGGAGGTAAGGCCATGTGAAAGGAGGTTAGGTCATTTTGGGAATGCTTATGAAAGGGGATAGAATGACTGTGTCCCTCCCTCTCTCTCTTTTGTTTCCAAGATTCCATGATATAAATGGTCTTCTCCAATCTAAATTTCTGCCATGATGTACTATACTGCTTTAGGCCTAATGCAACAGGACTGTGTCTAAGAACTGAAACATCTAAAACTATGAGACAAGATTCATCTTTCCTACATTTAAATCTAATATCTTGGGTATTATATTAAATCAAAAGAAAGACGAATAATTCAGTGACCAAAATGCAGTCTCCTCAGCCAGCCTCTACCTCTCTCGTGAGGTCTGGTTCAATCATGTGTCTTTTTTCATATAACTGACACACGTAAGTGTTGATGTCAAATTATATTTTAGAGATAAAATAATTATTTGCTAGCACTCAAGTTATAAGAAACATTTACCAAGGGCTCTAAATGAATAAAGTATGGTACTATGACCTCTTGTAATACAAATATGCAAATACAAAATATAAATTAACCCACACCGTAGATATATCTTCCTCTATTGGAATGATTCATGCTACCTCTTGTGTATTATAAAGAAAATCATATTGATCTAGCAATAATAAATCTGTTCACCTCAATCACTATAGACCCTTCATTTCTTTCCCCTTTGATTATGCAATTCATTAAACTTTATTCATTGTTCACAATATTTTGAGTAGCAGTGTCACTGGAAAGTGTCTCATCAGTCACTGGTGAACTGGCTAAGGATTTGATTGATGGGCAACACAAGCAATAATTAGCCTGGAGGAGAGGGCAGAGACATGTAGCCTTGCTTCATCCCTGCTCTCACCACATGTCTCTACCCCAGACAGAGGCTGTCCCATTCCACTTAAGTCCTGGTGTCCATGAAACATGCAGAGAAGCGCGTCCTGACACAAGAACAGCTTTGCCTCGTAAGCAGTGTACAAAGAAGCTCATCTCACACATCAGAAGTTTGGTTTTAGGCACCGTAGTTCATAATTCATACTATAGAGAACGGAAATCCTAGTCTCTGAAAACAGACTGATGCCTGATCTGTGTCCCCCAATGCCTGTAAAAGTGAGAGCGGATGCCAGCCCCCACCACTCCCTCGCCCTCACACAGCCCTCTGAAATCCTGATGAGCTAAGCCCATCCAAAGTCCCCAGTGTGTGATGTTTGTTCAATTACAAAGTCTATTCAACTTAATTATGGATCATAATGGAAATACCTGCCTCGGGCTAGAAGAGTGGTCCAGTCCGAGGTAAGAGAATAGGAGCTCCTAGGCAGGGGCTGAGCAGAACACCAGGCAGCCAGGGTTGGTGGCCTTAGGGGTCAGCCATTTGTCACAAGCTGAAGTTGGTAAGCTTCTGGCAGAATTGCCTAACCCCTGAGAATCCACGAGGCAGCTCCCCTACTGACAGATGGAGCCCTAAGTTAAAATATTCTCAGACTTTGATGAAGATTTTAATCTCTTAAAAAAAATTATTACTTTAGTTTTAGAAATTGCACTTGCATATAAAAGTGACCGTTTCTAAGATAGGTTTTGCACAGTAATTCCAGCCTTTCTTTATACTAGGATATCCCAACACTACTGAGTGTGGCTACAGAGTAATTAGCATCTGACCCAGTATCCTCTTTGGAGATGCTTTCTTTTGCTCACACAACCACTTATACTTGAAAACAGCATTATTAATCAGACTTTCCTCCCAACGCAGACTTCCCCTCTGTTCACAACAACGTCACAATTATATCCACTCTCCCTTGCCACTGGGCACGAGGCAACAAAAAGCTCTGGGTGTTATCCACTAACACACATCCAGCATTGAAGGAGGTGTCTGTCCATGAGAAAGACACCTGTGAAACCAAGGTTAAACGATGCCGACGACAGCTCAGTGCTGTCATCAGGATATCTCCATTCAGCATGTGGCTATGGGACAGTATTTCTATGTGCTCCACAGCTTGCTATCTAATAAAAACAGTTGTCACATAAAGTACAGAAGGAAAACAGGGATGTATCCCAGGAGACTGGGGGACTTCACGTTATCCTGTGTGACATTTTTAGATGACAGGATTACTTTTCTCCTTGCTGCAGTTGGGTCCTAGCATAAATAAAGGCTGCCACTCTTCAGGAAGACACTCGTCTGAGCCAAGTCACTCTACAAACAGGACCCAGGGATGCTGTTGCTGCCATCCTTACCAGCAAAGACCATACTTCTGCTGCACCAAAACATCCACAATTCACTCTTTCCTCTACCTAGAAGATGCACCCTCAACTGAGGGCCCCACTTCATTCCCTTATTTTTTTAGAATATTTTTATTCATTCCTTGAAAATTTCATACCTGTAGTCAGTGTATCATTATCATGTCCACCCTAATTCCTTCCTCTTGTCCCCACAACACTCCTACCTCACCTCTTCATGTCCTCTTACATTTTTATAGGCCACTCAAATCAATTCATGCTCCCTGTACGCATATGGATGTGAGGACATCCACCTAAACATGGGCAACCTACAAGAGGGGGGGATGGGATAGGGAGTTTCTAGGGGGGAGACCTGGAGAGGGGGATAACATTTGACATGTAAATAAAGAAAATATCCAATAGAAGAAAAAAGAAAAAGAAAAATGGCTCTTTCTTCTCTAGTAGGCAATTGCCAACTGATAGTTCCTCTGCTAGGGATGTCACATCACAGTCCCTCCCCCCATACGTGCTAGCATGATGACTTACTGGTCTTGCACAGGTATCCACAGCTTCTGAAGTTCATGAGTATAATGGCCATGTCATAACCAGAAGACTCTGCTTCACAGCACTGCTCCCAACCCTCCTGTTCTTACACTCATTCTGCCCCCTATTCTGTGCTGTTTCCTGAGTCTTGCTGCAGTGGGGCAGTGCTTCCTCATCATTCCAAGCTCAAGTCATTGTCTCCAGAAAAGCTCCCCTGACTTTCCTCTCCTGTTCTCTTTATCCCTGATGAAACACTGAACTGTGCCAACACGTTCCACCTTATATTTAAATGATCCATTTGTTTGCCTGTTTCCTGCTTTAAATGATCAGGGAACTGTGTCATCTCCACTTCCTCACTCTTATTAACCTAACATTGGACAAGGAGCAGTTGTTTACAAACTTGTGGTCAACTTAATCAGAGCAAACAGCCCTTTGGATGGGACAGAAAGGGTGGCACTGTGGACAATACTTCTGCAGGGCAGAAGCAGTAATAATAATATGGTGAGCCAGAGCTGGGCAGAAGGCACACAGGAGAGATGTCTTAGCACTTCCCTGTCCCTGAAACCCAGCACCCCTGAGGAGTCAAATCCCCCGACCCCCAGGCAGCCAAATGTGGATCATTTGTGTGGATGTCCTGGATGTTAGTGGCCAATGCAGCCCACATGGAGGGCCTCTCCAGGGCCCTGCCATGCTGGTTTTCATATGACAATCTAGGTGAACACATTGTCATGTACAGATCTTTTGTTAACCCTCTATTGTCCAAGGGTTTCTCTGAATTGGTTTCTGCTATACGGATTTCTACACCTCAGTTGCACAAGAATGCCAGGGTCATTGCAGGTTTGGGGGATCCCCCAGCTCTGGCTCTCCCACATCAGCAATGAAGCTGGGGCCATGGGCCAGGAGAAAAAGGGGAGCTCTGACTTATCACAGTGGTGAATGTCCTTAGCTTGGCAGAGGCAAATTGGAAATGCAGAGAGGCCTTCTCCTGGAGATTTAGGCAAACACCTTCTGCATGTTCCCCATGGCAGTGGTAGATTAAAGAGCTAGCCATGTTTATCTTTATCATGTAATGTCTGTTCATTGTGGAAAATGGATGCATATCATACCGTATCCACTTTTCAGGGTGGACCCAAGATGAAATAACTTTTGTGGGGAGGAATGTCTTGGAAAGAAACCTTATTGGCTAAGCCCTCAGGGCCTTTAGGTATCTCATGAGCATGGAGAATCTGTTCTGGGCCTACTTGAGCACAGGTCATGTTTCCTTAGGTGGGTAGTATGACATGGGTTCTACCAGGCCAGGAACCCGGCAAGGAACAGGGAGTTGCCTATGTCTCAGGTGTGTACCTACGTAATCTCTGAGTCTCAACCCACTCTACCTTACCAAGCTTCCTAGCATGGTTTTACAGTACCACAAATGGCAAATGCAGAGACAGCTTTAGTTTTTCCTGTCTCCAAAGAGTATGCCAGTCATCAAGTAAACTGTGCTTAGTATCAGACTATTTGTAAACTTAAATGTAACCACAATAACTAATATCCCTCTCATCCTTACACCTAAGAAGGAGTCTTACAACTTCATTTATAAAAAGTGGTACATGCCTTTAATCTCAACACTTGGAAAGGCAGAGGCATGTGGATCTCTGAGTTTGGGGCCAGCCTGGTCTACAGAGTGAGTTCCAATACAACAAAAGATACACAGTGAGAGCCTGTCTTGAAGGAAGGAAAGAAAGGAAGGAAGGAAGGAAGGAAGGAAGGAAGGAAGGAAGGAAGGAAGGAAGGAAGGAAGGAAGGAAGGAAGAAAGGAAGGAAGGCAGGAAGGAAGGAAGGAAAAAAGCAAGGGGGAGAGAGAGCAGACAGAGAAAAAGAAAAGGAAATTTGTGATTTTCTTTGTTTGATGTTTGAGGACAAGGGTTGTTTCCATGCTTGACAGGCTCTCATGTAGCCCAGGCTGGGTTGGAATTCACTAAGTAGTCAAATAATTGTGGATGACCTTGAACTCCTGATACTCCTACCTTTCCTCCTCTTCCCCCACCTTCTCCTCCTCTTTCTTCTTTCTCCTCCTTCTTCTTTGCTTTTAAAATTTTATTTTATGTTTATAGAAGTTAAGTACATCTGTGCACCACATATACATCTGGTGCTCATGGAGGCCAGAAGAGGGCATCAGGTCCTGTCAAACTGAAGGTATAGATGGTTAATGAACATGACTCTGAAATCCCAGCTCACACCAATCAATTAGAATGACTAAGATCAAAAGCACAGGTGACAACAGATGCTGACAAGGATGTATAGAAAGAGGAATCATTGCTGGTGGAACTTCCAGATAGTAAAAAAAAAAAAAAAAAATTCAGAAATCAATCTGCCAGTTCCTCAGAAAATTGGGAATAGTTCTACCTAAAGACCCAGTTACACCACTACTGAGCATATACTCAAAGGATTCTCCAACATATTAAAAAGGACACAAGCTTCACTATGTTCATAGCAGCCTTATTTATAATAGCCAGAAACTGGAAACAACCCAGATGCCCCTCAACAGAAGAATGGATACAGAAAATGTGGTACATTTACACAATGGAGTACTACTCAGCGATTAAAAACAATGAATTCATGAAATTCACAGGCAAATGGGTGGAACTAGAAAATATCATCCTGAGTGAGGTAATGCAGACACAAAAGAACATGCATGGGATGCACACACTGATAAGTAGGTATTAGCCCCAAAGCTCAGAATACCCATGATACAACCCACAAACTATATGGAGCTTAAGAAGAAGAAGATCAAAGTGTGGATATTTCAATTCTACATACCTAGAATGGGGAACAAAATAATCACAGAAGGTTGAGGGAGTGAGGGACCTTGGAGGTAGAGAGGAGGAGAATAGAAAATGGGGGTGGGGGAGAGACAGGATCAGGTATTGGAAAGGACAGGAGAGAAGTACAGAGGGTCAGGACATTAAATGGAAATATGTAGCAGTTGGGGATGGGGAACTGAAGGTAGCCACTAGAAAGTTCTAGAGGCTAGAGAATCAAAAGGCTCCGAGGACCCAATGGTGATGGGTCAATGGGGCTTTGTAGGGGAAACTGGGAAGGGAGACACCAAATGAATAAAATGATTAGTTTTAAAAAGATAAAAAAATAAAAATAAAAAATAAAAAATTGAGTTCAATATTATGTTTATATTTCTACTGTATTTAACTATTTATCCCCTGCCTCATTAAACTTTTATGTTCTATTCACATTTGATGGTAGAATATTAAAATTCTTAATTATTGCTGTAGATTATTTCTTTCTTTAAAAAAATATCAGTGGGTGTTAACAATCAAACATAGGACCTCTGGAAGAGCAGTCAGTATTCCTAACTGCTGAGCCACATCTCTAGCTCCCTGCCTCTACTCCTAATGACTCAGATTATAGGCATTCACCACCGTGCCTGATTAGAAAATTACTTAAGTTAATAACAATATGTAAAACATCTTATTTAATTTAAAGTGTACTTTTAAACTTTGCTTAGTCTTTTTTATTGAATATATTCTTCATCTACATTTCAAATGCTAAAACCTTTCCCTGTTTCCCCCTCCCCAGAAACCCCCAACCCCTCCTCCTACCCCCTGACTCCAAGTATATGCCCCTCTACCCAACCCACTCCCTCCTCCTCCTTCCCCGATTTCCCTTTGTTGAAGCATCTATTGAGCCTTCACAGGACCAAGGACCTCTCCTTCCACTGATGCCCAACAGGGCATTCCTCTGACACACTTTTGGCTGGAACCATTTGTACCCCTTGGTTGATGGTTTAGTTCCTGGGAGTCCTGGGCATCTGAGTGGCCAACATCTGAGTGGCCAACATCGTTGTTTTTCCCATGGGGCTGTAAACCCCTTCAGCTCCTCCAGTCTGCTCTCCAACTCCTCCATTTGGGACTCCAGGCTCAGTCCAATGGTTGACTGCTAGCATCTGCCTCTGTATGTGTAAGGCTCTGGCAGGGCCCTTCTGGAGACAATCATAACAAGATCCTTTTGATATGCACTTCTTGTCATCCATAATAGTGTCGGGGTTTGGTGACTGTTTATAGAATGAATCCCCAGGTGGTACAGTCTCTAAGTAGCCTTTCCTTCAGACTCTGCTCCACACTGTCTCCATAATTGCTCCTGTGAGTATTTTATTCCCTTTCTCAGAGGAAACAAAGCACCCCCACTTCAGAGGAACACTTCTTCATTGTTGGTGGGATTGCAAGCTGGTAAAACCACTCTGGAAATCAGTTTGGTGGTTCCTCAGAAAAGTATAAATAGTACTACCTGAGGACCCAGCTATACCACTCCTGAGCATATATCCAGAAGATGCTCCTACATGTAGTAAGGACACATGATCCACTATGTACATAGCAGACTTATTTATAATAGCCAGAAGCTGGAAAGAACCCAGATGTCCTTCAACAGAGGAATGGATACAAAAATTGTGGTATATATACACCATGGAGTACTATTCAGCTACTAAAAATAAAGAATTCATGAAATTCTTAGGCAAATGGATGGAACTAGAAAGTGTCATCCTGAGCAAGGTAACCCAATCACCAAAGAAAACACATAGCATGCACTCACTAATCAGTGGATATTAACCCAAAAGCTCAAAATAAACAAGTTACAATTCACAAACCACAGGAAGCTCAAGAAGAACTTTGCTTAGTCTTTGAACCTGGTTGCAAATTATATATTTTGAGCAGTGTAATTTTAAAAACCACAAAATTGTGTGCGAGCGCGCGTGCATGTGCGCGTGCACGTGTGTGTGTGTGTGTGTGTGTGTGTGTGTGTGTGTGTGTGTATGTGTGGGGGGGGTATGTGGTGTGCGGTGTGTGTGTGTGTACATGAGCACACTTGTGGTTTTTGTGTGCATGGGCATTTGTGTATGTGTATATGTATTTATGTGTATATATTGTTGTTAAGACATTGTAGTGTGTAAAACTGTCTTTTTAAAGGAGCTTGTGCATAAGCATTAGAATCACACTATGATTCTTCTCTCAAGGATGTCTGTCTCTGTGCTTAAGTCTAGAGTATATAATAGCATTTACCTCTGCTTAGTATTTTATTGTTTTCTATTCTAATATGCACTGAAACCCTTCCTTACGTTTTGCTTTAAGACTGGTCCTCAAGGAATTGGTGGGTGATGAAACTGATCAAAATACATCATGTGGTTACATAAAATTCTCAAAAGCTGATAAAAAATATTTTTAAAAGGACAGAGTCTCACTAATTCACTGTTCTAGTCAGTGGTCTATTGATGTTGAGAGCACCAGGCCTATAGCAACTCTTATAAAAGAAAGCATTCAGTTGTCTCTTGCTTACAGTTTCAGAGGTTTAGTCTATTATCATCATGGTGGGAGCATGGTGGCATGCAGGCAAGCATGGTGCTATAGAAGGAGGAGCTGAGAGTCCTGCATCTTGATCTGTATACATTAGGAAAAGAAAATGGCACTGGGCCTGCCTTGGGCTTTTGAAACCACAAAGCCCACTCCCAATGACACACTTCCTCCAACAAGGCCATGCCTACTCCAAAAAGGCCATCCTTCTCAAGTAGTGCCAACCCCTAATGACTAAGCCTTCAAATATATGAGTCTATGGAGGGCCACTCTTAGTCCAAGTACCATAATTACTAAGCTAGCCTTCACCTCGAAACCTTGCCTCAGCATCCAGAGCAGGTGAGACCCAGAGAAGAATCTTGCTTTGCTTAACTAGCAGTCCTAAGTTTGGGGCCTTGAGGGGACTCCACAAGTTACAGGAGTCAGTGCTGGGCTATCTCTCCTCATGGTCACTGCATTCTGATCATCCTATATTTGGGTAGAAGATTAGTAGCTGAAAGAATTGGTGTAAGCCATGGATTACTGAAAACCATAAACACGTTTCAGTTTACTTAAATCTTTCATTTGCCATGAAGTGTTCAGATCAATCCTGGACATTGACACATGAAGCAAAAAAGTTACAAAACTATGTCAAGGTAAGACAAAGTTAGATGCAGCGTAACAAGACATGATGCTAAGACATTAATATAATACTTTCCACATTCTCCAAGTACATTCCTAAGATCCAAGCAACATTTATCTTTTAAATAGTTCATCCAAATTTATCGGAACCACTCATCTCTTTTCCAACCATGTTACAATTTTAAACTGGTCTTCAGATAAAATCAGTCACTTTGCCCAACTAAATTCCTTTTTAACCATTAATTTTAAAAGATGACACAAGAAGATCATGTGCCAACCCCCTACTCCCCAGAATTACAAAATATTACCCATCTCTGGAGGAGAGAGAGAACACACTTGCCATTCTGATATTCCTTCTTGTCTCCTGGCTCTGAACCAGTATCTTCTGCTGAAGTCAGCTCAAGAGGCCTTTTGTTTGTTTGTTTGTTTGTTTGTTTGTATCTGTTAGAGGCAGGGCCAGAAGGCCTCAATATATAAAAGTATCTCACACTCTGAACAAGGCCCTCAGGCTTTTTTTGTGCCCATAGATGTATGCAAAGAAGCTTAAGTAAGCGTGGGAAAAGAACAACTGGAAATCTGAATCTGCCATAAGGCAAGACCTAACGTAGATTTTCCTGGTTTGCCAAAGACAGATGGGATAGCAGCTTAGCCAAAGGGTCTCCTAGGCTATTCTCTCCATTGTACACACACAACTGAGACAGTAAAAACACAAAGAGGTGGTGCTCAGGGAAGAAGTGTCTCCTTAAGAGCCAAGCTGCTCATTATTCTCATTAAAAAAAAAAAAAAAAAAAAAAAAAAAAAAAAAAAACCACGCTGGAGTGGGGGAATTGATGTAAAACATTTCTAGGGGTCAGGCATGATCTGTGGCTTCCAGTCTTCACCCTCTGTGCAAAAACAGGCAGCTGGATAAATGACAGCCAAAACTTTTTTTTTAAAGCTGTGTCTTTGCTAGCACCACCTAAAAACACAGCTCTCGTCCTTTGGAAAATAGCTGGCAGCAACTCACCGGCCATAGCTAACGCAGAAGCAGTGGAAGGAAAGAGCCGTGGGAATAGTTTGCATCTGAGTAGATCAGCTCTACTCTCTTCTACAGAGCAAGCAGTCTCTGCTGCTCCACATGAAAGCAAACATGGAGGAGAGGACCTTTTTAAATACTCTGACTCAGCAAGAAAAGGTTTATAATCATTGAATTGTCACCATGGGTGACAAGGAGAATGCTCAGTGGGCCAGGGCTTGCTATAAAAGCCCTATGACCTGAGTTTAAATTCCAACCACAATGTAGAGGCTGGATATTAGACGTGTGTACTTGTAAGGCCAGGGTAGCAGAGACAGGTGAGTCCACCTCGCTTTTGACCTGCCAACCCAACTCTCAATGAGAAAGAGAGGAATCTCTAAACTACACACAGACATTCAAGGGCGGACAGACATGTACACTCATTTGCATGTAACACACGCTCACACACACACACACACACACATGCATCACAGATACACACCAGAGTTATAATATTAGAACAAATGAATGATGATAACCAAAGAAGATCATTTTCTCAAAATGACTTCCATGCAGAAAATAAGATGAGTTGTGACTTCACTGCTGTTGGGGTAAGGAGATAAATGCACAGGACACTACCTTTTAATTTTTTCACTATATTTATAAAATACTCTGTAAACAGACATTTTGGTTATTTTTATTGTATATTTTTTCATTTTTTCTTTAAGAAATGTGTCATTGCTTTAAATAGCATATGAACAATGTCTCTCCATTTTAAACCTTTTATCTAACCCCTGAAATATATCTCAAGGCTGGGGAAGAGTTAGTGCAGAGTTGTAATCTGTTGAGATTGGTGCTGAGACAGGAGCATGAAGAGGGAGACACTGCCATGAAGTACGTAGGAAGACAAAGAGAGGGTTGGAAGTGATGGAGGAGCCATAGAGGCAGAAGGAAAGAGGGAAAATAATCTGATTAAAACAAGAACCTATTCCTAAGTGATTATTGTCATAAACCAGTTCTCTGCAGACATCTAAGGAGTCATGTTAGCCCACTACACTTTCAGGGAAGTTTGCAAAAGAATTCAGAAAGATTTTTTGTGACAAAATTTTGAGTACTTTTAGCAATATGAATTTGAGTCATGGTTTTTTGGTTGTTTTTTGTTTGTTTGTGTGTTGCTGTGGAAGAACTGAGAATAACTACTTTGCTGCTCATTGTTGTCAATGACAAACATTCCCAAGAGTGCCCCCCTTCTTTTAGGGGTCCATTGTTGTAAACTGAGGAGCAAATGCAGTTCAGTCTGCTCTTAGCATGTGTTTAATCATAAGAAAACCTCCTACCTTTCCCTGTCTCTTCCAGCCCACATATATGCATGTACACACTGTTTATCATGTGATGTTCACACACACAACCATATCATTATGGTGAAAGTTATTAATCCAGAAGGCTTTTTAAGCTAGTTCCATTCACACCATTCAATTGAAAAAGATTTTACATGTTAATGATATAAATTACAATACTATCTTTTAGCCCAACCACCAAAATAATGTTGCTTTCTAGGCAGTGAATGATGCAAAATTCAAAAGTAATACTAAAAATAAACACTTGGAAAGACATATATAAAGTTTCAGAGAAATAGCTGCAGTGATTCTACCTTCCACGCTGAAATAATAAAATGAGCAAAAATCTTTTCAGAATCAGACTAGGGCACTCCTCGGTACAGCAATTTAAAGCACAGGGAAGGAGCATGAAAGGATGATGGAGATGCTGGAGAGGTGATTGAGGAGCTGGAGAGGTGATGGAGGGACTGGAGAGGTGATGGAGGGGCTGGAGAGGTGGGGCTGGAGAGGTGATGGAGGGCTGGAGATGTGATGGAGGGCTGGAGAGGTGATGGAGAGGCTGGAGAGGTGATGGAGGGGCTGGAGAGGTGATGGAGGAGCTGGAGAGGTGATGGAGGGGCTGGAGAGGTGATGGAGGGGCTGGAGAGGTGATGGAGGGGCTGGAGAGGTGATGGAGGGGCTGGAGAGGTGATGGAGGGGCTGGAGAGGTGATGGAGGGGCTGGAGAGGTGATGGAGGGGCTGGAGAGGTGATGGAGGGGCTGGAGAGGTGATGAAGGGGCTGGAGAGGTGATGGAGGGCTGGAGATGTGATGGAGATGCTGGAGAGGTGATGGAGGGGCTGGAGAGGTGATGGAGGGGCTGGAGAGGTGATGGAGGGGCTGGAGATGTGATGGAGGGGCTGGAGAGGTGATGAAGGGGCTGGAGAGGTGATGGAGGGCTGGAGATGTGATGGAGATGCTGGAGAGGTGATGGAGGGGCTGGAGAGGTGATGGAGGGGCTGGAGAGGTGATGGAGGGCTGGAGAGGTGATGGAGAGGCTGGAGAGGTGATGGAGGGGCTGGAGAGGTGATGGAGGAGCTGGAGAGGTGATGGAGGGGCTGGAGAGGTGATGGAGGGGCTGGAGAGGTGATGGAGGGGCTGGAGAGGTGATGGAGGGACTGGAGAGGTGATTGAGGGGCTGGAGAGGTGATGGAGGGGCTGGAGAGGTGATGGAGGGGCTGGAGAGGTGATGGAGGGGCTGGAGAGGTGATGGAGGGGCTGGAGAGGTGATGGAGGGGCTGGAGAGGTGATGGAGGGCTGGAGATGTGATGGAGATGCTGGAGAGGTGATGGAGGGGCTGGAGAGGTGATGGAGGGACTGGAGAGGTGATGGAGGGCTGGAGATGTGAAGGAGATGCTGGAGAGGTGATGGAGGGGCTGGAGAGGTGATGGAGGGGCTGGAGAGGTGATGGAGGGCTGGAGAGGTGATGGAGAGGCTGGAGAGGTGATGGAGGAGCTGGAGAGGTGATGGAGGAGCTGGAGAGGTGATGGACGGGCTGGAGAGGTGATGGAGGGGCTGGAGAGGTGATGGATGGGCTGGAGAGGTGATGGAGGGGCTGGAGAGGTGATGGAGGGGCTGGAGAGGTGATGGAGGGGCTGGAGAGGTGATGAAGGGGCTGGAGAGGTGATGGAGGGCTGGAGATGTGATGGAGATGCTGGAGAGGTGATGGAGGGGCTGGAGAGGTGATGGAGGGACTGGAGAGGTGATGGAGGGCTGGATATGTGATGGAGATGCTGGAGAGGTGATGGAGGGGCTGGAGAGGTGATGGAGGAGCTGGAGAGGTGATGGAGAGGCTGGAGAGGTGATGGAGGGGCTGGAGAGGTGATGGAGGGGCTGGAGAGGTGATGGAGGGACTGGAGAGGTGATTGAGGGGCTGGAGAGGTGATGGAGGGGCTGGAGAGGTGATGGAGGGGCTGGAGAGGTGATGGAGGGGCTGGAGAGGTGATGGAGGGGCTGGAGAGGTGATGAAGGGGCTGGAGAGGTGATGGAGGGCTGGAGATGTGATGGAGATGCAGGAGAGGTGATGGAGGGGCTGGAGAGGTGATGGAGGGACTGGAGAGGTGATGGAGGGCTGGATATGTGATGGAGATGCTGGAGAGGTAATGGAGGGGCTGGAGAGGTGATGGAGGGGCTGGAGAGGTGATGGAGGGCTGGAGAGGTGATGGAGAGGCTGGAGAGGTGATGGAGGGGCTGGAGAGGTGATGGAGGAGCTGGAGAGGTGATGGAGAGGCTGGAGAGGTGATGGAGGGGCTGGAGAGGTGATGGAGGGGCTGGAGAGGTGATGGAGGGGCTGGAGAGGTGATGGAGGGGCTGGAGAGGTGATGAAGGGGCTGGAGAGGTGATGGAGGGCTGGAGATGTGATGGAGATGCTGGAGAGGTGATGGAGGGGCTGGAGAGGTGATGGAGGGACTGGAGAGGTGATGGAGGGCTGGATATGTGATGGAGATGCTGGAGAGGTAATGGAGGGGCTGGAGAGGTGATGGAGGGGCTGGAGAGATGATGGAGGGCTGGAGAGGTGATGGAGAGGCTGGAGAGGTGATGGAGGGGCTGGAGAGGTGATGGAGGAGCTGGAGAGGTGATGGAGAGGCTGGAGAGGTGATGGAGGGGCCGGAGAGGTGATGGAGGGGCTGGAGAGGTGATGGAGGGGCTGGAGAGGTGATGGAGGGCTGAAGAGGTGATGGAGAGGCTGGAGAGGTGATGGAGGGGCTGGAGAGGTGATGGAGGGGCTGGAGAGGTGATGGAGGGACTGGAGAGGTGATTGAGGGGCTGGAGAGGTGATGGAGGGGCTGGAGAGGTGATGGAGGGGCTGGAGAGGTGATGAGGGGGCTGGAGAGGTGATGGAGGGGCTGGAGAGGTGATGGAGGGGCTGGAGAGGTGATGGAGGGGCTGAAGAGGTGATGGAGGGGCTGGAGAGGTGATGGAGGGCTGGAGATGTGATGGAGATGCTGGAGAGGTGATGGAGGGGCTGGAGAGGTGATGGAGGGACTGGAGAGGTGATGGAGGGCTGGAGATGTGATGGAGATGCTGGAGAGGTGATGGAGGGGCTGGAGAGGTGATGGAGGGGCTGGAGAGGTGATGGAGGGCTGGAGAGGTGATGGAGAGGCTGGAGAGGTGATGGAGGGGCTGGAGAGTTGATGGAGGAGCTGGAGAGGTGATGGAGAGGCTGGAGAGGTGATGGAGGGGCTGGAGAGGTGATGGAGGGGCTGGAGAGGTGATGGAGGGACTGGAGAGGTGATTGAGGGGCTGGAGAGGTGATGGAGGGGCTGGAGAGGTGACGGAGGGGCTGGAGAGGTGATGAAGGGGCTGGAGAGGTGATGGAGGGGCTGGAGAGGTGATGGAGGAGCTGGAGAGGTGATGGAGGGGCTGGAGAGGTGATGGAGGGGCTGAAGAGGTGATGGAGGGACTGGAGAGGTGATGGAGGGCTGGAGATGTGATGGAGATGCTGGAGAGGTGATGGAGGGGCTGGAGAGGTGATGGAGGGGCTGGAGAGGTGATGGAGGGGCTGGAGAGGTGATGGAGGGGCTGGAGAGCTGATGGAGGGGCTGGAGAGGTGATGGAGGGGCTGGAGAGGTGATGGAGAGGCTGGAGAGGTGATGGAGGGGCTGGATAGGTGATGGAGGAGCTGGAGAGGTGATGGAGGGGCTGGAGAGGTGATGAAGGGGCTGGAGAGGTGATGGAGGGCTGGAGATGTGATGGAGATGCTGGAGAGGTGATGGAGGGGCTGGAGAGGTGATGGAGGGGCTGGAGAGGTGATGGAGGGGCTGGAGAGGTGATGGAGGGGCTGGAGAGGTGATGGAGGGGTAGAGAGGTGATGGAGGGACTGGAGAGGTGATTGGGGGGCTAGAGAGGTGATGGAGAGGCTGGAGAGGTGATGGAGGGGTGGAGAAATGATGGAGGGGTGGAGAGGTGATGGAGGGGTAGAGAGGTGATGGAGGGGCTAGAGAGGTGATGGAGGGGTAGAGAGGTGATGGAGGGGTGGAGAGATGATGGAGGGGTGGAGAGGTGATCGAGGGGCTGGAGAGGTGATACCGCCATTAAGAGTGCATACCGGTCTGGTAGAGGACTCAGGTTCAACTTGCAGCGCCCATGTCAAGAGGCTCACATCTGTCCAGCTCCAGGAGATCTGATGTCCTTGACCTCACTGGGCACACACATGTACATATTGGCTACACATAATTAAAATAAATAGCTGGGCATGGTGTCCCATGCTTTTAATCCCAGCACTGGGGAGGCAGCAGCAGGGGGATCACTGAGTTTAAGACCATCCCACTCTACAGAGTGAGTTGCAGGGCAGCCAGACTACACAGAGAAACTCTGTCTTGAATAACCAAAAAATAAATAAGCAAATAAAATATTTGATAAAATTAAGCAGGCTGGAGAGACAACTCAGCAATTAAGAATACTGGCTACTATGTAATAAGGACACATGCTCTACTATGTTCATAGCAGCCCTATTTATAATTGCCAGAAGCTGGAAAGAACCCAGGTGTCCCTCAACGGAAGAATGGATACAAAAATGTGGTATATTTACACATTGGAGTACTATTCAGCCATTAGAAACAATGAATTCATGATATTCTTAGACAAATGGATGGAGCTGGAGAACATCATAATAAGTGAGGTAACCCAGTCTCAAAAGATCAATCATGGTATGCACTCACTGATAAGTGGATATTAGCCTGGAAAACTGGAATACCCAAAACATAATCCACACATCAAATGAGGTCCAGGAAGAGTGGAGGAGTAGACCCTGGTTCTGGAAATGCTCAGTGCAGCAGTATAGGGCAAAACCAGAACAGGGAAGTGGGAAGGGGTGGATGGGGGAACAGGGGGACGGAAAAGAGCTTATGGGACTTTCGGGGAGTGGGAAGCCAGAAAGGGGGAAATCATTTGAAATGTAAATAAAAAGTATATCAAATAAAAAGAAAAGAATACTGGCTACTATTCCAGAGGAGCCAGATTTGATTCCCAACACTCACATAATGGCTCACAACAATCAGAATCAATACATCCCCAGCTCTCTTCTAGCTTCAACAGGCACCAGAAAAAAAAACATAATGCATAGACAGACACCTATACAGACAAAGGCACTCATGCACATACAAAATAAATATTTTTAATTAAAAAACATTTCATCTATCCAACCAGCCAACCAAGCAAAAGGCAAAATAAAAATAAAGCAAGGCTTTCAAAAGACACAGTGTATATGAAGGCATATTACATGTATACAAGAATATGTCAAAATAAAATCTGCCATTTTTATGCAATTGATATGTGATAACATTTGAGGGGCAGGGTTGACATGGTAGCACAGCCCTACAATTAGAGAGCTCAGGAAGGAGAATGAAGATTTCTAAGCCAGATCCTGTGAGCTGGCCCAGCATGTTAGTCCAGCCTCTCTCTTTCTCCCAGGCTTGGTCCTAGTTGCTCAGCCTGTGTGGTAACCCAATCTGATTGGCAATCCAATCTTACACTACCCTGTCCCTAGTCCTATACTGAAGTACACATGGAGGGCATCGGGCCAGAGTCTGGGTGGTCCTTGCCAGGTACTATTGTCATCGTACATCTTCAGTGTTTGCCCAATCTGACCTTGGCCTTCCCTACACTAGTATTTGCCTCACTTTCACATCTTGTTATTTACAATACCAGTTGCAATACTCAGTTGCTATGCCTGTGTGGATCCCAACATCCAGACGTGACACTGGTTGTATATCCTATGCTTTAGTCCAGTCTAGTGAGTCACCTGGATTCTAGCCCACCTGCACTATACCCAATAGGCAGGAACCCAGCACCTACAACTGGGGGCAGGCTCAGCCTGTTGAATTTTGGACCCTTACTTGCCTGCACCATACACAACCTCCATTCTTTAGACATCACTGTAACCCAAGTTACAGGGGAGCCAGCCAATGCTTTCTTCTGGCCTCCTCATGTTTATACGTGGTAAAGAAGCATACACGCAGGTAAAACACCCATACACATAAAATAAAATAATTTACTTTTTTAAAACAAGACACATACAAATAGTTCAATTAAGTTCAAAACACTAGCAATAAATGCCTGAATGTTGACCAAGAAAATATAAATGTAAAGAAGACAATCCAGAAAGAGACAGAAATATTGGAGAGAACTAACTCAAACTGAAATGAAGATGGAATTGGAATTCAAAATCTCATTAGAAAATTCAGGGGAGCCAGGTAGAAGTGGGTGTGACATTATCCCACTACTCAGGGATCAGAGGCAGGTGTATCTCTAAAAGTTGGAGGCCAGCCTGATCTACAGAGCAAGTTGCAGGACAACCAGGGCTACACAGAGAAACCCTATCTCAAAATTGAAACAAAACAAAACAAAAAAAGAATGAAAGAGAAAAAAGAAATAAACAAAACAGACTCATGGAAATCCTTATGTGTAGACTGGGTCAAATAAAAGATGAACTATCAAGATTTAAATGGAAAACCAAGGAACTAGAACAAACAAAGAAGCAATGAATATGAACCATTTTAACAAATGCAAGCATAAAAGAGAAACATTTAAAAATTTAGAGACATCATGAAAAGAAAGACAATTCTGTTAGAATAGCAGTAACAATTCTATTGATGATAAACAATAGTTTATCAATAGAAATTTCAAAAGCCGGAAAATCCTGGAGCAAGGTGTGACACATTTTAAAGGACTTTGTGGTGCTGCCTAGCTTCTATACTAACTTGACATGAGACAAAGGAAGAGGGAACTCCAGTTGAGAACATATCCTCTCCACAAGACTGGCCTGTGGTACATTCTCTTGACTGATGCTTAATGTCGGAGGGTCCAGGTCATCCCTGAGCTCATGGTCCTGGAGAGCAGCCTGGTAAGCAACACTCCTCCATGGCCTCTGCAAAAACCCCTGCCTCCAGGTTCATGCCCTGTGTGAATCCCTGCTCTGATTTCCCTCGGAGGTAGACCATGATGTGGAAGAAACCCCCAAGAGAAATGCCAACCTGTATTATTGTACCCAGCAAAACTGTCTGCTATGTTTAAATGAGAAGGAAAAACTTTCCACAGTACACAAGCCCAAAAGAATTTGAATCCCTATTGAATCATCCCTATTGAGAATACTAGCAGCAATACAAACTGAACGAGGAATGAACAGAGGCAAGAGATTCCACACAGAAAACAAAAGTTCTAATGACTGAAACACAAAATAATACTGAGAACACAAATAGCAAAAAAACTCATAAAAATGATTAAAATTTACATACTTTCAATAACTAAGTATTAATAGGTTTAACTGCCTAATTAAAATACACAGATTAGGAAAATGGATTAAAAAACAAAATCCATCTTTGTGTTTCCTACAAGAAATTCATCGTAACTTTGAAGTTAAGCACCACCTTAAAGTGGAAGGAAGGATGGAAAAAATTATTATAAGCAAACGAGACCAGGAAGCAAGCAGATGCTACTATCCTAATAGCCAGCAAATAAAGTAGCAAAAAAGACTTCAATTCAGGGCTTGCTGTGATAGGAGAACTGGGTTCTGATGATGCCAAGTAGCCTTGGTTTCTGAGGTGGTAATGGGTGGGTAGATGGAGTAACAGCCTCATAGAAGCGGCAGGGGTTGGGGGAGAAGGGATAGAATAGGGGGTCTCCAGAGGAGGGTACAGAGATAACACTTGAAATGTAAATAAATCAAAAATGAATAAATAAATAAATTAATTAAAATATATAAAATAAATACATTTTTTAAAAATTCAGAAATTCAAACCAAAACTAATTAGAAGAATGGGAACAGACACTACAGATTCATTGAAGGAAAAATCCATCAAGAGGACTTGAAATTTGTAACATTTATGCACCAAACACAAGGACACCCAAGTTGATAAAAGAAACACTGCTATATCTTAGCCACATATTTTTTTTAAAAAAGACTTAAAACTAAAACTAATCAGAAGAAACAAAGAAGGACATTCTAATCAAAGGAACAATTAACCAAGAAGATATTACATTCCTAAACAAATATGCAGCAAACTCTGGAGCACATAATTTCATAAAAAAGAGTAATACTAGAATTTAAGACACATACTAAATCCTAATCAATAATAGGAGGTAATCCAATACCTGCTTTCACTAACACACAATTCAACCAAGGCACTATGCACTCAGGGTTCTGAGCCAGGAAACGCTCATGAGTTCATCTCAAAATTTATGCACCTGACCTATGTACTCACAGAAATGATCTTAGCTACTGGTCAGGCCAGTGACAACTCCATGTCCAAGTCTGAGAAGTAGAGGAGATCTAGACTCCACATGTGACTCAAAAGAACTGCAAATATCTGATACCTGCACTGACTCTTCTTTCCACTGAGTCCAAGAATCCAAGGGAAGCTCCCAAGTCTTAGGATAAGTGATTTCTAGAGAACGGGGAAATGGATAAGGTTCTTGTTATCAACTATAGTTAAGGACTGAATTACAAGCCTACGAGAGAAACCATACCACACATTTGAAAACATGACAAAACTCCTAATGGGAAAGAACATCACCTAAGAAGCAACACTGGTACTTAAATGTGCCTAGGACACCAAGTTTATGGAGAGATAAGCAAAAGCTGACTCTGGAAAAATAATGTTCAGCAAAATAGCTACTGTATCCAAATCCAAGAGAGGTAGCATTATTCTAATGTGCACAAGTTTGCACAGCATCCTTCTCTCTGCAGGAGTGGGCTCAGGTGGTGAAGAGTCATCCTAACAGTGGATGTTGTCAGTGGCTCTAACCATGGCCACATTAAACCGAGAAAGACAACAGAATATCCACTAACCTTTTGAAATTGCTACCTATTTCTTACAAAGAAATGGGAGAGGGGCTGTTGTTATGCCTTAGCAATTCCTTTGAAAGATTCCTTTGAAAGATTTTGTTTCTTTCTAAGCTTTGTTAATTCTATCTCTTCTGCCCTATTCAGCTCCTGGAAGACAATGAAGGGCTGTGGAAATAGCTCAGTAGGTAATGTGCCTACTGCCCAAGCATGAGGAACTGAGTTCAGATCTTCAGCACCTTGTAAAAAGCTAAGCATGGGACACGTTCCAGCCCTGAGGAAACTGGAGGGTTCACAGGAAGTTCCCTGGAAAGAGAGGATCCCTGGAGATCACTAGCCATCGAGTCTTTCCAAATCAGTTAATGCCATGTTCAATGAGAAACCCTATCACCCTGTGGTGACCTTGCCAAGGAAGTGGGAGGGGCACTTGCAACAGCACCTCTCCCTGAGGGTTTGTGCAATTAACACTGAATAATGAGGGCGGGGAGAGAGATTTTCTTCAGTGCCACACTGGTAAGGCATCCAAGTTCCTGTAGCTAAATTCTCACCCACACTCAAGTAACCAACTCTAGCAAAATTCACTTAATTGCAGAAGGAAGAGAAAGAAAGCCTAAAAGATAGAAATGGGGCGAGTTGGGAAGAAGGCAACAGGAGTAAGAAAAGAGTGACGTGACCAAAACATATTATGTACATATATCAACATAGCATAGTCAAAGTTGTTACATACAAGTTACATATGCTGACAAAACCATTTCAAACTAAACAAGTAATGTGGAATACTATAAAGACATCAGTATCAACCTCTGACTTCCATGCAAAGGCACCCATAGACACATGCATTTTGGGATTTAGAGAGGGAAGAGGGAGGGAGGGAGGGAGGGAAGGAGGGAGGGAGGGAGGGAGGGAAGGAGGGAGGGAAATAGGAAGAGGGGTATGAAGGGAGATAGAGAATGCAAAATAGGACTAAAGCATGAAATTCCCAACATTACTTACTCAAGGGATAGATGAACTCAAAAGCAGCTGGTATATATTTTCCTAGCAGAAAAGCCTACTCTGTTGAATCACTGAAATGGTGCTGATCAGATCACCTCTATCCACTGTCCTTCTGTTTATTAATCACCTATTGCCTGCTCAACACAGGCAATTATAAAAACATTAACATTGCAAAAGATAATACAAAAAAAGCTGAAGCAAATGTATGGTCTAGAAAACTTAGAATATAAAAGTATATAGGGAAGATATTACAAAATACACTGAGTATTAAATAATCTAATCATCACTACCTCCAAAACGTTGAAGTTCTTTTTGAGAAGTAAATGCAGAAACCATAAAAATTACACTGTAGGCCAAATTAGCAAATTCATGGTTCTGAGATTATTCTTAGTGTGCTTTCCTATAATGTAATTAGAAAAAGGTGAGATTTGTATCTTGTGTATTCCAAGCTTCTGAGCTAATATCCATTTATCAGTGAATGCATACCATCTGTGTTCTTTTGTAATTGGGTTACCTCACTCAGGATGATATTTTCTACTTCCATCCATTTGCCTGTGAATTTCATGAATTCATTGTTTTTAATAGGTGAGTAGTATTCCATTGTGCAAATGCACCACATTTTCTGTATCCATTCCTCTGTTGAGGGACACCCAACTTCTTTCCAGCTTCTGGCTGTTATAAATAAGGCTGCTATGAACATAATGTAGCATGTTCCTTATTACATGCTGGGGAATCCTCTGGGTATATGCCCAGGAGTGGTATAACGGGGTCCTCCAGTAGTATCATGCCCAATTTTCTGAGGAACTGCCAAACTGATTCCAGAGTGGTTTTACCAACTTGCAATCCTATCAGCAGTGGAGGAGTGTTTCACTTTCTCCACATCCTTACTAGCACCTGCTGTCTCCTGAGGTTTTGATATTAGCCATTATACTAGTGTGAGGTAAAATCTCAGGGTTCTTTTGGTTTTCATTTCCCTGATGACTAAGGATGTTGAACATTTCTTTGGGTGCTTCTCTGCCATTCGAATTTCTTCAGGTGAAAATTCTTTATTTAGATCTGTACATATTTTTCTTTTCTTTTTCTTCGTGTGTTAATTTTTTACTATTATTTTCTATATTCTTTTTTTACATTCCAAATGATTTTCCCTTTCCCGCTTCCCCACTCCCCATAAACCCCATAAGACCTCTTCCCTCCTCCCTTTGCCCAATCAACCCCTCACACATCTCTCTCCTGGTAATCCCCTACAATGCTGCAACAAGCCTTTCCAGGACCAGAGCCCTCTCCTTCCTTCTTCTTGGGAATATTTGATATGTGAGTTCTGTCTAGGGTATTCAGAGCTTCTGGGCTAATATCCACTTATCAGTGACTGCATTCCATGTGTGTTCTTTTGTGAATGAGTTACCTCACTTAGGATGATATTTTCCAATTCCAACCATTTGCCTAAAAATTTCAAATTTCATTGTTTTTAATTGCTGAGTAGTATTTTATTGTGTAAATATACCACATTTTCTGTATCCATTGCTCCATTGAGGGACATCTGGGTTCTTTCCAGCTTCTGACTAGTATAAATAAGGCTGCTATGAACATAGTGGAGCATGTGTCCTTATTGCATGCTGGGGAATCCTCTGGGTATATGCCTAGGAGTGATATAACAGGGTCCTCTGGAAGTGTCATGCCCAGTTTTCTGAGGAACCCCCAGACTGATTTCCAGAGTGATTGTACCATTTTGCAATCCCACCAGCAGTGGAGGAGTGTTCCTCTTTCTCCACATCCTCACAAACACCTCCTGAGTTTTTAATCTTAGCCATTCTGACTGGTGTGAGGTAAAATCTCAAGGTTATTTTGATTTGCATTTCCCTAATGACTAATGATGTTGAACATTTCTTAAGGTGTTTCTCAGCCATCTGAAGTTCTTCAGGTGAAAATTCTTTGTTTAGTTCTGTATCCCATTTTTAATAGGGTTATCTGGTTCTCTGGGGTCTAACTTCTTGAGTTCTTTGTATATACTGGATATTACCCCTCTGTTGAATGTAGGGTTGGTGAAGATCTTTTCCCAATTTGTTGGTTGCCGTTTGGTCCTTTTAAAGTGTCCTTTGCCTTACAGAAACGTTGTAATTTTATGAGGTCACATTTGTCAATTCTTGATTTTAGAGCATAAGCTTTTGGTGTTCTATTCATGAACTTTTCCCCCTGTGCCCATGTCCTCAAGGGTCTTCCCCAGTTTCTTTTCAATTAGTTTCAGTGTGTCTGGTTTTATGTGCAGGTCCTTGATCCACTTAGTTGAGCTTAGTACAAGGAGATAAGAATGGATCAATTTGCATTCTTCTGCATGCTGACCTCCAGTTGAGCCAGCACCATTTGTTGAAAAGGCTATCTTTTTTCCACTGGATGATTTCAGCTCCTTTGTCGAAGATCAAGTGGCCATAGGTGTGTGGGTTCATTTCTGGGTCTTCAGTCCTATTCAGTTGATCTACCTGCCTGGCACTATACCAGTATCATGCAGTTTTTAACACTATTGCTCTGTAGTATTTCTTGAGGTCCAGGATACTGATTACCCCAGAAGTTCTTTTACTGTTGAGAATAATTTTAGCTATCCTGGGTTTTTTGTTATTCCAGGTGAATTTGAGAATTGTTCTTTCTAACTCTATGAAGAACTGAGTTGGGATTTTGATGGGGATTGTGTTAAATCTGTATATTGCTTATGGAAAGATGGCCATTTTAACTATATTAATCCTGCCAATCCACGAGCATGGCAGATTTTTCCGTTTTCTGAGTAGTTCTTCGATTTCCTTCTTCAGAGACCTGACTTCAGAGTTCTTGTCATAAAGATCTTTCATTTGTTTGGTAAGAGTCACACCAAGATACTTAATATTGTTTGTGGCTATTGTGAAGGGTGTCATTTCCCTAATTACTTTCTCAGCCTGCTTATCCTTTGGGTATATGAAGGCTACTGATTTGCTTGTGTTGATTTTATAACCAGCCACTTTGCTGAAGTTGTTTATTAGCTGTAGGAGTTCTCCGGTGGAGGATTTTTGGTCACTTAAGTATACTATCATATCATCTGCAAATAGTGATAATTTGACTTCTTCCTTTCCAATTTGTATCCCCTTGACCTCCTTATGTTGTCTAACTGCTCTAGCTAGAACTTCAAGTACTATATTGAAAAGATATGGAGTGTGTGTGTGTGTGTGTGTGTGTGTGTGTGTGTGTGTGTGTGTTAAATCCAATTGGTCCAAAGTTTCAATTAGTGGCACTGTGCCCCTGTTTAGTTTCTGTTTTCCTGATCGTCCATTGAGGAGAGTGGAGTGTTGAAGTCACCCACAATTGTGTTAGGAGGAACAATGTGTGCTTTGAGCTTTAGTAAAGTTTCTTTAATGAATGAGGGCGCCCTTGCATTTGGAACATAGATGTTCAGAATTGAGAGTTCTTCTTGATGGATTTTTCCTTTGACCAGTAAGAAGTGTCCTTCCGTGTCTCTTTTGATGACTTTAGGTTGAAAGTCAATTTTATCTGATATTAGAATGGCTACTCCAGCTTGTTTCCTGAGACCATTTGCTTGTAAAATTGTCTTCCAGCCTTTTTCTCTGAGGTAATGTTTGTCTTTGGCACTGAGTTGTGTTTTTTGTATGCAGGAAAATATAGGGTCCTGTTTATGTATCCAGTCTGTTAGTCCATGTCTTTTTATTGGGGAATTGAGTCCATTGATGTTAAGAAATATTAAGATAATGATTATTACTTCCTGTCATTTTTTATGTTTTTATGTTATTTTTATATTTGAGTGGTTATTTTCTTTTGGGTTTGATAGAAGAAGGTTACTATCTTGCTTTTTCCAGTGTGTAGTTTCCCTCCTTGTATTGATGCTTCTACCTATTATTCTTTGTAGGGCTGGGTTTGTGGAAAGATATTGTGTAAATTTGGTTTTATCATGGAATATCTTGGGTTTTCCATCTATGGTTATTTAGAGTTTTGCTGGGTATAGTAGTCTTGGCTGGCATTTGTGTTCTCTAAGAGTCTGTATGAGATCTGCCCAGGCTCTTCTAAAGCTTTCATGGTCTCTGGTAAGAAGTCTGGTGTAATTCTGATAGAACTTCCTTTATATGTTACTTGCCCTTTTTTTCTTACTGCCTTTAATATTCTTTCTATGTTTAGTACACTTGGAGTTTTGATTATTATGTGACAGGAGGTATATCTGTTCTGGTCCAGTCTGTTTGGAGTTCTGTAGGCTTCTTGTATATTCATGGGCATCTCTCTCCTTAGGTTAGGGAAGTTTCCTTCCATAATTTTGTTGAAGACATTTCCTGTTTAAACAAGCACTTTGCTTTGACAAGAAAAATGTCTGCATGACTCCAAGTTTCTGCCCATAAGACTGGAGTTGATGTCAAGGTTTGATATGAGTGTCAAATACAGAAGGGACCCTAGCCTTACAACGCGAAACACTCAAGCAGACCTTAGCCAAAACGAATGGCACTTGTGGATTTTGTCATTTACCTGGTAAAAAATTGTTCATACTTAAGCATGTCAGTGTTTAGCATACTTCCTAAATTTAAAAAAAAAATTAAAGAAAGGTTCCAAGGTAATTATGAAGATAGGATTTTTATTATTCTTTGTTGTGTGTTCATAAAAATTCCCCATAAAACCCAGGAAAATCCATCTCCTTTGCAGATAGTTCCAAGATTCCTACAAAACAAATCACTCCCTGGACTATTGTATAATATTGGCTATTGGGAACAGGGATCAAATAGGCACTTTATTGTCTATCGAGAGAATTACATGCTATGAAGGACTTCCCTACTGGTTGCAGGCTGTTTAGCAGAATCCTGACCTCTAGTTAATAAAGGTCAGTAGCACCTTCCCTTCCCAGTTATACAACCAAAATCATCACCAGATGTTGCAAAACACCACACACACACACACTTTCCTGAAGTGAAATTTTTCTCTACTTGAAAACTAGATAGTTAAAAAAAAAAAAAAAAAAAAAAAAAAAAAAAAAAAAAAAAAAAAAACTTAGATTCTAAACCACTCTGGGCTAGCATTCCAAACATATTTTTAAAGTGATGGTCGCTGTCCTGGCTTCTGTCCATGTGAAATCTGCTGTTTGTTCCGATCTCTTCAGAGGGAAGTGTGAATGCCCTGTTTCTTGACAAATGACTTTAATTATTAGATTGTACCACAATGTGTATCAAAGTACAAGGGCAAAGCCTTAGCGCTGCTGTCAAGACAACCGATGCCTCTCCAAGCAAAGGAAAAAAATCAAAGACTTGTAGGATGCCGGCTGAGTAGAATCTGAAGCCAAGGGAGAGTGTGGCCACGGCTGCGCACCTGGGACTTTGTGGACGAGCTGAATACTCAAGAAAATTGAGACTTCAAATGAGCTTCCACCTAACAAGCTGCAATTTTGTTTCATTGGGGGGAGAGGAGAGGACAAGTTGGAGAAGAAACCAGGGGAGAATTCAACTGACAGTCCGTTTGCTAATTCAGTGAGGGGTTCAAGACAATCTTCAGAATGCAGCAAGACAAAAGTGTCATTATCTGTAATTACTGCTTACCGGTAGCGAGGATTGATAACAAGCCTCCTCACCAATCTTACCCCGCCATTATGAGAAGAGGCGATTAAACTAATTAACAAATCAACTTTTCTGTGGAACGGTGGACTCAATAGCAGAAAATAATGAAAAAAAACGGCTAGCTTATTTGGAGAGATGAGATGAAATTGAAATCTGAAGTGAACAGTGCTATGGACAGAGAGCTAAAATAGCCGGCAAATGTATACATTGTAGCAAAAAAAAAAAAAAAAATCAAATGAGTCTCTGGAATTATGACGCCATGTGATCAAAGCCACGCTTAAATTGAAAGTGTTTTCTCACATCGACTGTGCATACTCCTGCACCTGTACAAAAACAAAATATAAAATAATAGCTCACTGACAGAGAAGTTAGACTATCAGCAACTTCGCACATCTTGGAAACTAATAAACAATCAAAAAATTCTATTTTTGCTATAAAGTTGTTTTATAAGAAGAGGGGAACATGCTCCTCTCAATGCCCCCATTCTGCAGTGGAGAATGCCTAGACAGCCCCTGGCAATCACCAAGCCACCCAGAGCGATCTCTAGTCTGAGGTCACTGAAATGCTCGGTAAGTGTGCTTGATAGTTTTATGTCAATTTCACACACTCTAAAAAGTCATCTGAAAGGATTGACCCTTAGATAAGAAAATGCCTCCATAAGGTCTGGCTATGGGCAAGCCTGTGGGGTATTTTCTTATTAGTGCTCGAGGAGCAGGGACAGCCCACTGTGGGAGGTGTCATCCTTGGGCTGGTGGTCCTGAATTCCATAAGGAAGGCATGATTAGCAAGCCAGAAAGCAGCACCCTCCATGGCCCCTACCACAGCTCCTGCCTCCAGATCCCTGCCCTGCCTGAGTTTCCGTCCTAACTTCTCTTGCTGGTAGACAGTGATACAGAAATGTGAGACCAATAAATCCCTTCCTCCCCAAGTTGCTTTATTGTGCCATCGAACCAATAGAAACCTAGCTAGGACAATAAGCACCTACAGTAGTTCTTGCCAGGATGTCTCTATAGCCATCGACCTGGCAGCCAACCACCTGAAACATGTCCAGCAAGATGTGGAAATGCATTTTTAATTTAATTTCAATCAACTTTAACTTAAAAACTGATACTCATTTCAATTACTGGAAAACTTAAATATCTATGGAATAACCAGTATTTATTCAGCTATAAATTTTATAAAATCCAAATTGGGGGGGGGGGGCAGTCTATAAAAAGAAACCCTTAGTATTTAAATTTAATTAAATTAAATATCTAAATATCTGCTAATTATAATAAATATGCCAGATCTCAAAGACTTGGTATGAAACAATATAAAATATATCACTAACATATATTCACTACGTGTTTCATATATTTTGAATTAAATATAATGTATTATTAAATATAAATACCTTTTTTCTTTTTTAATTAATTGTTTTATTTACATTCCAAATGTTTGCCCCCTTCCCAGTCCCCCCTCCAAGAGTTCTTCATTCCACCCCCCTCCCCTTTGCCTCTCAGATAGTACTCACCACCCCATCCCGCAACCCCCCACTCACCTACCACTCACCTCACACACACCCCACTGCATCGCCCTTCCCTGAAGCATCAAGTCTCTACAGAATTAGGTGCATCTTCTCCCACTGAGAGAGACAAAGCAGTCCTCTGCTGCATCTGTGCAGGGGGCCTTGGTCCAGTCCATGTATGCTCTTTGGTTGGTGTCTTAATCTCTGGTCACTCCTGGAGGGGGGCAGTTTAAACCAGCCCTTCCTTGTATGCTGCCTGGTTGGTGGTTTGGTATCTGGGACCTCCAAGGGGTTTGAGTTAGTTCATACTATTGTTCTTCCTATGGGGTTGCAATGCCCTTCAGCTCCTTCAATCCTTCCCCTAACTCTTCCATTGGGGTCCCTGACCTCAGTCCAGTGGTTGGCTGTAAGTATCAGCATGACATCTGTCACAGTCAGTTGTTTGGTAAAGGACAGCTATGCAAGGCAGGGCATCAGGAATAGGGCCGGGGTTTGGTACTTGAGCGTGGAATGGATCCCAAAGTGGACTGCTATCTGGGTGGCCTTTCCTTCAGTCTCTGCTCCATTTTTGTCCCTGTATTTCTTTTAGACAGAAACAATTCTGTGTGAAATTGTTTGAAGGTAGGTTGGTGTCCTCACCCCTCCACTGAGCGCCCTTTCTATCTACTGGGGGTGATCTTTTCAGGTTCCATCTTCCTGCTGTTGGGCATTTTGGCTAAAGTCATCCCCACTGAGTCCTAAGAGTCTCTCATCTCCCCGGTCTTTGGCACTTTCTAGAGATTCCCTCCCATCGCCAACAGCTGCATATTTCTATTCATTCTTCTGACCCCTCTGGGCTTCTCTCTTGTCTATCCCATACCCGATCCTGCCATGATTTCCCCCTCCCAACCAGATCCCTCCCTCCCTCTGCCTCCCATGATTATTTTGTTGCCCCTTCTAAGTGGGATTGATATATCCAGACTTGTGCCTTCCTTCCTGTCGAGCCTTGTCTGTGAGTTGTATCATGGGTATTGTCGGCTTTTTGGCTAATATCTACTCATCAGTGAAAACATCCCATGTATGTCCTTTTGGGTCTTGGTTACCTCATTCAGGAATGATAGTTTCTAGTTCCATCCATTTGCCTACAAAATTCATGATGTCCTCATTTTTAATAGCTGAATAGTATTCCATTGTGTGAATGAACCACATTTTCTGTATCCATTCTTCAGTTGACAAAAAGATCTAGGACAGTGGTGGTGCTCACCTTTGATACCAGTATTTGAGAGGCAGAGGCAGCCAGATATCTGAGTTTGAGGCCAGCCTGGTCTACAGAGTGAAGTCCAGGACAGCCAGGGCTACACAAAGAAACCCTGTCTTAAAAAAAAAAAAAAAAAAAAAAAAAGGAGGAACACCCAGACTGATTTCCAGAGTGGTTGTACCAATTTGCAACCCCACCAGCAGTGGAGGAGTGTTCCTCTTTCTCCACACCCTCTCCAACACCTGCTGTCTCCTGAATTTTTAATCTTAGCCATTCTGACTGGTGTAAGATGAAATCTCAGGGTTGTTTTGATTTGCATTTCCCTAATGACTAATGAAGTTGAGCATTTTTTAAGATGCTTCTCTGCCATCCGAAGTTCTTCAGGTGAGAATTCTTTGTTTAACTCTGTACCCCATTTTTTAATAGGGTTGTTCGGTTTTCTGGAGTCTAACTTCTTGAGTTCTTTATATATTGGATATTAGCCCTCTATCTGATGTAGGATTGGTGAAGATCTTTTCCCAATTTGTTGGTTGCCGATTTGTCCTCTTGATGGTGTCCTTTGCCTTACAGAAACTTTGTAATTTTATGAGGTCCCATTTGTCAATTCTTGCTCTTAGAGCATACGCTATTGGTGTTCTGTTCAGAAACTTTCTCCCTGTACCGATGTCCTCAAGGGTCTTCCCCAGTTTCTTTCTATTAGCTTCAGAGTGTCTGGCTTTATGTGGAGGTCCTTGATCCATTTGGATTTGAGCTTAGTACAAGGAGACAAGGATGGATCAATTCGCATTCTTCTGCATGCTGACCTCCAGTTGAACCAGCACCATTTGTTGAAAAGGCTATCTTTTTTCCATTGGATGTTTTCAGCCTCTTTGTCGAGGATCAAGTGGCCATAGGTGTGTGGGTTCATTTCTGGATCTTCAATCCTGTTCCATTGATCCTCCTGCCTGTCACTGTACCAATACCATGCAGTTTTTAACACTATTGCTCTGTAGTATTGCTTGGGGTCAGGGATACTGATTCCCCCAGATTTTCTTTTGTTGCTGAGAATAGTTTTAGCTATCCTGGGTTTTGTGTTGTTCCAGATGAATTTGATAATTGCTCTTTCTAACTCTGTGAAGAATTGAGTTGGGATTTTGATGGGTATTGTGCTGAATCTGTATATTGCTTTTGGCAAAATGGCCATTTTAACTATATTGATTCTACCAATCCATGAGCATGGGAGGTTTTCCCATTTTTTGAGGTCTTCTTCCATTTCCTTCTTCAGAGTCTTGAAGTTCTTGTCATACAGATCTTTCACATGTTTGGTAAGAGCCACCCCAAGATACTTTATACTGTTTGTGGCTATTGTGAAGGGGGTCATTTCCCTAATTTCTTTCTCAGCCTGCTTATCTTTTGAGTATAGGAAGGCCACTGATTTGCTTGAGTTGATTTTATAACCTGCCACTTTGCTGAAGTTATCAGCTGTAGGAGCTCTCTAGTTGAGTTTTTTGGGTCACTTAGGTAGACTATCATGTCTTCTGCAAATAATGATAGTTTGACTTCTTCCTTTCCAATTTGTATCCCTTTGACCTCCTTATGTTGTCGAATTGCCCAAGCTAGTACCTCAAGTACAATATTGAAAAGATAAGGAGAAAGGGGGCACCCTTGTCTGGTCCCTGATTTCAGTGGGATTGCTTCAAGTTTCTCTCCATTTAGTTTGATGCTGGCTAACGGTTTGCTGTATATTGCTTTTACTATGTTTAGGAAATCAGTCTGGCGGTTCCTCCGAAAACTGGGCACCTCACTTCCAGAAGATCCTGCTATACCACTCCTGGGCATATACCCAGAGGATTCCTCACCATGTAATAAGGATACATGCTCTACTATGTTCATAGCAGCCCTATTTATAATTGCCAGATGCTGGAAAGAACCCAGGTATCCCTCAACAGAACAGTGGATGCAAAAAATGTGGTATATATACACAATGGAGTACTATTCAACCATTAGAAACAATGAATTCATGAAATTCTTAGGCAAATGGATGGAGCTAGAGAACATACTAAGTGAGGTAACCCAGACTCAAAAGGTGAATCATGGTATGCACTCACTAATAAGTGGTTATTAACCTAGAAAACTGGAATACCCAAAACATAATCCACACATCAAATGAGGTACAAGAAGAAAGGAGGAGTGGCCCCTGGTTCTGGAAAGACTCAGTGAAGCAGTATTCGGCAAAACCAGAACAGGGAAGTGGGAAGGGGTGGGTGGGAGGACAGGGGAAGAGAAGGGGGCTTACGGGACTTTCGGTGAGTGGGGGGCTAGAAAAGGGGAAATCATTTGAAATGTAAATAAATTATATCCAATAAAAAAATTTAAAAAAAAACAAGAAGAAACTGATAACAACCAGAAATGACATCAATAAGGAGAAAAAGAAAGAAAAAAAACACAATCATCCATGAGTACATATAAACTAGGAATATTTATTCCTATTTCAGGGATATGTGAGTATCTGTTGTAATGTACTGTAACTCCTTAAGTATGCATTTATCATGTACCACAAGCTTAAAATATATATGCATTCTGAGATGATACAATCATAATGTGTTACTTCATGCACTTACCAATTTTTGTGATGATAGTAAATTTAAAATCTACTCTCCCTTTTAGTTATTTTCATAAGTATGACACACTCTTATTAACAAAAATAACTTTCATGGTTTGAACATGAAGTGCCCCCTCCAGACTGTGTTGAAAACTTGCTTCCCTGCTAGAGGCATCATTTTGGAAATGACAAAAACTTTAGGAGATGGAATCATAGCTGCAGGAAATACATCACAAGAGAAGTATGTTTGAAAATGTTTACCTCTCTTCTACTCTTTTCTCCTTTCTCTGCTTCCCATCTGCATATGAACAGCCTCTGCGGCACACCCCTGCCTCTGCATCATGCCCCTGCCTCTGTGATGGTCAACCTCATCATTTGCTCAGAACCAGAGCCAAGGGCTATAAAATGAAAGCTCTGAAATTAGGAGCCAAAATGTTTCTTCCTCTCCTGAAGTTGTCTCTAGAAGACATTGTTTCAACGTAGAAAAAACTAATAGATGTTTGTTACTGTCAGTATGACCATTGTTGTGATTAAACCTGACCATTGGTCATTAAGCCTTGGAACATATTTGCGGAGGGAATTGGGCGTTAGATGGAGAAATGGAGTAGCAAAAGCCTAAAATGTTCTGAGCAGAGGTTAATGGCCTATTCTGTGGGAGCTTAGCAGACCAGATGCCAAGAAGGCTGGCAGTAAATTCTGTGACTATCAAGTTTCAGGTGGAAACAAGGACTCCAGTGGGATTGGGCTGGAGGATTTCCCTCTTGTATTGTGTCAAAGAACTTGCCTACATTTGACCTATGTCCTGAGACTTGGTGCTAAGGCTGGGTGAAAGGTGATTGCCTAACTGACCTGGCAGAACCAAGTTCAGCGCAGTTCAATTCAGGATATGACATGATTATCACCACCTGCTTTTAGCCAAGTGCATTGGTTGTCAACTTGACACAACCTAGAATCAACCCCTATTGCTATAAAAGGACAGTGAGACTTGGGAGAAAAAAGTCAAGCAGAACGACTTGCAGTTTGATCAGGAAATTTAATGTGAACTTGAGAATAAGGGAACCATGACATTTGAAGAGATTAGTGGCATTAAAAAGGAGCACAAAAGCCTGGCAGTGATGGAATATGCCTTTAATCCCAGCACTTGAGAGGCAAAGGCAGGTGAATCTCTGTGAGTTCAAGTACAGTTTGGTCTATAGAGTGAGTTCCAAGACAGCCAGAGCCACACAGAGAAACTGTCTCAGAAAAGAAGAGGAGGAGGAGGAGAAGGAAGAAGAAGAAGAATTCCAGGAAGAGGAAGATGGGGAAAAGAGGAGGAAGAAGAGGAAGAGGCAGCCCAAAATACTTTGCATTGGCACAACAGAAAGGATGCCTCAAAGACATTTTAGAAAATGGTGAGATCCCATGCATTGCTAACTGAAGGGTAATCAGAATGTAAACTCATTTGAAAGGTTCCCCTTTGAGAAAAGAGCACATCTGAGTCACCTCTGAGTTCATCATGCTTACACAGGACCATGTTCAGCAACCCACATGCAAGGCCATTATCCAAGAGTTACAAATACTATTTAGATTTGCAGTAGTCACTGGCACTGTTTTGGGGATGCTAATTTTATAGGCATCCTGAATTCAATAATTGAGGAGTAATGGAGAGTTCACCCATATTCTATACCGAGTCTGTGAGACCAGGAAATATGTGACAGGGTCAAAGACCCTGCAGGCAGTCCCTAAAGGTGCAATGGGTAAAGATGTGGGGGGTGAGGTCTGTATGGTAACATAGAGACCCCAATGTATTAGAAAAGATGAAATATTCACTGAGAGCACACAGATGATAGTTATAGCTGGTCCACAGAGAGGCCAGATTCCAGGCATGGAGCTACAAGATCTAGTGTTTTATCTATGGGGTCTTAGCCCTTCTCTGGTAGGATCCCTTCTTCCTATTCTCCTATTGCAATTTTTTTAATTTTTTTATTCGATAAATTTTTTATTTACATTTCAAATGATTTCCCCTTTTCAGCCCCCCCCAACTCCCCGAAAGTCACATAAGCCCCCTCCCACTTCCCGGTTCTGGTTTTGCCCTATACTGCTACACTTAGTCTTTCCAGAACAAGGGGCCACTCCTCTGTTCTTCTTGTAACTCATTTGATGTGTGAATTATGTTTTGGGTATTCCAGTTTTCTAGGCTAATATCCACTTATTAGTGAGTGCATACCATGATTGATCTTTTGAGGTACTGGGTTACCTCACTTAGTATGATGTTCTCCAGCTCCATCCATTTGCCTAAGAATTTCATGAATTCATTGTTTCTAATGACTGAATAGTACTTCATTGTGTATATATACCACATTTTTGCATCCATTCTTCCGTTGAGGGATACCTGGATTCTTTCCAGCTTCTGGCTATTATAAATAGGGCTGCTATGAACATAGTGGAGCACATATCCTTATTACATGCTGGAGAATTCTCTGGGTATATGCCCAGGAGTGGTATAGCAGGATCCTCCGCAAGTGAGATGCCCAGTTTTCTGAGGAACCGCCAGACTGATTTCCAGAGTGGTTGTACCAGTTTTCCTATTGCAATCTTTTAAAGTGAGACTATTCACTTTGTGGAATTGTTTCTTGCAATAATTTTTTGATTTTTCAGGTTGCATCTAAAAGGTTAGTATGAGTATAAAAAGAAACATTAGACTTGGACTTCTGAGTATTATTAAAACCACTAAAGATCAGGGCTGAATAGTTGCTGGTGCAGAGGACCTGACTTCAGCTCCCAGCACTCACAGGGTGAGTCACAGCCATCCTAACTTCAGTTTCATGGGATTCTGTCCCCTCTTCTGACCTCAGTGGGCACCAGGCATGCATGCAGTACACATACAGACATAAGAAATAAAGAGCCAGAAAGTGACTTTTGAATATGAACTGTTCCATATGTTAAATTTTTGATCCACACCTGGTGTGGATCTCATTTGGGAGGAAATTTAGGAAATAGGACCTAACTGACACTAGGAAATATCATTGAAAATTAGCCAGTGTTCTTAATCTGTTCTAGTTTAGCTTCTATCGCTGAGGCGAAGAAGAGGAAGAGGAGTAGGAAAAGGAAGAAAAAGAGTAGGAGGAGGAGGAGGAGGAAACACTTTGAACAAAACAACGTAAGGAGCAAAAAGGAGTTTGTTTACCTTTTACTTCCTAGTCATAATCTATTAGCAGAACTTTTTGTTTTTTTAGTTTTCTTCAAGACAGGTGTTTCTCCATGTAGCCCTGGGATATCCTGGAGCTTGTACTATGTAGACCAGGCTGGCCTAGAACTCATGGAGGTCTGCCTGCCTCTATCTCCTGAGTGCACTATCACCACCCAGCATCAGAACAGAAACTTAAGGATGAATTAATGCAAAAGCCACAGAGAGAACAAACCAGCCTATGCTCAGCCAGCCTTCTTTTTTTATAATTAAATTATTTTATTTATTTATACTCCAAAAGTTGACCCCTTCCCAGTCCCTCCTCCCCAAGTTCTTCACCCCTTAAACGCCCCTCCCCCACTTCTGAGAGGATGTTCCACCTACCACTGCCTCACCCCCACCAGCATCCCTCTTCCCTGGGGCAACAAGTTTCCACAGGATTAAGCACATCTTCTCCCACTGAGGCCATACAAGACAGTCCTCTGCTGCACATGTACTCAAAGCCACGAACCAGAGCCCTCGTATGCTCCTTGGTTTTTGGCTTAGTATCTGGGAGCTCTGAGGGGTCTGTGTTAGTTGATACTGTTGTTCTTCCTATGGAGTTGTAGCTCCTTCAGCTCCTTCAGTCCTTCCTCTAACTCTTCCATATTCAATCCAATGGTTGGCTTTAAGTATCTGCATTTGTTTCAGTGCTAGTAGAGCCTCTCAGAGGACAGCCATGCCAGGCTCCTGTCTGCAAGCACAATATGGCCTCAGTAACAATGTTAGGATGGAGCCCAAGTTGGGCCAGTCACTGGGTGGCCTTTCTCTCACTCTTTTCTCCATCTTTCTCTATGCATTTCCTTTAGACAGGAACAATTATGGGTTAAAAGTTTTGAAGATGGGTGAGTGGTCCCCTGCCTCAACTGGGGGTTATCTGTCTACTAGAGGTCTCTTCCTGTTCCATCTCCCCACTGTTGGGCATTTCAGCTAATGTCACCCCCATTGACTTTTAGAAGCCTCTCACATCCCGGGTCTCTGAGACTTTTTTCTGCTAGCCTTCTTATACAGCCCAGGACCACTTGCCTGGAAGTGGTCCTGCCAACAATAGTGTGGGCCCATCTATATCAATCATTGATCAGGACAATGTCCCACAGACATCCCTGCAAGCTAATCTGATCCAGGCATTTTTTTTCTTTTGAGGTTCCCTCTGCCCAGATGATTGTAGTTTGTGTCCAGTTAACAATAAAAACTAACCAGGTCGCAGTCCCTTTCCTTTACTGCCTCCTGTTCACCATGCAATGAGTAGCCTCTGGCAAGGAAACCTTTGCTGTGGTATTTTGCTTCACTGTAGGTCCAAAAACCAGTGGGAGTCAGGAACTACAGGCCAAAACCAAAGCTACTAAAACTATGAACCAAAGTTGACTCTTCCCCTGAAGTTGTTTCAAGTATTTTGCCACAGCAACAAGCAAACAAAGTCTAATACAATATGGTGATTTGAATGAGATGTGCCCCATTTCATTGGTCATTTGAATACTTCTTCAGTTGGTGGCCTGTACGGGTGTGGGGCGGCAGGCTTAGGCAGTGCACCCTTGTTAGAAGAAGAATGTTTCTAGGAGCAGGTTTTGAGCTTAGAGTATTTGGGCCTTTTCAAAGTCACTCTCTCTGCTTTCTGGTTAAGATGTGACCTCTTAGCTTCTGCTGCAATGGCTATGATGGTGATGGATTCTTACGTGTATAAAACTGTAAGTCTAAATAAACACTTTCTTCCATTAGTTGCCTTGGTCATGGTGTTCTCACACAGTGATTAGAGGAATAACTAATACACACAATCACACTGTGCAAGCAATCCCTTGATTGTATTGCCTCTATCTAACTGAAAAGAATTATATTTCTAGACAAGTATCTTTCCATTCTGCCTACTTCCACCATCCCCAAGTTCTGGTAACCATCATCCTAACTCTGCCTTCATGAAATCAACAGTTATCTTCAAATAAGCAAGATAATGCAATATTTTCCTGGTGTGTTCCTTTAATATAACATCTTCCGGGGGGCTGGATAATTCAGCGTGTGGTGCTTGCTATACATGCATGAAGACCTGAGATCAAATCCCCAGTACTCACAGTTTTAAAAGACAGGTAATGTAGCAGACACCTGTAATCCTAGCAGTGGGAAGCAGACAAGAGGCTTTCAGAAGCTCACTGGATGCCAGGGCAGCCACAGATCCCAGTTTAAGACCTTATCTCAAAACTAAGGTGAAGATGTGTGTGTGGTGGTGGTACATGCCTTTAATCCCAGCACTCAGAAGACAGAGGTGGGTAGATCTCTTTGAATTGGGGCCAGTCTGATTCACATAGTGAGTTCCAGTCCAACCAGAAACACATAGTAAGACCCTGTCTCAAAATAAATAATTCTAGATAATATAGTAATATGGATAGACTGCAAATGTCTATTCAACAGTTGGATTGATAGAGCAAATGATAGCTCTGCTTTTAATTTTTTTAAGGTATTTCCACTTTCCAGAATGTCTGGACTGAATTGCATTCCTATCTGCAGTGTACGGCATCCCTGCTTTGCCAGTATCTGGCCAATACTTACTGTTGTTCATCTCTTTATAACAGCACTTCTAACAAGTGTGAGGTCACACCTCACTGTGATTTTAGTATGGATTTCTATAACCATTAGTGAGGTTTTTATTTGTTCACTAATTGGCCATTTGTCCTCTTTGGTACAAACATATATACATACATACATGCATATATACATACTTACAAACATGCATACATGTATGTGTGTAGGTTTGTGAAAACATGTATATATACATTCCAATTCAAACCCAATGAAGACATGCTGATATATCTAGTCAGATTTTTTAACATTAAATGATAAGTTCAGTGTATCCTATTATTTATGCACATGCCACAACTCAATTTCTATTATGACTTTATAAAATAGAAATTATCTCTGACTTTCCTATTTCAAAAGTAAAGAAATTGAGGCAATTAAGTAGTGAATCAAGGTTGCATACATTTACCTAATAATCCTATCAAAATTATTTTCTAATATATTCATATGTGTATAGTTAAATACATGCTTTTTTCCTTCAATTTGAATGCTATTCTATTTCATAAAACATGTAATATAGAGTTATTTGGTTCTGTCAGTCCTAGAAATAAAGGTTCTACCAAGTATCACAAACAAGTTTCCTTTGTATTCCACAGCTTCAGTAAGTGAGGTCTTCCAGATGGACAGTCCACATGGAAGCTAGTTAACATATCTTGGTTCCTGGATGAGACCTACTACAATTTCTAAAAATCTTTCTGGTTCTTCCACGTGGTATATATGTTCTCTTGGGAACATGACCAGAACAGGAGGTCATAAATGTGCAATTCATCATCATGATACACCAAAAAAAGAAACACTGTTATAGTTTAGAAAGGCGGGCATCATCCCTCATTTCTGTAGCTTCATTCAGTGTAGAAAAGTTACACCAATAGAAGACAAGAATGATTAAAGTAAGACAGAGAGCCTGAGATACCCGAACAGCTTTGATGGGAAATGTATTTAAAGTGGGATCTCAGCAGGCAGTGGAGAAAATAGGAGACTTTAAAGTACAAGCAGTAAGTAACATAATTTAATGACAGTATCTAAGATGCTTTGTGTTTCTATTTATTACCAACTTTTTTACTCTTTGATGGTTTTCTATTATTATTATTATTATTAAACAAGGCAAATTAGGGGAAGCTGGAGGGATGGCTCCACAGTTTAGAGCCCTTGCTGTTCATACAGAGGTTCGATTCCCAGCATCCACATGGTGGTTCACGGCCATTCAAAACTCCAGTTCCAGAGCATCCAATGCCCTTTCTGACCTACCTGGACACTAAGCATGCACACGGTGCATATACAAACATGCAAATGAAATATTCATTCATACATATAAAACAAACTTTTTAATCTAAAAATAAATTTTGGTTAGTAGAATCAGAATCCAGGCACTATAATTTTGAGGCGTGGAAGGTCAAGCATGTGGAATTATGATCCATCGGTTTCAGAAAAGGAAAACTGAGTCACCTATTACTCAGACAGCATCCATGTCTAGCTTATTTGCTACCATGAGAGTGCAGAGTGGTTATGAAAAAGCTTAGGGATGAAGGGTAACCAGCATCCTATAGATGGGAAGACCCTTTGGGCTTTGTCTGTGTGTATCTGTGTACACTGAATTTTCTTCTGGTAGCTTCAGTATAACTTCTCCGGGATGGAGCTTTGTCAGGAGGAATCAAAGAATCAAATCTTTTGTCAACCTCCTGAGCCTCCACAGGCTCTCCCACACCTGGAATTGCTGTTTTCTCAAAAGGAAGATGCAGATGAAAGGAACCCTGGCAGTAGGCCCTGAGCGGATGCTCTGACTTAAGGCTGGGCTGCCCCTCAAGAGGATTTACCCAGCAGGATCTATTTTGCAGAGTACCTAGCCTGAGATTTAGTTTGGGGATTTTACCCAGGTGACTAGGGAAGAAATAAATGTGGTATATCTACACAATGGAGTACTATTCAGCCATTAGAAACAATGAATTCATGAAATTCTTAGGCAAATGGATGGAGCTGGAGAACATCATACTAAGTGAGGTAACCCAGACTCAAAAGGTGAATCATGGTATGCACTCACTAATAAGTGGATATTAACCTAGAAAATCGGAATACCCAAAACATAATCCACACATCAAATGAGGTACAAGAAGAACGGAGGAGTGGCCCCTTGTTCTGGAAAGACTCAGTGAAGCAGTATAGGGCAAAACCAGAACAGGGAAGTGGGAAGGGTTGGGTGGGAAAACAGGGAGAGGGAAGAGGGCTGATGGGACTTTCGGGGAGTGGGGGGCTAGAAAAGGCAAAATCATTTGAAATGTAAATAAAAATATATCGAATAAAAAAATAAACTTCTTTTGAAGAAAAAAAATAGTGAGGAAGTAGAACTTTGTGTAGGTCAGAGCAAGCATATATGTAAGATATTTGAGAATCATTCATCCATGTCGGTGAGAATCTGGAAATCAGGAATAAAATCCTGGAATCATGAAGAGAGACAGAGTACTCCTAATGCTGGCCAGATGCAGAAGTAGAAGGGATGTGTGAGTTCACAAGGGCAGACCAAGAGGCTGGGCCATGTGGAGACAGCAGATTTTTAGCTAGAATTTGGAATCAAATTCACAAATGATCCATACATCTCAGGAGTGACTTGATTGAGATCAGGCAGGAAGAAAGGAGGCTTAGAGAAAAGAGAAATAGGCAATTCCTTTCCATTTCCCCCATAGCTAGCAGAATTGGTAGGAATTTGACTGGGAAGGTGAATACATCAAGGAGCAGTGTAGATGGTGGAGATTCTCTAAGAGGCATCCCACGGGAATTAGAGGGTAGAGATAGTGTGTGTTTCTGTGGATGAAGGGAAGTGAATGTATCACTGCAGCCTGCAGTCGTGCATGTCCCCAGGGCTCAGGAAGGACAAAACAAAGACCAAGCTGTTCAGTGGATTGTCATCACAACTCAATGGACTCCAGGGGCTAAGCCAGAGGAGAGACTCAGGGCCTGGTACCAGGGCTTTTGAGGAAGCCAAAAGATGGCTCTTCTGAAATCCGGAGCTGCTTTCCTGTAACCAGCTTTAGCTTGAATATATTTCCATCGACTGTGTTTTAGTTCAAGTCAAGTCTCACGGAATATCCACGTGGTGCTGCAGAATCTGTTGGTCTCAAGCTTGTAACAACTGGGAGTGTCGTGGGATCAGTGTTTTGCTGGGCTGTAGTTAGAAGCTTCCTCCTGCAGCAGATGGCAGCAAGTGCAAAGATGCACAGCCAGACTTTATGCAGAGTGAAAGACTTTGGAACACTCAGCCCTAAATTGGATGTCTTTAGCAAATCTCTCTTCTCAGGGCTCAGGGAACCACATGGAAGAAAAGCTGGAAGGCTCTGCCCCACACCATAGCCAGGTGTGCCTGACTCACACTATAAAAGGACTGCTTGACTCCTCTGTTCTCTCTTGCCTTCTTGCTCTGGCTCTGTCCTCTCTCCCTTTCCCCCCTCTTCCATTCCCCTCCACCCTCTCTCTCCATGTTCTGTTCATGGCCAACCTCTATTCCTCTACTCTCTGTCTGTCTGTCTGTCTCTGTCTGTCTGTCTGTCTCTGTCTCTCTGACTCTCTGTCTGTCTCTGTTTCTCTGTCTCTGTCTCTCTGACTGTCTGTCTCTGTTTCTCTGTCTCTGTCTCTCTGACTGTCTGTCTCTGTTTCTCTGTCTCTGTCTCTCTGTCTCTGTCTCTGTCTCTGTCTCTCTCTCTCTCTCTCTCTCTCTCTCTCTCTCTCTTTCTCTGTGGCTCTCAAATCCCACCCCCATGCCCTGAATAAACTCTGTTCTATATTAAAAAAAAAAAAAAGAAAGAAAGAAAGAAATAGCCTAAGAGCTGTGCAGTCCTTGAAGCCTGGAGTGAGTTTCATTATAACCCTCAGTCCATGCTGCTACCAGACCACTTGGTGGCAAAGATCACACTCTGAAAGAAATACTTTATGGAAATTTTAATGTAAAAAAAAGCTAAACCTTTAACTTAAGTTTGCTTATCTTGAAATACCTTTCTTGATTTTTTTATAATTATCATAAAACAATTTATGTATATCCATGATTAAATCAGTTGGAAAGCAATTAATTTTTTTATCAAATCTGTTGGGTTTAAATCCTAATAACAAGTTATTGGAAAGTAGTAGAGAGACTATAATTCCAAGTAACTCTAACAAGAATAATCCACACACAATTTATATTTTAGTGCTTATAAGTGTTCTAACTGCTTTCCATCTTGTTTCTTGTAGATAAGATTTTTGGACCTTCAAGAAGAATGTACTTTCTTGCATTCTTTTCAACATCTTTTCTGGTTTAGAACTTGTCTCAAGAGAAAACCTTGAAAGAAAATGAAAACTTCTTTCTTAAAGCCCACAGTGGGTTATTAATATTTTAAAGCTTTTCAGTGCAGTTGCATTCACAAATTGGATTTGCACTGTTTGATATAAAACAATTGTTTTGTTCCCACTTCAAGTGTGCCACTGTTTTCAAGCCTGTTAATTAAATGTTTTATTTTTTTAAAATACTGTACAAGTTTCTCAAAACTTCCTCTGCACCTGCTCCGTTCATGAAAAGATGTCCTTGGAACAACTCCAGTTTATTAAGTGGGAAGCCATTTATTTCACATAAGAATTCAGTCTTTTACCTGTAGGCTTTAAAATGAGCTCGTGAGGATTGTATGCCCTCACCTTTTATCCGCTGTCAATTAACAAGAGCGTTTTTTAATATGCAGAGTGAGAGAAAAAAACGCGCTGTTTGGAATGTCACTTCCATTGCCTGATGTTCCGACACACGTGAAAAACTGACATCTCCGTGAAGCTATTTGGTGCTTTCCTCCTTTAGCCTGGCCCTTGTGGTCTTACACTGTCATCCTTTGCTCCAGTCAGACTATGTAGAACAATCTGATGAGATAAGGGGATTAGGGTCGAACAGCTAAACTGCTCAGCGTCCCAGAATTTCCATCAAAGAGTCAACTTCACAAACTACTTTCTAGGGTCACTGGGCATCTCATAGGACCTTGATGATTCTTGAGAGCACTGCTCAAAGGTTAAGAACGACGAAAGATGAACTTTTAGTGGATGAGTCTGGACCGCAGAGCAATGTAAGTTCCCTGATTGTCACAATTATGGCTACTCTGAAAAGACAGGTCGTAGATGCTGCTTTAAAAAAAAAAACTGCTAGGGCTGAAAGACATAATAACATATTGTTAACTTTTTCAAACTGATAAATGGAATTAGCCTAAAAGGTGAGAATAAACAAGATATAATTCACAGACCACGTGAAGATCAAGGAAAAGGAAGACCAAAGTGTGGGTGCCGGTGCTTCGGTTTTTCTGAGAAAGGGAACAAAATACTCACAAGAGCAATTATGAGGACAAAATGTCTCCATATAGGGCTGAGACTGAAAGACTATCCTACCTGGAGATTCATCCTATAAACAGTCACCAAACCCTGACACTATCGTGGATGCCAAGAAGTGCTTGCCAAAAGAAGCCTGTTAAGGCTGTCTCCTGAGGGGCCCTGCCAGAGCCTTCAGTTACAGAGGCAAATGCTAGCATCCAACCATTGGACTGAGCACAGGGTCCCCAATGGAGGAATTGGAGGGGGCACTGGAGGAACTGAAGGGGTTTGCAGCCTCATGGGAGGAACAACGATGATAATGTTGGCCCACCAGACGCCCCAGGGCTCCCAGGGCTCCCATGGTTCCAGCCAAAAGTGTGTCAGAGGAATGCCTTGTCAGGCATCAGTGGGAGGAGATGTCCCTGGTCCTATGAAGACTCAATAGATGTCCTAGCATGAGGAAACTGAGGGGGGGAGGGGGAGCAGGTAGGTGGGAGTGAGTTAGGCAGAGGGGAGAAAACAGGAAAGGGTATAACATTTGAAATTTAAATGAAGAATATAGAGTGCAGCAGATGGGACAGAAGTCTTCCTGCCGCCATTGGCACCAGGGAACCTGGAGACTCCACAGTTTTCTGTGCATAGCCCACCAGGAAAAAGAGAGAGAGAGATCTCCCAGCTGTGCTTTCACTTTTTGAGCTCAGAGGAGTAAGGACACAGACTTACAGGCCCACAGGAGGAATAAACTCCAGCCAGAGACAACAATATCAACTAGCACCAGATGGCGAAAGGCAAGCACACCAACAGAAACCAAGACCACATGGCAACATCGGAACCCAGTTCTCCCACCACAGAAAGTCCTGGATACCCCAACACACCGGAAAAGCAAGAGTTGGATTTAAAATCTTATCTCATGATGCTGATAGAGGGCTTCAAGAAAGACTTAAATAACTCCCTTAAAGAAATACAGGAGAAGTATTCCATTGTGTAAATATACCACATTTTCTGTATCCATTCCTCCACTGAGGGACATCTGGGTTCTTTCCAGCTTCTGGCTATTATAAATAGGGCTGCTATGAACATAGTGGAGCATGTGTCCTTACTACATGCTGGGGAATCCTCTGGGTATATGCCCAGGAGTGGTATAACAGGGTCCTCCTGAAGTGTCATGCCCCGTTTTCTGAGGAACCACCAGACTGATTTCCAGAGTGGTTGTACCATCTTGCAATCCCAACAGCAGTGGAGGAGTGTTCCTCTTTCTCCACATCCTCGCCAACACCTGCTGTCTTCTGAATTTTTAATCTTAGCCATTTGGACTGGTGTGAGATGAAATCTGAGGGTTGTTTTGATTTGCATTTCCCTAATGACTAATGATGTTGAACATTTCTTAAGGTGCTTCTCAGCCATTCAAAATTCTTCAGGTGAAAAGTCTTTGTTTAGCTCTGTACCCCATTTTTAATAGGGTTATTTGGCTCTCTGTAGTCTAACTTCTTGAATTCTTTGTATATATTGGATATACTACTCAGCAATTAAAAACAATGAATTCATGAAATTCTTAGGCAAATGGTTGGAACTGGAAAATATCATCCTAAGTGAGGTAACCCTTTCACAAAAAAAACACACATGGAATGCGGTCACTGATAAGTGGATATTAGCCCAGAAGCTCTGAATACCCAAGACAAAATTTACATATCAAATCATTCCCAAGAAGAAGGAAGGAGAGAGCCCTGGTCCTGGAAAGGCTTGATGCAGCAATGTAGGGGATTACCAGGACAGAGAAGTGGGAGGGGCTTGATTGGGGTAAGGGCGGAGGGAAGAGAGCTTATGGGACTTATAGGGAGGGGGGAAAGGGGAAAAGCATTTGGAATGTGAGAACATCGGTCAACAGGTAAAAGCCCTTAAAGAGGAAACACAAAAATCCCTTAAAGAAATAGAGGAGATCATGGGTCAACAGGCAGAAGCCCTTAAAGAAGAAACACAAAAATCCCTTAAACATTACAGGAAAACACAATCAAGTGAAGGAACTGAGCAAAACCATCCAGGATCTAAAAGTGGAAGTAGAAACAATAAAGAAATCACAAAGTGAGACATCTCTGGAGATAGAAAACCTTGGAAAGAATTCAGGAGTCATAGATGCAAGCATCAACAACAGAATACAAGAGATAGAAGAAAGAACCTCAGATGCTGAAGATACCATAGAAAACATTGACTCAACAGTCAAAGAAAATGCAAAATGCATAAAGCTGGTAACCCAAAACATTCAGGAACTCCAGGATGCAATGAGAAGACCAAACATAAAGATTATAGGAATAGATGAGAGTGAGGATTTACATCTTAAAGGCCCAGTAAATATCTTCAACAAAATTGTAGAAAACTTCCTTAATGTAGAGAAAGAGATGCCCATGAACATACAAGAAGCCTTCAGAACTCCAAACAGATTGGACCAGAACAGAAAGTCCTCCCGGCACATAATAATCAAAACACCAAATTCACTAAACAAAGAGAATATTAAAAGCAGTAAGGAGAAAGGGGCAAGTTATTTATAAAGGAGACCTATCAGAATCACACCAGACTTCTCACCAGAGATGATGAAAGCTAGAAGATCCTGGGCAGACCTCATACAGACCCTAAGAGAACACAAATGCCAGCCCAGGCTACTATACCCAGCAAAATTCTCAATCATCATAGATGGAGAAACCAAGATATTCCATGATAAAACCAAATTTACACAATATTTGTCCACAAATCCAGCCCTACAAAGGATAATTGATGGAAAATGCCAACACAAGGAAGGAAACTACACCCTAGAAAAAGCAAGAAAGTAATCTTCTTCCAACAAACCCAAAAGAAGATATCCACACAAACATAAAAATAACATCAAAAATAACAGGAAGCAACAATCACTATTTCTTAATATCTCTTAACAACAATGAATTCAACTCCCCAATAAAAAAGACAGACTAATGAAATATTTCTCCTGTAAATCTTCAATTTTATCAGAAAACGTTTGTAATTCCCCTTTTAATTAATTTAGTAATGTTTTTTAGGTCTACCATTTTATCTGCATTATTTTTCTTGATAATCTTCAATTTTAATATGTCTTTCTATATACTTACTCCATTTTATCAGAAATGTTTTCAATGTAAATCTTTGATTTTATCACAAATGTTTCTAATTTCACCTTCAATAAATTTAGAAAGAGTTTTTATATCTACCAGTTTATATGTAAAATTTTCCATCAAATAGTCAATTTTAATGTGTTTGTCTATATATTTCTTGAATTTTACCAGAAATATTTTCCATGTAAATCTTCAATGTTATCTGAAAATGTTTATAATTCTACCTTTAATCAACCTAGAATTATCTTTATTAATATCATTTTATCTATATAATTTCTATGATAATCTTTAATTTTAACATGTTTTTATGTATTTCTCAATTTTATCAGAAATATTTCCCTGTAAATCTTCAAGTTTATCAGAAAATGTTTATAATTCCCCTTTCAATCAACTTAGGAATACTTTTATGCCTACCATTATTATATCTATATAATATTTTCCTTGATAACCTTCAATTCTATCATGTTTTTCTACATTTTTCTACAATTTTATCAGAAATGTTTTCCATGTAAATCTTCAGTTCTATCATAAAATGTTTCTATTCCATTTCTATTCCAAATCTTCAATTCTATCATAAAATGTTTCAATTAATTTAGCAATGTTTTACATGTCTACCACTTTACTCTTTAATTTTCCATGAAAATTGTCAATTTTAAAGTGTTTATTTGAAAATAAATCTTTAATTTTATTATAAAGTGTTTTTACTTCCCTTTTCAAGAAAGAAAAAAAGAAAGAAAGAAAGAAGGAAAGAAAGAAAGAAAGAAAGAAAGAAAGAAAGAAAGAAAGAAAGAAAGAAAGAAAGAAAGAAAGAAAGAAAGAAAGAAGGAAAGAAAGAAAGAAAGAAAGAGAATATATTCAATAAAAAATCAGATTATAACATTTTTTCCACTAGGGTCTCTTTTATATTAAAAAGCAACGCATCTACATATGCAGTGATGGACACACAACCTTACGGGTTATAAGACACCTGTTACAGGTTATAGACACTGTTTCAAAGGTGTGTGAGGCCCTGGCTTCCATCTCCCATACTGGAAGGAAAGAAGAAATGGAAAGAGTGAGCAAGAGGAGGAAGAGAAAGAGAAAGGGAGGGAGGGAGAGATGGAGGGAGAGATGGAGGGAGAGATGGAGGGAGAGATGGAGGGAGAGAAGGAGGGAGAGATGGAGGGAGAGATGGAGGGAGAGATGGAGGAGAGAAGGGAGAGATGGAGGGAGAGATGGAGGAGAGATGGAGGAGAGATGGAGGGAGAGATGGAGGGAGAGATGGAGGGAGAAAAGGAGGGAGAGAAGGAAGGAGAGAAGGAGGGAGAGATGGAGGGAGAGAGGGAGGGAGAGATGGAGGAGAGAAGGAAGAAAAGATGGGGGAGAGAAAGAGGGAGAGAAGGAAGGAGGGAGGGAAGAAAAGAAAGTGATCCCTAGTCTGGACTTGGCTTGCTTTTTTCCGTTCTTTTAGTTTTCTAATCTGGGTTTTCTGGACTAAACTGGGCTCCCTTACTATCTCTATAAAATCTCAAGAAAACATGACCTCAGTTTTTTTAATGTTTTATCTCAAAGACATATTAACCTTTTCCGTTAAAAAAGAGGGAGGGAGGGCTGGAGAGATGGCTCAGAGGTTAAGAGCACTGGCTGCTCTTCCAGAAGTTCAATTCCCAGCAACCACATGGTGGCTCACAACCATCTATAATGGATGTTGCTTCTGGTATGTCTGTAGACAGCTACAGTGTGTTCACATACATTAAATAAATAAATAAATAAATAAATAAATAAATAAATAAATAAATAAATAAATATTTTTTAAAAAGAAAAATTAAAGAGAGAGAGGGTCCTAAAATTAAAAAGTAAAACCTCAAGGCAGAGGCTAGGAAGGTGGCTCAGTGATTAAGAGCACTGACTGCCTTGCCAGAGGACCCGGGTTTGATTCCCAGCACCCACAGGGCAGCAGACAGCCACCTGTAACTCTAGTTGCAGAGGATCCCATAATCTTTTCTGACCTCTATGGGCACTGTGTATGTGGTACACAGGCATCCCTGAAACCCCATTCATATAAAGAAAAAAAAGTACTAAGAAAACTGACAAGAGCTTAGTGCAAGGTGAATCCCTAAGCCAAGAATGCTCTCTCCGGGGACAAAGTTTGACATATTTGTTTTATACCACCCAACCTTCAGTGTGTCCTTGGCTGGAGCATACACCAGCTGCTGTTGATACTTCCCCTGCTACCCCACTAGAAGCAGGAAGGCAGCACGCATCCCGTTTTGTTAACTAGCATGTATTCATTGTACAAAAATCAGAGCACAGGTTATTTTTTTACGTACCAGTTGCCACTTTTGACAAGGCTAGAAGAAATGAAGACCCACCCAGGATAGCTGATCCTTTAGCCTCAAGCCCAGCACAATGCCTGCCAACTTACCCTACAGACATCATGAGGGTAGAAGTGGCAGGGGAAGGATGAGAAAAGCTCATCTGAAGAACTCATTCAGCCTCAGTGATGGAATCACTGGGCTTAAGTAACTAGCATTGATTTCCCTAAATACTAAATTCTATCTGCTCCTCTATTTGTCATCCATCACAATGCATTCTCATGACTTCTGGGATGTCAAATCAGATGTGTTATGCTACCCAGACTTGCTTAGTCTCCGTCACCAGACTTCATGCTGGCTACTTGTAAGACAGCCTTTACTGCTAACCTAATGCCCATCTCACTGTCATTTACCCCTTAAAATGCCACAATAATGGTCCACACGGCCTTTCTGGTTCACTCTGGGATTCACACAGTTCTTTTCTTATTCTAGAGTCAATAGGATCTTAAATTTTCCTTTCCCTGACTACAGCTTTCTAATGGTTTCCCACCACACGCAAAACAGAACTCAGCAGCTTCCTTGTGACTTCCAGAGCCCCTGACTTTCCTCCCTTTTACCAACCTCAGATGCCTAGGCACATCCCATTCTGTCTCTGGTCATGATGGGCTTTCTGTCTTGGAAGTACCAGATTTATAGCTGCCAAAGGCATTAGCCGTGTCCTTAGCATTAATGAATCTCCCTTGGATACACAATGCCTGGTTCCTCTGGTCATTCAGTCCTCATTTTAAATGCCACTTCCCCATAAACAGCCCTTTGACAGAATGATGTATACACATTCCCTATCCCTTCTGCCACACTGCTGAATTTTTGCCTGCATGTATTAACTCCAGTATTTTGTACCCACCCTGTGCCCTGTGTTTATTTGTTCTGGTTATCTTCTGTTACTAAGCTGTAAGGTACATAAAAGGAGGGACTGCCACACTTTCTCACACTTAAAAGATATCTAGCACAAAGTAGACACTGATAAATTTGTCGGATGAATGCAAATATAGACTAGGGAAGGGGTTGTAGCTTATTGGTTTTCCATATCTGTTAAGTACTGAACATGGAGTCATAGGATTACAACAATAATCAACACATCCAATGTATATAAAAGCCACAGAAATACCTTCTGATGTACAATTTGCCTGTTAAGCAAAATAAATAAGTAAACAGTTTAAGGGTCAATCCATGCATACTGCCACACACCTGTAATCACAGCTTTCTCTAGGGAAGTGGGGGACAAGAGAATTGGAAAAATTGGAACCTTCCATGCTGGTCTCAGCTACATAGTGAGTTCAAAGCCAGCTTGACCTACATGGAACCCTGTCTCAGAAGACAAACACAAAAATAGTTTTAAGGTCAATATCTACTATGAAAAAATCAGAACTACTACGTATTAATGAATGAACACAATGAGACTAAGATTGATCCTATTGCAAGACAAACATCTGGGACACATAGGTGAGTGGTAGTGTTTGTGCCTAGCAAATACAAAACTTGGGGTTCAATCCCCAGAAGCTTTTTCCATCCTAGAAGAGCTGACATTTTAACAAATATGGCAGACTGATCATCAAACACAAATGTGCATGTGTACAAAATGCACTAGGAGCAATTACGACCACAGGGAAAGCCCAAAAGCTCTTGATTAAAGGGATGGACCCTGAACTGGCCTCTTCTGTATACACATCACCATGAGAGTGAGTCATGGTCCAAGCCAAGTCCCTCTGCAACCACATTAGCTCCAATCGTCAGCCACCTATAAACTCAACCTGTGACTCAATAACATTTTCATATGTCTAAAGTCACATAGTTTTAGTAAAAATAAGGCCTTCCAGGTCACTCGCTGACTGCATGTAAGCATGTGTCACGGATGCCAAGGTAACCTACATAAATAAGCATGGGAGATATCTGGGCTACTCACAACAAATGAAAAACTCTGTCTTCTTACTCTTGACAATAAATCAACATCCTCACTACATTGAAACCTTGTTATTACTATAGGAATATATTACCGGAATGACTAGTTTTCCATCACATTCCCAAGTGACTTTGAATGTTTTATATCCCAAAGAATGGACTCCTTAGCATCACCTAGGTAACGAGTCTAGTCTCACTCCACAGCACCTTCCCATTCTGCAACCCAGGTGATCTCTTAGCCATCCATGTATTCAGAATGCTAATTAATGCCTGCATAGCACCAACTAGACACTCAGTAAAAGTTTTGTGAAGGCTAGAATGAACAAGTAAATAAAAGAACCCAGAAATGAGTGAAGACAAAAATTCATACATTCACTCCTTTTAAAATTAAAGTCAACACTATGCCTGTATATGCTAAAGTATTGAAAAAGAAGTATTTCAATTTAATAAAAATGCTGCCATGTAAGGTATCTCAACACACTTTTTCTAGTTTGGTTTCTGGTGCTGTGATTAAAATCCATGACCAAAAACAACTTGGGAGAGGAACGGGTTTATATGGCTTAAAGGTTATAGACCCTTGTGGACGGAACTCAGGACAGGATCTCAAGGCAGGAACTGAAACAGAGACGTCAAAGGAAAGATACTTACTGGCTGCTCCCAGGCTCATGTTCAGTTACCTTTATTATACAGGCCAGGCCTACCCCTGCCCTAAGGAATAGTACCTCCCACATCAGCCATCAAGAAAATGCTGCACAGTAATGTCTACAAACCAATCTAATCAAGGCAATTCTTCAGTTGGGCCTTGATTCTTCCTGGGTGTTTTAAATCTATAACCAAGATTAGCCATCATAACATAAAATACAAAACCCAGTTACTTTGGCACTCCATCTATAGGTAGGTGACAAACCTATGAAAGGAGCAATAGCGACATAGTTTACACATTATTTTTACTCTTGTTGTTGCAATGTGTGGACAGCAAACATTCACCCACCTGATCCCATCACTAAGTAGGAAAAGAAAGCTCTGTTTGATTTTGTTATTTTCTGTTTCCTGCCTGGTTTTCAAAAGATGTTTCCTGGCAGGCAGTGTTGGCACACACCTTTAACACCAGCCCATGGGAAGCAGAAACAGATGGATCTCTGTGAGTTTGAGGCCACCCTGGTCTACAGAGAAAGTCCCAGGACAGCCAGAGCTACACAAAAAAAACTTTGTCACAAAAACATACCAGAAAAAAAAAAGATGGTTCCTAAGGATAAAGTAACCAATAAATCCAAAGTTAAAGAAAAAATAAGCATGTGTATATAACATTTGTTGTATCTCCCAGTCAGAGGTGTTGCAGTTTGATAGGAGAATGGGCGGAGGGAAGAGGGCTTAGGGAACTTATGGGGAGAGGGGAACCGGGAAAGGGAAAATCATTTGGAATGTAAACATAGAATATAGAAAATAAAAATTTATAATTAAAAAAAAAAAGAAAGTGGTGGCTTAAAGAAGGTTTCCTCATGAAGACCTGCTGCTCCTAGCTGAGGAAGGCCTGAAAGACATGTCATAAACACCGCTCTATTCCCCCAATCAGCCAGAAGTAAGCTGAGCAGAACAAGGCTTCAAATAAAAAAAAAAAAAAAAAGATACAAAAATAAAGCCTCGACTTTTCATGCAAGGACAAAAGGCGATTATTAGGCATACCAGGAAGGATCTTTCACAGATGGTAATTACATATAAATTGGAAACATATAATAAGAAAAATCATTTTCCTCTTCACTTACTTAAAAATGTGATTTCTTGCAGTCATTATATAATTGCTGGTATTTTTCAGTAACGTTATTAGGGATAAATGGGTGACTATTTCTAGAATTAACATAGAGATAAAAATAGTGAATCCTCTTTATTAGGACTACTTGCTGGGTGGGTGGGAAGGGAAAATAGTCCCTATCGGCAATAGCAAGCTAAACATTCTTCTGTGCCAAGAGGAATCAATTTGTCCTTCTGTTCCCCCCACCAAGGAGTGATCCTTCCCTTTTTCCACATATCTTTACAACACTCCATCTTCAAGTTCATTCTTCAGACTTTTTGTGCTTTACTCCCGTGCAACTGTGATTTAAAAAGCTCTGCTAAGAACTGAAATGCCGCCATTTAACTCACCAGAGCCAGCTCACTAGTGAAGGAAAATCAAAAGGAAACACACTCATATTCTTCTTCTCTATGCTACTTTCAGGTCTTGTGCAGAGTTGTTGTATTAGGAGGTTCTACATTGCTATAATGAAATGCCTGAGGCAATCAGCTTACTAAGAAAGGAGGATTCACCACTGAGAAGATGGCCAAGATGTAGAGCACTTGCCCAGTGAGCAGAAGGAACTGGGTTTGATCCTTAGCACCATGTAATAATCCAGGCATAGCCATGCGCACCTATAAACTCAGCACTGTGGGGAGTGCAGACAGGATTGCTGGAGGCCATTGCTTGTTGATGGCTTGCAGGCCACAAACCAAGATCCAGATTCTGTGAGAGACCCTGTCCCAAAGGAATAAGGATGATAAAACAAGACAGCCAACAGCCTCCTCTAAACTTCAGGTATATACTCACAATGTGTGCATGTACAAATACCATGCATACATTCACACACACACACATACCATACATACATTCACACACGTCTGGTGAAGACAACTTAACATAATGTCAGGGTATTAATGTGACATGCCAAACTACTTAAACTTCACAAACTAGGAAATAGAGAGAGGGGCTAGATAAAACCCACAATTCCTTTCTGTCAAACATTTCCAATGGTATAAAAACCTTCCATAAGGCCCCACCTCCTAAAGGCACCAGCAAGTAATGCCACCCTGGTGACCAAGCCTTTAAAACTGAAACCTTTAGGGAACAGATGCATAAAGTATGTAACTAGATTTCCCACATCTTTCAATATTTCCTTCCTCTGACTTCTGCCTGATCCTCTTCAGTCCTGAAGATCCCACATAAATGCCTGAACCACAATATCAGTAAGTACATCCTCTTCCCTGGTTGCAGCCACTTCCTATCTTACAAATAACCCATCCCATGTTCATTTTTTAAGAACACATTCAGTGGACACAAAGGGCATTGACAAGACAACAAAATTCATGAACTGTTGCTAATATAATCATGCTCAGTTTTCTCCTCTCAGCTCTTGATATTTTGATAATGCCATACCTTCACTTGGTTACATTTCTGAGGCCCTCAAAGGAGACAATGTGTTAGGCATTGCCAGACACTACAGCTAGAGAAGAGGAGAATTTGTTTACAGGTTTGCCTGTCAGTACTTCTCAGCTCAGACTGCACAGACATCAGAAAGCTGGCGTTGTATATATCACCTGTTGTCAGTCAACCTTTTGGAGTGGATGGGGAGAGAAAGCTCCCACCAAAGCACTGGTCCCAAGCCATTGCTCAAAGCAGAGTTAGGACTAAAGCAGCCGAAGCCAGGATTGTGACCAGAACACACTCCCAGGGGAAGGAAGATGGAAGAACGTCCTGTAAATAATACAGACACCCGCATGCAGAAGGTGTCAAAAAGAAATAGCAACTGCACAAAGAAATGTAGAACTAGGAAGCTACAATGTTGTACCCAAAATAAAGAATGGATCTAAGCAAATTGCTTCAGGAAATGCCAAAAACATTAGTTTAAATTATTATGAAGACCCTGTCCTGGAGGGATGTATCACTGGATAAGATCATTCTTGCTCTTGTCTCTTCTGTGTAGGACTTGAGTTATGATCCCACCACACACACACACACACACACACACACACACACACACACACACAGCAGGTGACTCTCAACCAACTGAAACTAACTCTCAGAGATCTGATGCCTTCATTAGTACCTTACCATATGTCTAAACCCTCATGCAGACAAATACACATAAATAAAGATAATATGCTTTTACAGGGTGAAATTGTGTAATTCAATATTTTTGTTTTGTTTTATTTTCTTCTTTAATTTTTTTTCACAGTGCAGTAGTTACTCCCCTACTGGTCACCCTCTGACTGTTGCTCATCCCATACCTCCTCCCCTATCTCCAAAAGGATGTTCCCACCCCACTAGACCTCCTCATTCCCTGGGGTCTCAGGTCTCTCAAGGGTTAGGTGACTCTTTCAGATCTTTGTTGGGCCTCTCAGAGAGCAGCCATGCTAGGCTCCTGTCTATAAGGACATCAATAGCATCAGTAATAGTGTCAGACTTTGGAGCCTTCCTTTGAGATGGATCCTAATTTGGGCCTGTCACTGGGCCTCCTTTCCCTCAGTCAGTTCTCCATTTTTGGCCCTGTAGTTCTTTTAGATTGGAACAATTCCGGGCCAGAGTTTTTGACTGTGGGATGGAAACCCATCCTTCCTGTTGATGCCCTATCTTTATACTAGAGGTGGACTCTACAAATTACTTCTCCCCACTGTATGGCATTTCACCTAAGGTCCCTGCCTTTGAGTCCTGAGAGTCTCTCACTTCCCAGGTCTCTGGTACTTTCTATAGGGACCCCCAAATTCCTACCTCCCAGGGTTGTCTGTTTCCATTCTTTCTGCTGGCCCGCAGGCCTTCAGTCCTGTTTCCCCCATCCCAAAATACCTGATCATGTCCCCCCTTTCCCCTCCTTGTCCCCTCTCCCATCCAGATCTCTCCATCCCTCTGCCTGCTGTGGTTGTTTTCTTCTCCCTCCCAAGTGGGACTGAGGCGTCCTCACTTGGGCCCTTCTGCGTGTTAACCTTCTTGAGTTCTGTGAACTGTATCCTGGGTATTCTGTACTTTTTTGCTAAAATCTACTTACTAGTGAGTATATACCATGCATGCCTTTGGGGGTCTGAGTTACCTCACTCGGGATGATATTTTCTAGTTCCATCCAACATTTTCCTGCAAAACTCATGATGCTCTCATTCTTAATAGCTGAGTAGCATTCCACTGTGTAAATGAGCCACATTGTCTGTGCTATTCTTCTGTTGTGGGACATCAGGATTGTTTCCAGCATGTGGCTATCACAAATAAGGCCACTATGAATATAGTGAAACACTATCTCCTGTGGCATGGTGGGACATCTTTTTGGATATATGCCCAAATAGTAGTATAGCCAGGTCTTCATATAGATCTATTGCCAATTTGCTGAGAAACCTTCAGATTGATTTCCAGAGTGGTTGTACAAGTTTGTGATTCCACCAGCAAAGAGGAGTGTTCCTCTTTCTCCACATCCTTGCCAATATGTGCTGTCGCCTGAGATTTTGATCTTAGCCATTCTGATTGGTGTGAGGTGGAATCTCAGGGTCGTTTTGATTTGCATTTCCCTGATACAGAGACTTTGAACATTTCTTTAAGTGTTTCTCAGCTATTCGAGATTCCTCTGTTGTGAATTCTGTTTAGTTCTATAATAGTTCTATAAATGCTCATCATCTACCTTCAGGACCTCAAGAACATGTAGGCAGATAGGGTGGACTTAGAGCAACAACCTTGACCAGGGGGCCTGAACTCCTACTCCATCTCTATTTTTTAGAAATTGTGGGAGGTCACGGTAATAAAGAATCCAGTTTTGAGGTATGAAGGTAATACTTCACTGCAAAATAATGCAATTCACATTCTGTTTAGTACTTTAATTGGTTATATTGTTATCTCTGCATTTAGAAAAACACACAACAAAACTACATTTATGAAGAAAAAGAATAAGATGCTCACAGAAATGGTTCAGGGGTAAAGTTAGTTCTTGCTGTATGACATGTGCTTGAATACCCATAACCCACATGAGCCTTGGTGATGTATATCTATAATCCAGTATTGCCTCAGAAAGGTAGGAGATGAACGCAGGATATTCTCAGTATATTCTCAAATCGGATTGTCTCACACAGTCAGCAGTGAATAGGAGAATCTGTCTCAAATAAGGTGAAGAGTGAGGGCCAACACCTCAGGCTGCCCTGACCTCATACATGTACACACACACACACACACACACACACACACCACTCATACACGCACAATTACTGGGCTGAAAATGTAGCTGTCCATAGCCCTCCTAACATGTTTGAGAACATGAGTTTCATTATCTAACAGTCCATGCTGGGTAGGGGGTTACCTTTGATTTTAAGAATTAATTATCTCTAAAATTAGAGCTTAACCTTCATCCTCCTTCCCAGTGTAAAATAGGAACTTCTTAGGCTTACTCATATTTTCTTGTTCCCAAATGAAGCATTAATCTGAATAATGCTCTAGGTGTAACTGCCTATTTATAGAAAGTGTAACAGGCTGAAGAATGTATTGAACAGCAAGGAAAAACAAACGTAAAGAAATGCTGTGAGTAAGCCTCACTTAAACACTGAATTCAACCATATAAAGAACAGTTTATGATAACTGCAAAAACTTCATTATGGGCTGGGGATGAAAGGGTATTAAGCAGTGTCTGTCAGCTCTGCCAGGTCTAAAGCAACACAAAGCTGGAACCTTCAATACTGAAACAGAAGCAAATTAAACATTAGTAAGGCATCAAGGGAGAAGGTTTTTTACCTTTACTCTGCTTTTTAGGATTGGGGGGAATTCCTATTAAAATATGTTTTGTTTATTTGTCATTGATGATTTGCTTTCATCTGCTTTGCTTTGCTTTTTTGCTTCATGAAGGTTACAGGATAGTCTTGACGATTTAATTAAGTAGTCACATCCTTCCGTGCAGATTTTTCTTAAAGGCCTGACTTGATTCAAAAGGTCCAGCTAATTAAGAGAGATGGTGCTTTACACAAGTCACAGGGAAAATGAGTCAGCAGCTCAGGGAGATGGTTAGGAGCTGTCACCAAGCAAGTGGGGAGCCCTGTGAGAAAACACGGGACCTGAACAACTGGCTTGACAAAGACAATGCGGCAAAGTTCCTCACCCCAGCACAAACCTACTGGCTGCTTTCCGGCTGGCTGCATGCCGCCAGCTGGCGTCAAGGCTCTAAGAGCCTGTACCCCTCCCTCCCACGCCTCTGAGCCAGCTACCCTCCTCCTCAGTCCTCCATACCAAGAGGCCCAGGGGCCTGATGGACAGCCCTACCATGCCAGCAGCCTGGTGGCTCCAGGGTCCTTCCTGTAGCAGTAAATAATCCCTCTGAGCTGGGTAGTTTTATCAAGTTATTTCATTTTTTTTTTTTTTGGAAAGAAAATGCAAAATCTTTCTGTGGCCTGTGTGTTTGATGCTGCTACAGAACTAAGTGTGTTTACTGGTGTGCTAGGCATGCTAAAATACTAAGGATTAACTTGCTATAAAAAACAATCATGTACTTTGAAATCTGTTGGCAGTTACTAAATAAAAGTAACTAAACCAGACCTGCTGATGGGAAACCAGAAGGCAGCAAGAACAGTGAGAAGGATGTGCGCCCAGCACAAACACTGCCAGTGTTTGGCATGTAATTTTCCAGTCTTTCTTTCTAACAAATATCCTTACGTAATTATAATAATAATAGGCAATCTTTGTGGGAGGGGAGGTGCATGGTTGGTTGTAGCTTATTCACCGTTGTGTCCATGTGTTCATGGGAGTGTATATTCTCACACGTGAGTATTTGCGTGCCAGCCTTAGCATATTTTTAGAGACAAGGTTTCTCACTGAACTTCGTTCACTAATTCAATTAGGTTGGCTGACCACGGAGCTCTAGGGATTCACCTGTAGTCTCTGCCTTCCCAGGGCTGAGACTACAACATCTGGCTTTTGGCGTCAGTGCCTAGGGTCCTTGCACTTCCACACCAAGCACATTGCCCCCTGAGCCATCTCTTAGCCCGCCCACAAGACAGTCTTCTTTAGTCATAGTTTGTCATTTAATGTTGTCCCACTGTTTTAAATGGTGTAAGCATCACATCACACTGCACTGTAGTGTTAAAATAATCCTAGATTGATTTTAATACTGAAGCTGCCTCCCACTCATTCCTTTATTCTTTTTCATTCTTTTGTTCTTTTCTGTCCCTTTATGATTCCTGCCTGCCTCCCCAAGGTGCCATGCCTGTCACACTCCTGCTCATGGGAAACGCTCCTTACTGCCTCTCCACTTCTACACAGTTACAAAGTTGCATCCTAGAGATGAGATTGTATCCTCCCTTCCCATTCTGATTTCCGCTGTCTCTGCCCTGAGAATTGAAAGATGCAACTACCTCCCATCTCATCTCCCTACCTCCCAAACCATCCTCTTGCGGTATAAAGCTGCCCAGGCCAGGCTAAACTCCCCAGATGCCCATTTCTCTATGGACCCACCACAGCTACTCAGATTCTCAGAACCAATTGGCCAAAATGCTTTTAAACACATTGCAAAAAAATATGAATTTGATTCATCCTCACAAGAGGCTTCTAAACAAGGACATCATTGTGTCCATTTTGCAGATGAGAAAAGTAAAGCAAGAAAATTATAAATTATTTTTGCCAGGTTCTCACAACTTGGAAATGGCACAACCGGAATGCAGACTTGCTTTTGTCCTAATCCGAAGGACACGCCCACTACACCACACTTCCTCACAGGAGGGATCTCATCTGTGAACATCCGTAGGAACATCTGTGTACCTGCCTGTCTGCCCTTGCCTGCAAACCACACTGCAATGTTTGCACTTCCTAACGTTCATCCACATCGAGTCCCCATGCAATCCTTTGCTTAGGATGTCTTCTTAAATATCCTTCCGTGTCCCTTCATCTTTGACCTAGATAACGTGCCCATCTTTTAAGACTCAGATAGGATGTCGTGTCCTTCGTAAAACATTTTTATCCATGTCTCCTGCCCTGACCCTCCTTCCCTCTGAGTTAGAACAACCCCTTTTTCAGTGTGTAGCTGGACCACTCCACTCACCACAGGGTATCAGCTAACATTTCCAGGCTTGCCTCCTGGATTAGAACAGGAACAGCTCACAGCCGTCTTAACCACATTAGCTAGTGTGGTACCAGGTCAGGTACCAGTGTTTCATCAATGTTCAGCAAAATGGAAACTTTCAGGAGGATTAGTTAATTCTCAAATACCTGTGGAAGACCCAGCATGTCTGGGGAGCTTTTGTCTTTGAGTGTATGTGCACATACCCATGAGTATACCGGCCTGTGGAGTGCAAAGTTCAACCTTGGGTGTCTTCCTCTTCTTTGACAAGGGCTCTCTCACTAAAGCTTGAGCTCAGCATGTTTGGTTTGTGTTTGTTTGTTTGTTTGTTTGTTTGTTTTTGTATATACATCAGGCCTCTCCCCATGGGGTCCTTATACATTCAGCCACATTATTTTGTCAAGCACATGTATTGGGCATGGACTGCATTTACTTACAAGATACCTTAAGGGTTAGCATTCTCCAAGGGAATGAGAAGGAATCCAGGGATATTTAAAACTGGTATGGGACCCAGAAAAGGGGAAATCATTTGAAATGTAAATAAAAAATATATCAATAAATTAAAAAAGAAAGGAGAATACAGTTCAAAAAGCGAAGCTACATATCCTTCATTTCAGTGTCTGAACAGCTGTGCAGCTTAGGACGATGGTGAGCAGTAAATGGCCGAGCTAAGGAGTTGCTTCCGTCCTCTTCACCCTGGGTCTATCAGGATGGATCGTCCCCAACCCGAGACCAAGTTGCCACATTTAAGCATTATTCCAGGAACATCCAAAGAGAAACTTCCCATTATGTCTCTCAGGTCACCTCCTAGATTAGAAAAATCATGATATATAAATTAAAAACCTAGAGACTGTTTTATCATGGACATACATGGATGGTGATCAAACTGTAGGAAACATGTGCAGCCTCGTGTGACATGTTCAATTCCTGTCCTAAGGTCATGGAGGTCTTTCTGCAAAACACGTGCCATTCTGTTTACATCAAACACTGGAAACTCATTTACAAGTGAATGTCATTTTCATCTTTGTTCCATGGCCAAGTATCTCTCATTTGCATTCCTTTGTTTCCCCGCTGGAGTGCTATTCTACAGCTGGTGGGGCTACCTGCTACTTACCACACGCCCATACTGCAGTCATCCAGTTACAGGCCCGCAGAATCATTCTAGCTGCGTTATTTACAGCTAAGTTCCAATGGTTCCATCAAAGGAAAATAACTCAATAATAGTATTCATGGAAAAGAACTTGAAAAGTTTAAATGCATGTGCATGCAAACAACGTTCCTTCTTCATATTAGACTAGCATTGAAATTCCCATATTGGCCAGGTGAAGTGGCATAAGCCTGTAATCCCAGAATTTGGGGTTACAAACAGAGGCAGGAAGGTCAGGAGTTCAAGGCTATCCTCAGTCACATAGTGAGTTTGAGGCCAGCCTGTGCTATAGAAACCCTGCATAAACAAATAAATACATACAAACAAGCCTGTCCTCTGAATGGAGACTATGGTAGTCACTTGATAGTCAGTAAACTCCTGATAGAGACTTGGCGAACACAGTCTCTATCAGGAATACATACATACATGCATGCATGCATACATACATACATACATAGTAAATAAATTTTTAAAGGTTGCCTGATCCAGTGAAGTCCAATTCTATAATCAAGAATTCTCACAGTTTCTTGGCAAATACTAAAAGGAAAAGAAAAAAGAAATGGAGGGGAAGCTCTACTGCCTACTAGTGTCTCACTACATGCGTACTCAAAAACTAAAGAGACTCTATCTTCCAAGAGAAACAACTATCCCAGCACCCTCCTGAGAAGTTCATTCACTTCAGACACTGTTCTGATCAGCAGTGTCCTCAGAGAATCTTCCTACTGTATGCTGGCAATTCCTACTTAATGCTGGCAATAATGCCTTCTAAAACCTGCAACCTTTCTTCAAAAATTACTTAGCATTAATTATCCACTGAAACACCCCAACAACCTGAACGTCCATCCACCAATGGAACTAGCTAAATAATCTCTGTACACCTACCTGATAGGGTGTTATGCAACAGCCAAAGAGAAAGGAAAGAGGACATTCTCTGTGCAGCAAGTAGGAAAATAAGAATACATAGTGTTGGTTGTTGGTACTTCAAAGACAGAGCAGGACAGGTGCAATGGGCAGTGAGCAAAAGCACTCACCTTGCAAAGCCTGACACCTGTGCTCAGTCCTAGGACCTGCTGTGGAAGGAAAGAATCAACTACTGATGAAATTCTTCATCTTGACTCCATATGTATACAAGTACATGCCAACAAGTACACATCATACACACAGGCAAATAACAATAACAACAATAATAACAGCAATAATAATAAAGCAAAATGAAAGCCTAGAGTACAAAAGAAATAATAAAAGGGCCAGAGAGATGGCTCAGGCATAATATACTTGCTGAGCAGCTAAGATGACCAAATAGGTAATGATTCCTCCCAAAGAAGCCTGAGGACCTGAGTTCAACCACCAGGACCTACACAGTGGAAGTAGAGAACTGATTCCTTCACGGTATCTTCTGACCAGCACACTTGCACTGCAACATGCATGTGACTACATCCATACAGACACACACAAAAATAAATAAAATGTAGTAAAATTTGGAAAAAAATAAAGTATTGGGGCTAGAGAAATTGTTTAGTAGCTAAGACACTGGTTGCTCTCATGGAGGACCTGAGTTCGTCTCCCAGCACCGACATGGTGGCTGACAACTGTCTGCAACTCTAGTTCCAGGGGATCTGATACCCTGTTCTGACCTCCTCCAGGACCAGGTACTTGCAATGTACACATATGCAGACAAAATGCTCCTATGAATAATAAACCTTTTAAATAAGTGATGAAGAAATGTTGCTGTGGCTCTGAAATAAGTTGCCTCCTCCCTGTCCCCAGAAAAACTGACACCACATGCCCAAGAAGCTGCTGCTGATCCCCAGTGATGATGGCCATACATCAGCCAAGGGCAGTACTGCCACCTCGGGCAACAACTTGGCCAAGGCCATCTTTGTGCTATTGCCAAGATGTACAGTTACCTGACCCTCAGTCCCTAGGAGGAGATTGTGTTTGCCAAGTCTCTATCAGAAATTTACTGACTATCATGCGACTACCGTAGTCTCCATTCAGAGGACCCAGGCTCCAGTTGTGGCTACCACATAGGATTTTTATATCAGAAAAACAAAGCAAATTAAGTCTGCTGAATAAATAAATTAAATAAATAAATAATAAATAAATAAACTTGCTTTTTGAACATAATGGCCTGCCTTCCATGCCCCAGTGTAAGCCCATGACTACAGCAACCTGTGCCAGCATCAGGAAGGCAGAGACAGGAGGATGCTTAGGACTTGTTACAGAGGCAGCAAAACCCAGTTGGGAGCTCCAGGATGAGTAAGACATCTTGTTTCAAAAACTAAGATAGAAAGCACTTAAGGGGAAAAAAAACATTACAATAACCTCTGACTTCAACACCATGCACACACATGCATACATACACATGAACATGCACACACATGCATAAGCAAACGGTAATAAGTTATTTCAAAGTAGATATCCACCTGCTGTTAGTTCTGAAACTCACAGAATTCGGGATTCCACTTTGAAAAGTAAACACAGCATAATGTGTGTGCTTTCCAAAATCTCTTGACAGCCAGATTCACAACATGTGTAATTAGCAGTAGCAGTAAACCACAGACTGACAGAAAAATAGAAAATACATGGAATTAAGATTCCTATAAGTATGCTTATTTACAGCTTGGCCTTCAAAATATGAAGCAGATTAAACGCAAAATAAACTTTTGTATAAATCCTTGGGCTGGAAAGATAGCTCAGTAACCAAGAGCACGTGCTACTCCTGCAGAGGCCCTAGGTTCAGATCCCAGCACTCACAAGGAGGCTCAAAACTGCCTAGACCCAAAGTTCTAGAGAATCCAATACCCTCTTCTGTCTCCCAGAGGTTTCTGAACACATATAAGCAGATACATACACATACACTAAATGCTTTTAAATCATAATAATCCTTCTACCCAGCTGTATAAGATATCCCTCTCTCTCTCTCTCTCTCTCTCTCTCTCTCTCTCTCTCTCTCTCTCTCCCCCCTCTCTCTCTCTCTCTCTATCTATCTATCTATCTATCTATCTATCTATCTATCTATCTATCTCTCCATCACTTCTACCACAGATCAATATTCTGGTTCTTTTTTTAAAGATTTATTTCATGTATGTGGTACATGTGTGTGCACTGTAGCTGTCTTCAGACACACGAGAAAAGGGCATCTGTTGCCCATTACAGATGATTATGAGCCCCTGTGTATGTGGTTGCTGGGATTTGAACTCAGGACCTCTGGAAGAGCAGTCAGTGCTCTTAATGCTGAGCCCTCTCTCAAGCCCCTACAGAACAGATTTTTATTCAGTAATGAGGAAGAATTAAGTCATGATAGTTGCAGAAAAATGTATATAATCTATAATCAGACACCATTACATTGAGTGAAACAAGCTAGGCTCAACGACAAAGACTGCATGCTTTCTCTCACATAAGGAATGTAGGCTCGGGTTTATGTATGGATGTGAACACACATGCAAGTGTGTAGGTCCTGAAAATGGACAGACAATCAAGGAAGAGAAGGAACAAATCTTAAGGGGGATGGCAGGGAGGAAAAAGAGAGTACGGAATGCTCATGACATGAAAGCTGGGGAGAAGACTTTTGGGGGAAGGGGAAGGAGAAAAGAGAGTTGGCACATGGGGGAGAATGGTAGAGGGACTGATTCAGAACCAAAATGTTGAAAATGTCACAATGAAACGAACTTTTTATTAATTAAAAATAATAAAAACATGAAATACCATACAACTTTATTAGCTGATAAAGGAGGTGACCAGAAATTCCGTTTGCCTAGACTCAGCAAGTGTTCTGAAGAACAGTGAGGACATATTCTGGCAGATGAGTAGGTCCCAGGCCTTACAGCTGAATGCAGAGTTTAGAGACCAGCTTTGGTCTGGAATTCAAGTTCTGGTATATCCCTATAATGTTCTCTTCTGTCCAGTGCAGCCTCATTTGATCCTGTTGAACACAGAGATAGGAGTCTAGATTGGACAGAAAGCTGCCCATTTCCCCTTGCACCTCTTCTTGCGCCCCTTCTGCTGGGCATCTGAAGACAGCTACAGTGTCTTAGTATACATTAAATAAATAAATAAATAAATAAATAAATAAATAAATAAATAAATCTGTTTCTAAAATCTATTCTGTATATGAACCACATTTTCTTTAATCATCTAACCATTTAATGGATATGTAGGCTGGCTTCCATTCTTAGTTATTATGCATTAATAATATGCATAATATTAATAAACAAAGATATGTAACCATATTCCTGATATTTGACATAAGAGTTTTTGGGGTTCTATACCCAGAAGTGGTATATCTGAGTCAAATGCTGGCTCTGTTTTTAGTTTTTGAGGAACCTTCACACTGACTTGCATAACAACAGCACTGGCCTACATCCCATCAGCACTGTGAAAGTTTCCCCCACAATCTCACCAACATTTAATGTCATTCATTCTCTTAATAAGAGTATTCTCACTCCAGCGAGATGACAAAGGAGTTTTAAATTACAGTTCTCTGAAAGCCAAAGATCTTGAATACTTTTTTTTTTCAAATATTTCTTGGCCATTTGTACAGGAAAAAATGTTTTAGAAACCATATGTAGTATATTAAGGGTAAGCCTGTGGAATAAGTAGGAAAATGAATGAATCTTATAAAAATATGTCACTGGTTATAAAATATATGATTCATTTTCCTCATTTGAGAAATAAAATATTACAAAGATAAACTGAGATAATATTTAATGAAATAAATGTTTTTAAGACAAAGTTAATTCTCTTTCTGTCTCTGTCTCTCTGTCTCTATCTCTGTCTCTATCTCTTTCTGTCTCTGTCTCTCTGTGTCTCTTTGTGTCTCCCTCTTTCTCTTTGTCTCTCTGTCTCTCCCCCTCTCTCTCTTATTTATATTAAAACATTGACCAGCACAATATGCATACAAATACCTATAGATGCCAAAGCCATCACCCTAGGACCAGATTTCAGCATGTTAGCCTTAAATAATTTAGAAAGCCCTTCCTATCAGCTCCCTGCGTATTTTCTTCTCCCTACATCATCTTGATTGCTAAGACATCTCTTTCTCCTGCTTTCTCAAAATCACAAATAAGCTTATAAACTGTGACAGCCCCCATTGGCCCGCTTCTCATTGGAGTGACTGCTGGCATACCTGAAAGCAGTCCATTGCTCACAGACGTGTTTTTGCGGTGGCCCCATGCCCCCAAGTTAATTTGAATCTGACCTGGTCATGTCTCCATTTTCCTTTCAGTAATAATACAGGGATGAACTTCTCAGTGTCAAATATAGATTCTTATCTGCTTCTTTTTCAGTGAACTTAAAAAAAAAATTAAGAAACCCTTGACCTTCGCTGTCTTATGTAAAGCCATCTGCGTTGCATCTCTTCTCCATGAGTCTCCTGTCACATAAGTCATCTCCACCCACAGCTTCCCAGTCTACATTTGAGTGCCTTTCTTTTGGATGCAACTTGTCATAGAACCTAGGATTTTAAACAAGCCACTACTTAAGGTAACTTCAGGAACATTATTACCCTGTCCAAATTAAAAATAGGAAGTGTGCATTTGCATTCATGTCCTATAATAACAACTATGAAAATGTGTACACGAATAGGGAACGGGTGAAAACATGATATTTAGATAGTGAATATATATCATTTTAAACAAAAATTTTAAGTTTATTCACACTAGGAGAAAACGCTGGTCTTTATCTATTTAACTCAAATAACCAGTTCTCCCTCTAATGATATGACTTTTACATTTTTCAATAAACTTGTCTTTTACGTTTTTATCTATTTACATAAAATGCTTAAATTTAAAAAACATATTGTACTGAAAATGAAATCTTTAAAGGGACCATCCACCAAAAGTCTTGATCCCTTTTGTAGGATCCTTGGTTTCCAAGTCAAAGGTATTAACAAGTTGTCTGTCGCAGGTTTTCCCCTAAGTTGAATTAAACCATAGTTGCAGATGGCAGAAGCTTTCTTTTCATCTTTTATAGGAAGGTCGCCCAGCTCCTAGCGAGCGCTCCTGCTGGAACTAAAAACGTGGGCTGCGCCTGCTTTTGAATCCTCCCTGTGCCGCTTACACCTGGGTGGCCAAGGGTCACATATGACTTAGACGGTGCGGGCTGTTCTGCCTTCTTCCCTTTGGAGAGGTGGCAGATGGCAAGGGCGCAGGGCGCTGGTGCGCAGCTCCAGGCTGCAGCCGCGCAGGAGGCAGAACAGGACCAAGCTGCGACCCCTCTGCCTGCTGCATGTGTCCGGGGCTTTTTCGAGCACATTTGCTCCTGGGCTCCAGAGCTGTGCTCCCAAATGTGGCGAAATTCCCATCACATGACCCAGTTCGGAACCTTGAGCGAAGCTGGGTCACTAAAGGGCGCAGGTTGACAGTGGCTAGCACACGGAGCCCCGGCCTGACACCACCCAAGACCCAGCTACAGCATCCTAGTCTCCAGCACACTTTGGGTCCACCACCAATAGCAGCCCTGGCTGCAAGGGATGAGCCAATGGGGGCTCTAGGAATATAATGACAATGACTGTCTCTTTTTGGCTTAGCTCGGGCCCATGCCACCCTAACTGTTCACTTGCACTAAGCTTAGAATAACTAAAGCCACGTTCCCCGTCACTGCCAGTTCTACCGCACTTCTGGAAGTCTTGGCTTTCCTCTGGACTGAGGAAAGGAGGTGTGTGTTCACTCGCCTGGTCCCTGTGCTTCTGTTTAAGCACAACCCTCACAGTCCAGCAAGCTTTCCAAAACTTAGTAACTGGAAACGAAAACAGCATTCTCTCCACACCATGAGCCCCTGGAACTGGCTCCTGAACTTACAATGGAAACCGAACAAGAGGTCTGAAGAAGTTTCTCCAAGTGTAGAAAGCCTCTATTTACTGAAATTGATGTGACTTCACCAAGGGCTGGAAGAACACAGCTGGTGTCCTGCACAAGCTGCCAATGCTTCTACAACCCTGCATCAGCCTTTCTCCTTACAGTGGAGTCTTTCAAATGAAAGTAGATTCTTACTAGAGTAGGAAAGAGAGCCTTCTGTGCACCTTGAATAATGCTAAGCCACTTACTAATATCACCTCAAGATGTTCAAAAGCACCTTATGGCTTATGTGACTTTACAAATAAAGACACTGTAGCAATAGAGGGTCTGACCCAGAATGTAACAATTGTAACCATCAGAGACAAAACTAAAATCCAGGTGCATCGGATTTATTTAATTTAGCAAAACTTTTCAATATCCAAATTAACTAAAACCAAGCAATCTGAATGCTTTTGCTTCTAGAAGGCACGAATTGTCCTCCTCTTCTTTCAAGATTGATATTCTGTTACAGTCTTGGAAATATTGGGCGCCCTTGCTCTCAGAATGAGCTATGGTCTCCAAGATAAGAGCTGTTAGATTAACACCGGAGTAAGAAGAAAGGGAGACTGAGGCAGGAGGATTCCTTCTAGTTCAAGGCTAGTCTAAGGTATATAGCAAAACCCTTTGAAAGAGAGAGAGAGAGAGAGAGAACCTCATTTAGCTGATTGTGTTTTACTGATTTGACTATGACATAGAGATAAATAATGATGTTAATTATCTATGTAGTTAGAATTAGAGCATGAACAAATAGGGGATTTGTCTTAGTCAACCTATAGATAATTACAAACAAGCTGCAATTAAGAGCTTTGTAAATCTATGTTTTAATGGTTTTATTTTTAATGTTGCAATCTAGTCTAATAGGAGGAAACAGGTGGCTGTGGTTTTGTTTTATTAAATCATTTCAGTTCTCTATGTATTTCATTTAACCAAACAATTCTTATCTTGGTTGTTTGTTGACTATTTCCCCACAAAACAAGAGTTATCGCAATTAGAACTGAACTGGGGAAATAAGGTGCAGGAAATATAGCTAATAGAATATTCCTTGTGTTTCAAATCAGATTTCTGTCTCGCTATCCCTGAGGACTTACAAGATCTGATTTCAGAAAAAAAAATCCTTTCAACCTATCCATGGACCAATTTGCTTTCAAGTGACAATTGTTACAAAAGACAATACTACAAAGTACAAAAATATGATCGCTAAACTGTTGATGAAAAACTCTGTTGATGAAAAACTCAATTATGGAAACCTAAGTTTAGCAAGCAAATGCTAAATCACAGGTATCGAGATCATCTTGAACTTCTTTATGGAGAGGAAAAAAAATGCAAATAGCCAATGAGTCTGGCCCAGAATAGTTCTTCAACACATGTATATTTACCATCATGTCCAATAGATTAGTCTCTGTGTGTGTCTACCTGTCTCCCCACACCCCTTTATGCTTTCTCTTACACAAGAAAACAATATCTAGCCAGCTTACACTAAAGCCTATATTTTCCAGCACACACCTTCACATCTTCTCATAGAAGGAATCTTTTTGAAGATCACCATTAATAGAAATCACATGTTCTTAGTTGTGATATGCCAAAAGAAAGAAGGAAAGGAAAGGAAAGGAAAGGAAAGGAAAGGAAAGGAAAGGAAAGGAAAGGAAAGGAAAGGAAAGGAAAGGAAAGGAAAGGAAAGGAAAGGGGCGTTCCTGGCAACCACCTAGTGACCAAGGCAGTATTTCCAATCAGGGACAGCAGTGGAGACTTGAAAAACAGTCAGGATTCAGGACTTAAAGGATATGATTGGATGAATATAGCCATTAGAATTGTATCCGGAACTTCTAGGGAGCTAAGGAATTCTTTAAATCAAACTCTGAGAAAATAGCTGCACACCTCTGGCCTCAGTATACATGCCTTTAAGTAAGAGCCTAATTCTCTACTTCTAGAAAAAGAGGGAAAAACAATCCTAGAATGTATATCTAACCACACTTCTTAAACGTGAATACAGTCACTGCTAACAGTTTGGTATTCTAATTATTGTCTGTACACTATGATCAAATGACATTTTTCTTCTGTAAAATGGGGTTAAAACTGACAGCACAAAGTTGTTGAAAATACAAATGAGGAACTTAAGCACCTCCAATAGGTCCTCCTTTATAGTGTTTGTTGAATGAATACTAAAGTGTATGACTTATAAGTTTTGAGTAAATTTCCTCTTATATCTCCATACTAAAATCTATCAAAATGGTAAACAACAAGAAATACCGATTCTAGTTCCCTGACTCTTTGTGACAAGGAAATATTTGTAAAGGTGTGTGTGTGTGTGTGTGTGTGTGTGTGTGTGTGTGTGTGTGTCTTGTAAGCTTTTTCTGGAAGATCCTTGAAGTGAACATAAAAACACTTAGCATGATTAACAATGGTTTTAGAAACCAATGAGTTTTGCCTATTCTCCATACAACCCTGACTAACATTAATTCTGCGGATAATATAAATCTTCTGTGTCTTATCTTGTCAAGTCTCCTCAGAGGCTGTTTTCAAATTAAACTATTTCTTTAAAGGGTCTTCTGAAGTAGCCAAGTAATAGAACTCTCATTTTTATCTTTATTATTCTTAAAAATTGCACAAAATGGAAGCAAGGGCAAAGTACTATATCCACTGTACATCGTTTCATTATAAAACAACATAAACATTTGGACTCTACCAAATAGGATATTTTTTAATTTATATATTGCGTGCTCTTATATTCATGCGTTATTTTACATTTATCTTTATTCTCTCATAAATAATTGCAACTTGACCAATTTATACATCCACTACCACAGTATACTCAATGTGGCAAGGAGTGCTCTTTGACAGGAGAACAGATTTTAAAAAAAAAAAACGGAAACAGGTGTGTGGGTGTCACATCTACTGTTTTGCTTGCTATGCAGTGAAATACTTAACATAAGATTCACGCAGAACATTTTTTCAAAAGGCACGATTTCCTCCACAGAAAAGAACGTTTTAAAAATGTGTGGCAGTAAAAATCATCACCTTTGGGGACACTGAGATACTTATTTTGCTGTGAACCCTGAAACTCAAGACCAGAATGCTTTCAGAATGAGAGGCTATGCCAGAGTCTAGGGGTCCACAACCTATGGGCTGGTCATTGACTGTGTTTCTTCACCCCATCCTTAAACTTTGCTCCACTAGAGAACTGGAGAGGCTCACTGTTCCTAATCAGACACCATCCCCAGAATTAGGACAACCAAGTCCTTCTGGTCACCACTTCACTCTACTGTGTCCACGCCCCTGCTCCTTCCACTGAAGGCGCGTTAGGGGTCATGCTCGCCACGGCCCCCAGCCTCAGGGTCGCTCTGGTCGTCAGTGAAGCAGACATCCACATCACTGTCCTCGCTCTTGGGATCCCCAGGCTCCAGAGCGTAGCCGGGCTCCGCGCCCGGGCCGTCGCCCGCCTTGGCTATCAGGCTCTGGCCTGGGTGGCGGGACTTGACGTGACGCTCCAGGTCTCGGCGGCGCACCAGCACCTTGCCGCAGAACTCGCAGCGGTAGGGCGTATTGCCCTCCGCGTGGAGTCGGATGTGCTTGTTGAGATTGCTGGGGTCGCCGAAGGGCCGCAGGCACACTTTGCACTTGAGCGGCTTGTAGCCCGTGTGCGTCCGCATGTGGATCTTGAGCCCGTACTTGCGGGAGTACAGCTTGCCACAGTAGAGGCACAAGTGGCCCGTCTTGGGCTTGCCTGCCGCGCTCCCGCCACCGCCGCCACCCCCGGGGCCTGTCGCCGCCACTACGGCTGGAGGCAGCGTCCCCGAGTCCAGGCGGGCGCGACCCTTCCCAGCTGCCATCTCGGACAACTGCTGCGTGTGCATGGCGATCTCGCGGTCGATACCCGCCAGGGAGCCCAGCTCGGCCGGCCCGATCGCCGCCGCCGCTGCCGCCGCCGCCGCCGCCGCTGCAGCAGCCGCCGCGGGGCCGCTCAAATAGGAGATGGACTCCGGGTATTTGAGCAGCCCGCCCAAGTGCAGCTTAAGAGGGTAATAGGCGGCCGGAGGGCCGTAGAGCAGGTCTCCGCTGTACACCGTGAAGGCCGGCATGACGGCGGGCAGGGGGCTGCACTCGCCGCCGGGGTACGCCTTGAGGCTGCCGGCGTCGAGGGGCGGCAGCGCGCAGCGCTCCACAGGGAGCCCGGGCGCCGGGAGAGCAGCGTAGCGCGCGGCGGGCAGCGAGGCAGCGGCAGCGGCAGCGGCGGCGGCGGCGGCGGGCGGGGCCCGCTCCACGTGCTTGAAGGCCGACGCCTCTTCCGGGTGGCCGGCGAGCAGGGGAAAGGCCCGCAGGGCGCCGGGACACTGCAGGCCGGCCGGCGGCGGCTCGCCCGCCAGCAGGCACTTGGGGTGGTGGTGGTGGTGGTGGTGAGCATGGTGGTGATGGTGGTGGTGACCCGCCGGGCTCTCCCCACTACCCGGGCGCCCGCCGGCCCGGCCCCCGCCCAGCAGCCGGCCTAGCGCCAGCCCCGGCCCCTTGCCGCCGCCCTCTTCCCGGTAGGGGTCGCTCTGCGCAGCCGCCCGGGCCAGGCCGGCCGGTTTGAAGGCGGAGCGCACACCCGGGTAGAAGGGCAGGCCTCCGCTGCCGGCCGAGGAGCCGCCCACGATCCCCAGGAAGTGACTGTGCGCGCGGTCCGGCTGCTCCTTGCCCTTCTTGGGCGTTCCCCACTTGCCCGGCGGCGGGGAGGTGGCCAGGGGCGCCAGGGAAGTTTCCCGCTTGATGCTCTCCCGCGCCCCGCACGTCTGGGCGAGCTGAGCGGCCTGCACTTGGGGCCGCAAAGCGGCAGCCTGGACGGGCGCCGTCAGGTCCGGGCCGGTGGGTTTCGGAGGGAGGCCGAGGCCTTCTGCCACCGGGGAAGCGCCGGGCCGGGCGGCGAGCTCCTGAGGCAGGAAGGCGCGGGCCCCGCCGCCACTGAGCGCGCAGTGGAAACGCAGGTGTGCCTTGAGGCTGTTAGGGTAGCGAAAGGTCCTCCAGCAGTACCAGCAGATGTAGCGCTCCTCCCCTGGGCAAGAAAGGGGAAGAGTAACAAGTTGAGAAGCAGGCACAGCCCGGGTTCGACCTGTGATGTGGCAGAAGCAGGTGTGATAAGGATGAAGGTCTTAGGGCCAAGGGAGAAAGTTCAGTAACCCTATCAAGAACCACCCGAAGCAAGCGTGTAAATGGCCAACCCTTGTCACCTCCATCCTCAAAGGCCTGCTTAAAGAGCAAAACAGGTGACCTGGACCTTTCCAGTGAAGACTTCCACCAAGCCCTCACAGTAAATCTCCTTTGGAAGAGCCCTGCTCAGGAAGGCTAGCCTGGAAGAGCAGAGAGCAGCTGTTGCCTTAAATCAAGTGTTGAGGCTGTGCTGTGCCTGTGCCCATCTGTTGGCGTTTGCAGAATAGGTGGCGTATGTCGACGAGTTTGGATAAACTGAACAAAGACCAATCTAATAGTCGTGAGCGCCTCATTACCAGGCGAGACAATATCCTGTATGTATGGGCCATATGTAATCATTCCTTTTCATATAACAATGTCTTTTGTGTCCTCTCTCCGCCCTTTTACCCCCTCCCAGACTTAAACACTTGCTTGAGGTTTTCCTGGAGCGTGACCAAATGAATCCCCACATAAGGATGTTGGTTTGCTAGTCTTCAAAATAATTTGCACCCTTATTTCCTAGCTCAACTTTATGTGATTGGATTGGAGGGGGAAAAAAACACTACTTCCTGATATTCTGCAATGGATACTGATGTTTTGAGGATGATAGTACATTGACTTTTCGTTGTTTTACACGGTGGTTAATTAACCCCTCGATAGGTGCACAAATACAAGCTTAGAAAACATTTGAGCAAGAGATATTTCATTTAATAAATATATAAAAATTAGAAAAGTCCTCGGCTTCTTAAAGTGCAGATTTCTCTACCACAAGGGCTGTGCATGCGTGTACTTGTGGGGTCAATTCTGCGTGTCTCTTACATCATAACTGTTTGACTTGCTAAGGTCTGCAAACACAATCCAGAGACAGGTACATGAGATAGCTCCTAATTGGGTACTAGAAACTAATTTCTACGTACTAGTGTGCATACAATGCAGTTTTATTTTTTTAAAGTGATTAATAATACTAAAGATGTCTGTGAGAAAAGTTGATTGGGCCATGAGGAAATTCCAAAGTATATTATAGATCTCTTAAGATGTACTAGAAATGTTACATTCTCCCTCTTTAGGTGCACTCTGCTCGCACTTGTAAAACATTGCTACAGACCCCATCATGGTGGGATGTACTAGCACTTGGGAAGCAAAGGCTGGCAGATCTTTGTGAGTTCAGAGTTCAAGGCCAGCTTGATCTATATAGTGAGTTCCAGACCAGCCAGGGCTACCTAGCAAGACTGTCTCAAAGGAAGGGAAGAATGTATTCCCCAGGAGGTCAAAGGAGACCTGGGAGAAATGGCGGGACAAGGATTTACCTATAATAGTCTATCCCGGTTGTTTATTGAAGACTTAGGCAAGACCATCTCAATATTCCTGCTGCCTATGTTAAGCAGGACTTTACATAGAAAAGATGTTTTAGTAAAGCAACTCTTGGAAAGACACGTGACCCCTTAGTTCTCTTTGGGTCTGAAATTGAGAAGCTCTATTACCGCAGCTCTTCAAAGGAGTTTTCAGTCTGTTCCAGAATGACTCTGCCAATGCCACGCCAAGTAAGCTTTGTTCTTAAAAATGAAGGGGCAGCAACTTAATCTTTCTATGAAACGGAAACTAACTTAAGTTAGCCAGTACTGTTAAACCAGATGATGTCCCTACTTACTTCTTCCTCTTGTTAGAATGTAACAAAAGTGTGTCCATACGTGCCTGTGTGGGTGTGTGTTATTCCACACATGACTTTTCCAACTTCACTTCATCAACAGGTTTTGCAGACCCTCAGGTTCAACTCTTGCCAAGTGAGCAGTCACACTTCATAAATGACTTTACCCTCCCCCTCATGTAACTTTAAAGATGTTAGGCATGCCTAATCTAGAAATATGAGGTTCAAAATAGGGTGTACCTTCCCTAACAGGAAAATGATAGCGTGGTTTTTTTTTTTTTTTTTTTTATCATTTGGCTTATGACATTTATAAAAACCAGTTGGCTGGATTAGAATGCGTGATTAAGCCCAGTTGTTCTTCTGTTTAGTCGTTCCTGTGTACAAGTGTTCTGGGCTGGAACAGTTTGCTGCTGCGGAGTTTCAAGTCTGAGTGTTCCCCTATGAGACAGCAGCAGTTACTATTGACCAAAGAATCTGATAATGTAGTTCAAGGAACAAGCCAAATCAGTATCGTTCTTATAAATATTGAACATACCAATCTATTTTTAAACAAACAGAATTGATTTGCCAGAGGACAGTGACACTTTGAAGTGAAATGACTCATTGCTCTGAATAATGTGTCCCACTCATGAAGTGTTCGCTAATTACCACACTTTTATCAAAATATACCTGTTTCTAAATGGGTGCCGTGATGCAGCAGTTCCGGAGGAGATGGATTAAAAATACTTTGGAACATTTTTTTGTTGCCTATAAATAAATAGCTTCTTTGGAGAAATTACGAACAAGCTCAAACCATTGTCAAGGGGTTGGGAACGAGGACCAGGGGATGCCCTGTGAAGGCTGAGAGTGGAGTTTCAAGACCTAAAGGCTTTTAGCTCTTCCCAGCCTTCTCCCCACAGGAAACGTCCTCCGTGCTGAGTGGAAGGGCTGAAAATGGTTTTCCCTTTAGTTGCTGCACTTCAATTTGCATGGATTGGCTCTTGGCTTGAAAGGAATCAAATAAATCTGAGAAGAAACTGGGAGACATCCCAGATTCTGTTTAAGTAGACTTAGTAAGGGGATGAATAAATCCCATTTCAAGTAAGGACATTAGGACCTGCCAAGGAGCCAGCTGTAAGCACTATAGTCAGATACACAGCTCTCCTGACAAGCTTACAGAGAAGGAGCACCCTTGCGCCTTTAAAAAAAAAAAAAAAGGCATTCTAGGTTTAAGATTTGGTTTCTAGAATTCAAAATGTAATCATTGTAGCTTCAGCCTCTAGAATTGAGGATGTAATCGGTGTAGCACATCAAGTCTCCTTTACTGTTTCTTAACTGAGTAAATGTTTGTCATTCGGAATGCAACAGGAAAGGAAGAACAGTGCAGTCCATACGGAGAGAGCACCCGCCTGCCATTGGGGACCAGTTAGTACTCACTTTTATTACCACTCGCTTATGGCTGTGGGTTAGCAGTTCCCTCTCTCCCTTGTCAGGAGCATGAATTCAGTTTCCACAGAGCTAAACAGAAAGATTCTTCAGGTCTGTGGTCACCTGAGAAGAGCTGGACTCTACTCTCGCTCACCCTCACTGTCAGGGAGACCTCAGACCAGTACCTTTCTCGTCATGAGTCGGAGTCGCCGTGGTAGGGATGTCAAACCACTGAGCCAAGGAGTTAGAATACCACACAGTCAGCTCTTCCCCGGGCTGGACGTCTCGCAATGCTCGGTAGAAGATCTGGGAGATAGACAGATAGATAGATAGATAGATAGATAGATAGATAGATAGATAGATAGATAGATAGATAGATAGATAGATAGATAGATAGATAGATAGATAAAATGGGTTTTGTGTTATTTCCTCGATGGTTGGGAATAAAGATTCAAAGGCTTCTTGGAGAAGCTACTGGATAGCTTGGAATCTCATCCTCCAAACTTTAAATAACAAAACAAAAGTTTCTTTCTTACAGGGTCATTCATTGGGTTGTTGAAGAGACAGTTCTTGCCTTTCAAAAAGTTCTTTGCTCATGAAATGCTGGGCTGCTTTGGGGACCTTTAGTAGATGGAACTGGAATTGATAACCCGAAGGGGCTCTGACAGTACCTGTCCTCCTGGTAAGTCTGCAATAGCTTCCAGAGTCTGCTCCTGGGGATTCCTGGCTGCCCGGATTAACCCTATCCACTCCAGAGGGGAGCCCCCTGACTCGTCCACCAACTCCCCTCTCACCATGCGCACCTGCAACACAAGCAGTGGTCATTACCCAAGGTGCCACAGGCAGGCTCACAACCCAGAGGAAAGTTTATCCTCCAGCCCGCCGAACTCAGGAAAGCGGCTGTGTTCTCTTTGACCCAACTTCTAGGAGCTGCAGGAAAAATTCTTCAGCCCCCCTCCCACCCACCCCCAGCTTAGAGAGTGGAAAAATAATGGAGTCTGGATAGTACACAGTATCACCACCAACAACAACAACAACAACACCAACACCAACAACAAGAAGAACACACACACACACACCTTGGAAACACCAGCTAGAAATGGCATCCTCTCAGAGCTCCTGGGTGTATCTTATTGTAAAACCCACCACCCCTTCCCCAAGTGAGGTTCTGGGATCCTTAACACTGAGATAGAATGGCTTCTAAGTTCAAACACATCCCGAAGCCTGGAGCAGTACTCCTACCCTGTTACTCAGTCTCCCAGTTGTCTAGTACCGCACTAGGCGCAAGTGAACTCAGCAGTGAGACGCCCAGAACAAAGCGAGCACGAAGAAATTTTGCCTGCAGCTAGCAAGCCATTTAAAAGCAATTAAATTGCGTTTAAAGAGAGAGGCGTGGTAAGCTTCAAAACCCGGTGTTGCCTGGGATTAGAAACAAGGGGCTTTCTAGAATCTGGAGGAAAATAAAAAAACGCTGGCCCTGCTCCTCCCTCTAGAAAGATACTTCTTACAAGAAAGCCGTGGGAGGTTACTAAAACCAAGGTCTTTCCTTTTTAAGCAAGCTTTCCATTTCATTCCCTGGTTGCTGACTGCCAGTCCTTGGCTGCTAAACCACCCTCTGAGGTCAAAAGTCTTTACTTTCCCCTCAGGTCAGGGATCTTGACGGTGTGTGTTGGAAGTGGGGGTGGGGTCAAAGTGGGAGAGTTGTACCTGGCCTCTTGGCTGGGAACTCCGACTCTAAGAGCCAGCTGCAAGGTTTAACTAGGTGTCCTCTTCAGGATCGGCTCCCCTACCTCTCAACGGGCATCAAAATTAATCACCTGGCTCATCCCTTCTCCATTTCCTACCCAAACCTACAAGCAAAAGGGGTTGAAGGTTGGGGATACAGTCCAAGAACTAAGAGCCTCCCAAGGATTATCTCTTCGGTGAAATGGAATTAAATTATTTAAAACAAAAATGTAAGCCCCACATTAGTAAACAGAACGGGCGAAAGGTCTCTCCACCCGATGACTCCAACGAAAAGAATATGTTTGCAGGGGAGGCAAGGACCGAGGTGGAAGTTAGGGGTCTCCATCACCTTTCTGAGGACACCCTGTAGCACTGAGAAAACTACCGGTTCCCAGCGACTCCCCATATCTACAGACCCTGGCGCACTGAAGTCTGTCCCGGCCCCGCTATGCCCTCCCTTCACCACCACCACCACTCCCCGCCCCCATGCAGCTCAGTTATCAGACATGCAAGGGATACTCGGATAATTCTGGTCTTCAGACTTAGCAGGTATCCCTTTTCTCTGCTGCTCCTCTCTACCCCTTTTCTGGATCAGGGCAATAGGAGGTGAGAGGCAAGGGACGGAGATCCAGAATGGCCCAGTACCTTTTTCTTGGGCCCTGGTTCCCTGCGATCTGACAGGTACTTGCCCAGCTTGAAGGTGCCAGGCACCGGCCCAAGGCGCAAGCCAGCCGGGATGCAGCAGTCAGCGTTCACGCTGGTGGCCGAAGTGCGGGAAGTCCCGTGCATTGTTGCCACCGCCGCCAGGCAGACGCTGGGGCTCGCGGGGTCCTCCACGGGGCGCAAGTGACAGAACCTGGAGCAGCCGCATGCAGAGGAGGGACGCGCACCCCGACGTGCGTCTTCTGTCCGCAGAGTGACGCGGGCGGGCATGCACTGCGCCTTTTCAATCCGGGCGGGCGCCTTTTGGCACCGCGAGCGCAAGGGCGCGGAGTTTGGTGAGAGAGTTGCGCTGTGAAGCAGCTGCGGAGTCCCACCCGAGAGGGTCACATGGAGTGGTTCCCTCAGCCCCCTGCATAATCGAGGCCTCTGAATGGCTAGCACACAATGGTCCAGGCGACCTTCCCATTCCTAAAAATCCAATTTGTCAAGGGCGAAGAAAAGGCGCTGGTGAATCAAAGGTCCGGCGGGACCATTAATCCTCAGCATGGGGTATTGTCCCTGAGACAGTTACGATATTTTAAGTGACAAATCCACTGTATAATTTCTCCATAAATTTTACTTCCTTTTATTGTTCACCGACAAACCAGTTTTGGGAAATAAGTGACTACTTTAAGTCTACTTGGCTGATTCCTTTGAGCCTTGGTCTACTTCAAAGATTCTTAATTCTCTCCCCTTGGCTTTATTGTAAAGGAGATTAAACAAAGGGACGGGGACTGTTTGGAGGACTTGTTAACTTCTATTGATTTCTGGCGTGTGCCATACAGAAATTAGGCAGGTACTTGATGGGAAAACACCAGAAAATACCTACACTTTTTAAATAACGGCCATAGTACCATTTCGGGGATTGGGTTCAGGCCAGTCCACAGTTTAGAACTGCTTTAGTTCTTTCCTAAACCTCGATCGCCAGAACTATTTGAGAGGGGCAAAAGCCAGCTGAGTATCAAGTCTCCCTGTCGCAACTCAGGGTCCGCACTTTCCCTGAGGAAGCGGCCAGCCACAAAGCCAAGAGCTTCGTAAGGAGATCTGCTCTGCAGATGGAGCTGCAGCGTCGAAGACCTGGGAAGTTCTCCTGCGGGGTTATTAATCACGTCTTCCCACCGGCAACCCATCAATTCAAACCTTGTTTTGCTTTTAAGTTGAAAACGAAGGAGAAAGTCCTGACACTAACTTCTCCAGAACCAAAAGGATGGGTTTTGGACTTATTTTTAAAGCAAACCACCGACAACAAAATCGTCTCTCAGTCTCTCAATGGGGAAAGGGGTGCCATATTTGTGTCAATCCTGGGCACCTTTCTCCAAATCTCACGCAACAATTATTGGAGCCACCAAGAAACTCCTCCAGAGGCTCCAGAGCTGTTGTGTCCTCACTCCCAACTTGTTCCCATCCCCCACTTCATCCAGGGCTCACAGAAAGTAGAACCCGGAGCAAAGTGCTCACTGCTTCTTCCCTGTAGCCTTGACCAAGAAGGAGCAGTTATCAGGCCAGAATCTGGAGTGGCTCTGGCTAATGGGTCGCAGGTTTGAAGAGGGCCCTTAACTTGGCTTATTAAGCTGCCCTCTATTGGAAACTTGTGCTCACATCCGTAGACTGGGCCAGAAAAAAAAAGAGAGAAAGAAAGAAAAGAAGAGAAGAGAAGAGAAGAGAAGAGAAGAGAAGAGAAGAGAAGAGAAGAGAAGAGAAGAGAAAAAAAAAAAGGAAGCGAACTCAAGACCCAAGATACCTTTCATGAATTACTTGGAGCCTCGGTTCTCCAGATCTATAACGTAAGGGTGGTGGATACAAACGATTCCTTGCCTCCCTTTCTGCTATTCACCCCAGTTTGTTGCACAGCAGTGGCATTATGAAAGTCACAAAATTCGTTGTTTACCGCAATGGGAAAGCCAGGCTAGGTCAAAGGTCTTAAATCTAAGCAAATCAAGACAAGACCACACTGGGACACAAAGAAGACAAACTCAGTGTCCACTCTCTAGGTCTATGTAGATATACACCTGCGTGGGACAAGAGAGAACCTCTTGGTGCGCCTAGAATAGCCATGCCTTTTTGATACACAGAGCCTTACTGCAAACTAGTTTCTAGGAGAGCAACCTCTAAGTTTGACGCTCAACCTTCCAATTGCCTCTCTGAGGGTAAAGAAAGCTGTCCTCCGGGGATAGAAGAGGGCCTTTGATCCCAGGGCCTATGAATGGCAAATCGGGGGAGGAAAGTAGGAGGGGGGGGATGAGGAAGCCTTTCCGATGAGTCCAGGGCAATAAATTCAAGCCATGAACATGTCCCTCTAACCTCTGGCCTGGCGACTCCGGATGACACCTAGTTTAACTATCCAGCACTGAGAGGGAGAAAGGGGCGAGGCTATGCCTGGGTTCGGGGCGCCTCCCTAGCCCTTCTTAACCAGTGAAAAAGCGTGAACGACACGCGAACAATTTTATCAATAGGACCATGTAAAGGCCGACTGTGAGGAAAGTTATTTATTAATATAGCCAATTGTGACTGGTTCCCAGCTCCGAGAGAAGAAAGAGGCTGCGCCAAGAGGCATTCACACCAGCTCGCCGAGTTTTATTCTGTCCTGTGGCTCGGAGTTGAAGCTCCCCAAGTGAAATAAATTGTCCACAAAGGAGAAAAGGAACACATTTTCTTTTATTTTTCCTCCCCTAAAAAGCAAGGGTGAAACCAATCTAATGTGCCCAGTGGAGCAAGATGGGCCGTGAAAGGCTGGGTGTTAAAAGTAAAAGCGGGCTGTGCAGCAAATGGGATGGAAAATTAAATGAAATTAAATAGCTTGAACGGCCGTATTGTCCCTTATTAAAAAGACACATTAATTACATGGTCTCAGCCTTATTCAAAGACAATGTTGAGACTCAATCAAAACATTCCACTCGGCTTTTTTATCGACTTAAAATGGGCGTCCAGAGGCCCTGTTAAAGCGAAATCCCTCCTACACGGGAGGTGCAAGGAGAGCATGGTTTGGGGCGGGCCCGCAGCCTGCCCAGCGCGGACGGCGCTCGGCTCCCGCGGCGGTAACAGGTTGTCCCGGGCGGCGCCAGCTCGGAGAGCGGCGCAGGGTGGGAACCGCCGGCGAGCCGCGGGGGCCGAGGCCTGCGCTGCCCTCGGAGCCTCGGCCGCTCCCGCAGCACCCCGCCCAACCCCGGGCGCGTCCGGCTCCGGTGGCTGCGCGCGCGACCTGCGGGGCTCCGCCGGGGAGGGACGAGCCGGCCTAGGCCTTCCGGGACCCAGCGAGGGGCTCCGTGTCGGAGCGCGCTCCTTAGGGCGAGCATTGTCGGCCGGGCCAAGGCCTCGGTCCTCGGGGTTCCCTGGGAGCGCCGAGCGGGTCCGGGAGTCACCGAGCAACCGCCAGGTCGCCGCTCCGGCGCCGCCCAGTGTCCACCCGAGACGGAGAGAGGCCGGGAGGCCGCGGACTGCTGTCCGGGTTCGGAGGCCGCCTCCCGGCCGGCGCTAGCCCAGGAAGCGCCCCCTGCGGGTGTCGGCGGCGGCCGGGTCAGAGCCGACCAGCTGCTCTGCCCCCGAGGCGCGGGTGGGACATTAAGGCCGCCTCTGAATAGAGTGGCTGAGACGGGGCTCTGGGAACGCCACCAGATGACGCGCCCGCCCGCGCCGGGCCGGTGGGTGCGCGGCGGCCGGGAGTCTTCAAACTTGTAGCCAAGGACGCAGCCCGGACGCCGCTGGTGGGTTTTGTGGTGCCTTTTGTTTTGTTTTGTTTTGTTGGTTTGCTTTGGTCTCTCCCTCTCTCTCTTTTTTAAGTCTAGCATTGGAAAACGACTCAATAAAAGTATTCAGAGTGCCTCTCGAGTTGCCTTTTAACCGGAGTTCCCCAACTTATTTCTTGGTTCTTTCGGTTGACATGGTGCAAAGAAAAGTCAGCGAGCGAGCGTGCTGCTGAATTGCAATGTCTTGGGGCACCTCCACATTCACGCTTCTCTGCCGGCCTCTGCCCGAGGAGCCCGCGCTCAATTCGATTTTCCTTGCTATTGGGCACATTTAGGAGCGCCTCTATTTGTGAAGTTCATTTCTAGGCAAATGTATTCAAGAGCTGATGGGAATGAATAGGACCGTGTGTCAGCCGCCCCTAATTGGGATTAAAGCACTTAGGAGCATATGCAGAGACTGACAGAAATTCTCAGGTTGCATTGTCTTCGGACTTCCACCCGCTCGGACGCTCCTCCTCCAAGGGAGATTTATAAAGATTGCGGGGAGAAACTGAGGAAAGAAAGAGGAAAGGCAAAGAGCCAGGCTAATAGCTCAGGGTGGGGCTGCAGTTCGGCTAGTGAAGGTGGCGGCTTCCCAGAAAAGACGCTTCAGATAATTGAGCGCGGGCGGGGGCGAAGAGGAGGGGAGCAGGTCCGAACTCTGAAAGGCTGGGAGTTAAAAGGCGAAATAAAGATGTTGTTGAGGCTCCCAAACGCCCCCTTCCTTTTTTCTTTCCACTGGAGAACTTGCCTTTCTTTTTATCTCTACTGCCATTTCTGCACCCCAATGCGCTCGCTTCTCTCTTAGAGAAAAATACACAGGTTGGTAACGTGAAGCGGAGAGCAAGGAATCACTTAGGAAACAAAAATAACTTTTGTGTGTTGAAAGGCCGTGATCAAAATATCCTGGAAAAGCGTTCCGACGAATGTGTTAAACCTATGCGTGCACAGTGAGTGCTCGTGTGCACACAAATCACAACTTTGAATAACACATCCTCTACCCGTAAATCTCAATACAGAGTTGCCCACTGAGTTTTGGGCTTGAGGAGACAGAATCTTTTAAAAGCTGGGAAGTGGCGTGGAACAACAGAGGGCAATCGCAGCCTTCTTATGCTTCTGAGGAGCGGAGAAGCCGAAAAGATGAGGAAAACTCTAAAAACCATGAGGATTTCCAGCATTGTCAGGATTTTCCTGGTTTCTGGGTAGTTTGACTCCGCATGGAAGCCCTGGGTTTTTTGAGGGCTCTGAGACTCTGAGGGCACTGAGAAGGTGTGGGAGAACAGAATAAAAGGCTTCTCACCACATCCTTTTGGGTACAAGAAGCAAGGCTAGGTGAGGCTGTGGTGAGAACTGTAACCAATAGCTTCTGTGATAAATTCCTATTCAACCTGTTTCCAAGGACCTCATTAACCACACAAAATCCAGAATCCCCAAACCCTGAAGTGACTGGAGTAGGAAGCTGTGTTCTCCAGCTAGGATGGGTTTCTGGATTAGAAATAACCCTGAGGCACAAGAGCAAACTCCTAGGAGTGGGTGGACATTTTCCCTTTTAGGTTCCTCAGCAGAACTAAAATCTTCCTCTCTCCCCAGGATATCCTCCTCAGGATAACACAGCACCAGTCTGTGCCCTATAGAAAGTGCATCTCTTAAATCAGGTTTTCTGTTTTGTTTGTCATTGTGGTTGTCATTTCTTATTTCTTTAAAAAGCTATTATATTTTATTTATGTTTTGGGGTTGTGCATATGTGTGCATGTATGTGTGTGTGCATGTATATGTGTGTGTGTGTAAAACCATGGCACATGGACATAGATCAGAGGAAAACATACCGGATCAGTTCCCTAATGTGAGGTCCCAGGATCAAACGCAGGTTCTCAGGCTCAAGCCGCCTCCCAAGCCCCCTTTACAGCTTTTGATTGTCATTTACTGATTGTACCAAGTCATGAATTTCATAGTGGAATTTTTATATATTCTTGTCTTATTTCGATCAGGTTCATACAACTTATCACCAGTTATTGTCCAACTTTGGGAGGTGGGCGGTACATAACGGGAGGAGGCTGGCCATACAGACATATTTTATAGGAGCTGAGGCAAACTATGAATTATGGAAGTTCATAATATTCACTGCAATAGTAATAGGAACAGAGCAATAGGAATTTCCAGCTATGTCACAGCCGAGAGCCCAACTCGGCTGCATAAGCACCATCTCTAAAGAACAACTGACAAGCCCAGCTCTAGTACCTAGCACCTAGTACCCTGCTGATCACGGGCTTGCCTCGGGCATTGCCCCAGCACTTGTGTTTTCCATGTTTGTTCTTATGTCTGCAAGCAAGGGATAGTCTTAGCTTGCTAAGAATGTGTTTGAATGTCCTGCTTTCATTACAGAGGAGGGGTCACATTGGGGTTATCCTTCAGGATGATGACATAAAACTCGGGCGAGGTTACAAAAATGAATTTTAGGCGAATACACACAAACATGTTTTTCTTTCTAAATAGTTTTAGATAGATACAGTGATTGGAGGGCATACTAGAAATCAAGCCTTGGGATTCACATGGACTCTACTAAACTTCTAGCCCCTAAAATATAGTTCCCACATTATAAACTGACCCACTGAAAGAAAAATTTTAGCATATCCACAGACATTGCAATCATTGCAGTTACCTATTTTTAGAAAGTTTTTGTTTCCATCTTCAAGAAAACTTATTCTAGGCAGCCACCTAGTAATTTCTATCTCTACAGATTTGCTTTCTCTTGGCATTTCATGTATATGCACTTATATATGCGTTCTCTTGAGAGCACTTTATATCGTTTTAGCATCATGTTTTTTAGAGGTTCTTTTAGTTCACTTTCTGTTCCTGTAGCAGACTGCTTAAGAGTGGCATCTGAGAGAGAGAGAGAGAGAGAGAAAGAGAGAGAGAGAGAGAGAGAGAGAGAGAGAGAGAGAGAGAGAGACTCAGTTGGGTTCAAAATCTGAAAGCAGTGAAGTTCAGGGTAAGTTTGCTGTATCTGGCATAATGTGAGGGCTCTGCAGAAACCCAGAGAAGTACAGGACACCACCTGAGACAAAACAAGCCTGTCAGCCTGGCTCTCTCTTCCTCTTGCAAAGTTAATAATTGTATTCTGGAGACCCTACACTCATGACCTCACCTATTTTTTTTTATTCAAAATGGATTTTTTCATACGATATATTCTGATGGTGGTTTACCCTCCCCCAACTCCTCCAAGGCCCTCCCCAAATCCATATTTCCTTATCTCACTAGAAAACAAACAGGCATCGAAAAAAAATGAGAGGATAAAAACAACAAACACATAGGAATAGAACAAAACAAACAAACAGAAAGAGAAACCAAAGCAAAAGCACAAGAAGTGCATACAGACACAGAGATACACACATTGGCACACACAGTGTGTCATACATGCATGTATTTATGTGTGTTCATATGTGTATAGCCGCATGTGTCTAAAGTCAACATTGGATACCTTCCTCAATCCCTCTCTACTTTATTTATTGAGGCAAGATTTCTCACTGAACCAGAGCAAACCGATTCCAACTAGTCAAGCTCTGTAGCTTGTTTCTGGGATGACCTGTCTCTACCTCCTGAGTGTTGAGATAACAGGAGGACACTGTGCCTGACTGGCAAGCTGTTACCTAGACACTGATCATCACTCCTTCAGAACAAGCATTTTCTCCACTGAGTCACCTCCATGAATAAGTGTTTTCATTTCTTTTGTTTGTATGTGTAAGAGTAGAAATGCTGAGCCATGTGACAACTCTATTTGTTTGTTTGTTTGTTTGGTTGGTTGGTTGGTTGGTTGGTTGGCTTTGAGACTGGATTTCTCTATCTACTCCTGGCTGTCCTGGAGCTGCTGTGTACCCAGCAGAGGCTGGCCTCAAACTCAGATTGGCCTGTCTCTGCCTCCCAAACCATTTCACATTTGCAGCAGCAGCATGGGAGGGATCCAGTTTCTCTCCATCCTTTCCTACATCTTTTGTTCTCTGTCTTTCTCATTGCAGGCATCTGCCTGGGAATGAAGTGGTACCTCACAGTAGTTTTGATTTCCTCCCGCTTGCAATTAAATAACCAATGCCCAACATTTCGTGCATTTTTTTAATCTTCCTAACTGTGTATACCTTCTGGGTAGAAATATTTGTTCAAATCCTTCCCCATGTTCTCATTTGGGTTATTTGTTTTAATTATTGTATAAATACAGATTTTTGTAACTTTCAAAATGTTTGATACAAAATAGGCTACTATGCTTAATTATAACAATATTGCAAAATTTATTTTAATTGTCTATGTGTCTAACCACTAAAAGATGTTCAGAGAAGTTAAGAAACTTATTTAGTTTCATCCGATAAATAGAAATCCCTTCCATTCTCTTTTGAATTAAAAATGCAGGGAGATAACACTTTGCACTTAGGAAGTTTAATTATGAGCATTTGTCTGGGAGAACTTGCTGTATGTCGCCTGTGCTGGGTAGTCTTATGTTGACTTGACACAAGCAAACATCCTCAGAAAAAATAAAGCCTAAGTTGAAAAACTACCTCAGTGGGCTGTGGGCAAGCATGTAGGGCATTTTTACATTAGTGATGGATATTTGAGGGACCAGCCTACTGTGGGTGGAGCCACTCTTGGGCTGATAGTCTTGGGTTCTGAAACAGCAGAAATCCATACTAAGTACTCCGTGGAAATAAGTATTGTGGAAATATGATAGCTGAGATTTGCTATAAATAAGTCTAGGACGGGGTTGCAATAAAGAAAGATACAGACTGAGAATTTCCAGCCTTCACGTAGTGACATTTTAGAGAGGATGATTCTCTGTTACTGGACTGGATTGCATTGTTTAACTCTTAGCATCATCCTTGACTCTACCTACTAGGGGCCTTCTATCCTTTCCCCGTGGGATAGCAGCATCACTAAAATGTCCATTGTAGACAAAGGTGCTCAGATTGAGAGCCAAAATAAATTAAATAAAAGTACATAACTTCATAACTGTATAAGTCGAATGATGAATATGTGGGGTTCATTGCACTACTCTCTGGTATGTGTTAAAGTATAAATGGCTCCTCTGGACATAACACGGTGCCATCTTAGAGCATAGGATACCGTGGTCAGGCAGCCATGGCTATTGAGGAGCAAAGCAATAAAGTAGCAGTGACATCTGTGGTAACGGAGTTATTGACATTCAGTGGAGGAAGGAAAGGTCACGTGACTCCTGGGATTCTTCTATTGCTTCTCCTGCACACCCTTAGCTGGAAGTGGTCGTCCTAGAGGATATAGGAAGGTAAAAGTTAACTGGAAGAGGGGATTCAAGACGCAGCTTCCATGAGGCCGTCGTTCACACTAGACCAGGACTTTGCAAGAATGCAGCTGTTTGGGGTCATCCATGCCCTATAAGTAACTCGCCAGCTGTGTCCTGTAAGGACACCCAACACACTCACTGGCTCAGCAGATCGCACTGTGGTAGAATTGTATCTTAGTTTGTTGTTAGTGCTCTTCCTGGGGACAACGGACATTTCCCCATGCTTCCCCAAGAAAAGTTAACCCAACAGTGTTGGAACTTTTCAAAAATAAAATACTATTTTTTTAAATAAAATGTGTGTTTCCCCTGCATGTATGCCTGTACAGGGTGCTAGGAATCAAACCAGGATCCTCTAGGAGATTAGTCAGTGCTTTTAGCCACTGAGCCATCAGAATATTATTTCAAAATAAGGTTTAAAAATCAAAAGCAGTAAAGAACAAAAGAGATGGGGTGTGCAGTATGTGTGTGTGTGTGGGGGGGGGGTTGACAATAGCAGGCTCTGGCTCTTTGGTTCTATGGACTTTTAAGAATCCATACAAAGAATGAACCATAAAGAATGTTCTGCATTATAGAGCCCATAACCATAATGGATGGCCAAATAGGTACTTACTACAGGCATGATGTCCAAAACCAAACAGCTTTCTTCATGACATTGAATAACACTCTTCATTATTTTTGCAGTTGGAATAAGAACCACTAAAGATGCCCTGCACTTAAGTCAATTTTAAGCAGCCTGCATTAATTTTATTTGTATAATAGTCAAAAAATCTATGACATTATTATTCTATACATATTAATATTTTCATTTTGAAGACAAGTTTTGAAGCCTACAGTTATGTCCCTAAAAATTCATATGTTGAAAACTTACTCACGAGTAGCTTAGAATGTGGCCTTACTTGAAAATAAGATCGTTTTAAAGATTCAAGTTAGAGCAATGTAATTGGGAAAGACTGTAATAAAATAACATAACCGGTGTCCTCACGAGAAAGAAAGCTTGCTACACAAACATGCTACAGCGAGAATGTGCTGAAGCCTCAGAGCCACTCTCCAGCTGTGACTACTACAGCTGACCCAAACCCTACTCATTTTTGTGATAACTACAAGCACGGATATGTACACTACTACCTGACGAGTTCTCTTTGTGGCTGCTCTCACCAAAAAGTGGATCCACACGGCACCTGCTTTTTAACATTGCTTCCAAATCAAAGTCAATGCTGGGTGCATCTGGCTTTGTGACTACACCATATTGCAGGGAATTTCTGTATACAAAAGGAGGTTGGGAATGTACACATATTAAAATAGAAAGGCTGAGTGTGTGTCCTTCATTTGGAAACATAAACCATTGAGGCAGGAAGCGAACCGCCAGGATTTAATCATTACAGCAGTTTGTTTTCCGGATTGGACCTCTTTGAAGGACCACCATGGTCCGGGATGCCGGTGATGGCCATGTGAGGGTCAGTGGTCCTGATGCTGTCAGGAGCCTGGTAGATGTCCTTGGCCCATGTTAGCACCATCTGTGGATGTTCATGGTTTGTGAGGCCACCTGAAGCCGTGTTGATGTTGGTGAGCCACCAGGGGCTAAACCAATCTGATTGGCCTTCGCTGTGACCTGAGGCCACAGTGATGGACTGGCCATGCTGCTCCTGGGGGGCCGTATTTGAGTCCGTGATGTTACTGCAGCCGGGGTTTGTCTTGATGTCCATGGTCCATGCTACTACCAAGGGCTATGTGGATATCCTGAGTCCGGACTGCCACCTGTAGCCATGTTGATGTCTATGTGCCGTGCTGCCCTCTGGTGGCCATATTGGTGTGAGTGGCTTGCGCGGCCACCTGACTGGGCTGCCTCCAAGGGCCTTGTCTGGGTTTGTGGTCTTACTGCAACCAGGGTGGGAGGGGTCTGTGCTGTCTCCAAAAACCATCTGAAAGCCCATGGTTTCCTCTGGCTGTAAAGAGTTATTTTGGCAGTGATATCAGTGATTGCAGAAGAACCGTTGAGACAGAGGGCCGTGTCTATGATAACCTCGGCTTTCCCCCTTGACACCTCCTCCCCCACATAGCCTAAAAAAGAGGCCATCAAAGAGAACTTCAGTATTCATGCTCATGGATAGAGTCTTCTCACAATGACTGCGAAGTTTGCCAAATGACTTCTCTGATCAGTGGGAAATCGGTAGATGTGACAACCAGAATCTTAAATACTTGTATGTCTGGGGCTTGCACTTTTTAAATGTTATTCAGTGTCATGAAAATTAGCCTGATCTAGTTTCCTCGAAAGACCAGCTGGACAAAATCTGATAGGAACCTGCGGAAGAGGGGGAGGAAAGGTTGTAGGAGTCGGAGGGGATGGAGGACACCGGGTGACCAAGGCCCACTGAATCAACTCATCAAGGAAATATGGGCTCACAGGGACTGACCTGGCAAACACAGGATCTGCAAGGGACTGCTGCACCACATCCTCTGCATATACATTGTGACTGTTAGTTTGGAGTTTCTGTGGAACTCCTAACAATGGGAGTGGATGTATCTCTAACTCTTTTGCCTGATCTTCAGATTTTATCCCCCCTGTTGGATTGTCTTAGCTAGACTTCATGTCAGGGCTTTGCCTTGTCTTACCAAAGCTTGTTTTGTCACGTTTACCTGTTGTATCTTGGAGGGGTGCTCATTTCTAAGGGATGAAGAAGGGGGTATACCTGGGGAAGAGAGGAGGTGTCAGGAAAAGGAGTGGAGGGAGGGGACACTGTGGTCAGGACGTATAGTATGAGAAAAAGAATATATTTTCCATTAAAAAAGAAAAAAGACCAGCTGAAGGCGGAGTCATAAACTCCAGCTATCTGCCAAAGGCTTGTCGCCATTTGAGTTAGAATGGGTCAGACGAGTGAAGGTCCACTCAGGTAAGAACAGCACAAACTGCCACATTGTGAGCACATGAACTGCCTTGCCACTGACGTTCTGTGTCGTTACTAATCAGGAGCAGGGATTAGAACTTTTATTAATTAATACAATTAAGTACAACCAAGATATAAAACAGGGAAGGATAGAGGGATCGGCCTTGGCTCATGTGATCAGCTGTCTTCCCATGCCCTGATGTCACTTTGCTGTTTTACATGCCACAGTGTTTTCTGCCTACCACGAGATGGTGTTTGCCAAACCAAGTAAAGTCCCTGATGAGGGCAAGAATGGAATACACACAATTATATCATTTTCCCAGAGTCTTATCTTATCTGTGTCTCACAAGTCTCGGTCTGCTTTGACAGTAGTTAGCTTTCAAAACCAGTTCTGCAGGACCTCTACTGTAGCCTGAGAGCCACAAAAACATAAAATTAAAAAATCAAAAAAAAAAAAAACCAAAGAAACAAACAAAACCAAGCAACAACAACAACAAAGGAGCTCAGAAAGGTTGAAACTGGCTACTTGGGAAAAAATGCAGTTGTTTGTAGTCATTTAAGACTCTGTAAACAACCAACAGTAAAACTTATTTTCCTCATCTAGATGTGTCATTCTTTGTGTTGCTGAAGGAAAATATTAATTTTACATCCTTAAAAAGGTCACCTAAAAGAAGAGCTTTAGGAAATGCTAAATTCCCCTAGGGCCCAGTAAGTGAGTCTTGATTACCTTAAGTCAGAAATGACAGTTCTTTTCATCTTGTTTATAAGCAGAGTAGTCTCTCTGTCTGGCGCCAAAATCAAGAGAGCAAACTTTTGGGAATGAGCATGGTGAGTGTTTTCCCCTTTTTTGAAAAGGATAACAGATGTGACATGTGCGACCCCATCGATCAAGTCAGGTAGGCAGGAATCTCATATTCCCTCAATATTTGATGGACATCTCTCAAGGCACTCTGTACTCAAAAATAGAAGAACCTTCCCAGACAGAGGAGAACCAAATGTTCTCCAAAAGGATATATAACTATCTGTGCTCCCTACTAGAGCCATCAGACAAGCTTTCAAAGAGCTGTCCATTATTTTCTTTCTTTGGATGTTATATGAAAAGATGCCTTTGAAATAGCATCAGTCATCATAATGGGACAAATCTAAGGGGGAGTAACAAATGTTGAAGTGGCCAAATACTTGTGATTGGGCCATTCTTAACCACTGAATTAACCAATCCTACAGCAGATCCACCTTCAGATAAATAGTATTTCAGGTGGTAAGTTTGGTTGTTTGGTTGGATGGTTTTATTCCTTTGTTGGGGACAGGGTCTCACTGTGCAGCTCTGGCTGTCCTAGAACTCACTATGTAGACCAGTCTGGCTTAGAACTCATGGAAATCTGCCTGCTTCTGCTTCCTAGTGCTGGTATTAAAGGCATTCACCACCATGTACCAGCTTCTTCAAGTAATAAGATTCTGTGAAGCAGAGTAAAGCAAGGCCAATCCTGAGGAAGATGGGTTTTGTATGGAATGATTTAAAAAGGTCTCTCTGATGAGTGGTATTCAACTGGAAAGAAGTGAGGGAGCCAGTCGTGTAAAACATCTGGGTTTGTATAAATAAACTGTGCAAGATGGTTTTATGACAAGCTAGTCATCTGAGTGGAGAGAACATCAATTAAGAAAATACCTCTCTAAAACTGGGTTATATGCAACCCTGTAAGGCATTTTCTTAATTAGTGGTTGATGGAGGAGAGCCCAGCCCATTGTGGGTGGTGCCGCCCCTGGGTTCTACAAGAAAACAGGTTGAGTAAACCATGAGGAGCAAGCTGGTAAGCAGTATCCCTTCATAGCCACTGCATCAGCTTCTGCCTCCAGATTCTTGTTCTGTTTGACCTCCTGTCCTGACTCCTTTAAAGATTACCAGCAATAAGGAAGTATAAGCCAAACAAAGCCTTTCCTCATTATGGATGACAAGAAGTGCATACCGAAAGGAGCATGTCATGGTTGTCTCCAGAGGGGCCCTGCCAGAGCTTTACACATACAGAGGCAGATGCTAGCAGCCAGCCATTGGCCTGGGTGTGGGGTCCCCAATGGAGGAGTTGGAGAAGGGACTGGAGGGGTTTACAGCCCCATGGGAAGAACAAGGATGTTGGCCACCTAGACGCCCCAGGACTTCCAGGGACTAAACCATTAACCAAGGGGTACACATAGTTCTAGACAAAAATGTGACAGAGGAATGCCTTATTAGGCATCAGTGGGAGGAGAGATCCTTGGTCCTGTAAAGGCTCAATAGATGCCCCAACAAAGGGAAATCAAGGTGGGAGGGGGTCAGGTGGAGGGGAATATACTTGGAGGCAGGGGGTGGGAGGAGGGGTTAGGGGTTTTTGGAGGTGGGGCAACCAGGAAAGGTTTTAGCATTTGAAATGTAAATGAAGATTATATTCAATAATAAAAAAAAGCCTTTCCTCCTTGACTTGCTTTTAGTCATGGTGTTTTGTCACAGCAATAGAAACCCTAACTAAGGCATGCCCTGAGATAGAAGTGCACCATAGTTTCAAAGTTTAGCAAGAAGACCAGAGAATTGAGTTGGGGATGGAGAACAATAGATGATAGCAGAGAGAAAATAATGAGATCTACTTGTGTAGGTTAATTTGACTTATACTTAAAGACTACAGATTTTCTTAGGATGGAAATCATCTGAATTTGCACAGAGGTGTGGTAATTCTATGTGAGAAAGTTTGTGCTGGCTAGACTAAGGATAGTAAGATAATGAGGACAAATATGGAAGCTAACATTTGCTAGAAACCTACAGTAATATCTAGAAGGAACACAACATGGAAAAGGATGAAGGTGGTGGTGGTGGTGGTGGTGGTGGTGGTGGTGGTGGTGGTGGTGAAAAGAGGAAGATTTCTGAAAATGTTTATAAAATAGACACTCCAAAATGTCCTAATGGCTAGAGTTAGAGTATAATAGGAAAAGGGAAAAGGACTCAGGAATTTTCTACATTAGCAAATTGTTAAACATGGCTTTGTAATTTACTAAGATCAAAAAGATTGATTCAGCAGAAAATTTTGGATAGAAAGCAAAAGTTCATATTATATTTGAGCTAACTATTTAGATATTCAAATGGAGAAAAGATTAGTCAGAAAATTGAAATATATACAGTTATGTATTTACATTTGAATATGCATATTCAAAATTCTAGAAATTAGGCTGGAAATACAAATTGCCAATGCATAAATATATATTATGTATTTAAGCCTATGATAACAAATGATATAATTAAAGAAAGAAGACTATTGGAGATGGACAACCCAAGGCATAGCGCCTTGGTGATTTCAAACCTCGGGAATCAAAGAGGTGAGAGGAATCCTGGAGGAGGACAGAAAGGGAGCCCAGTAAGCTACAACATCTACTATCCTGGAGTATGTAGTTCAATGAAGTTTCTAGGAAGTGTAAGGAAAAAAATCTTTGAAACACTACTGAAAGGCCATGCATGGGTGTTTAGAACTTGACCTCATATGGGGTAACCTGGTATTCATCTGTTTCATTAGTCCAAGTTCTCACAGGAGTGTTGGGTAAGACAATCAGATAGGATACAGTGACTCCAGATTACCTTTAATATGAGATGTTTCTATAAAGGGAACTAAGAAATTAAGGTGATAACTAGAAAGTGACATAAGGTCAAAGAATTTCAAGCTTGGTCATCATAATGGCAGGACGTATGGTGATAGCTATGATTCACAAAAGGCTAAAGGAATGAGTACTGTAAGAGGGAGGATTTCAAACAATTAAAACCTAATAGTAGTAGGATTGATCCTCCTTACCCATCACAAACCCACCAAAGTGAGAAGGCCTTAAAGATCAAGTTAGTTGGCCTTCTTGTTGTTTTGTCAGAAACGGAAGCACAGAAAAGCTGCACTTGTCCAGAGCCAGACAACCAGCTTCCCCTGTGACCCTTACCATGTTTTTCTAGTGGTGTTTTTATTAAATATCTCATTTAATATTCATATATGTGCATAATATGTTTAGATCAAACCCATCTCCATATTCTCCTTACTGTGGTCCTTTCTCCCAGTTTTTAATTATTTATCACTTCAGTAATGGTTAAGTATAGCATTCAGTCCATTAAGTACATTCAAATCATTGTATAAGCCTCACTACATAATCCGCAACACAAACTTTGTATTCATCAAATAACAATTCCCTAGTCACCCACTCTCCTTGGATTTTCCTTGATTCTCCACAAATTTTATCACATGAGGTCACACACACAGTACAAAGTATTCTTCATACAAAGGTTGTCCTTTCTGTCTGGACTATCTTATCTGGCCCAGTGCTTTCAAGATGAACATCATAAAGCCTTACAATAAAAAGTACAGATTTCATATGCAAAACCCTTAAGATGTAACCACTGTAATCGAGTGGCCAGTCAAACGCACAAAGAAAGCACCTTTGGCTGGCGTCATTCCCTTTTAGAGGGAAAAGGAGGGAAGTGATGTTAGCTTTTCATCCTGGTACTCTCACGCCTCCTGTTGGAAGGCAAAGGAATTGACTCTCTCCCCAACCACTATTAAAAGCAAGAAGTGATTCAAGAAATCCAAGAATCTCAGAACCAAGAATGTACCTCAAGGTGAAACTTTCCATAGTTATTTGACATTCAAACTGCTTGGCAAGGGATGTGCATCGCTCAGTAGTGAGGGAAGGAGGATTGGTTAAGGCTAAAAGGTTGGGACTGTTGTGGGGTATTCACCAGAAATATCTACTTGGACATGGGTTTTAGCCAATAGGAAGTCTTTATTAGCTGGCTGGTGACTACACTGAGTGTTCAGGATCCCAGTGTGGCCCAGAATCTTTCTCAGGGTGGCCTTTTAAACACAAAAAATCACAACCTAGGTTGATTTTATTCAATTAACAAGAACAGTTATTCAAGAGCAGAACTACAGAAGCTGAAAAGCAAGGTTAGTATATGTAGAGACATTCCCGGAACTATAGACTATGAACGCTTCACTCTTTGTTTTAATTTTGGCAAGTGGTTCTGTCTAGATACTGAGTTTCATGGCCTGACCTCAGCAAAACTGGTGCCATGTTGGAAATAGCATTCAGGCCATGTAACCCTGTTACATTCCCCACTGGATCTCTGGGTATGAGTCAAATGATAGATTCATCTAGGGGCAGGGGGATTGCTGTCTTTTTAGCATTAGTACTTTACCAGAATATATCCATTACTTTACATAGATAAGCAGGCAGTTGAGCAAGCAGAGTCCTATAGTGAGAGCTATGAATAAGAGGATTAATGGCCCAGCCATGGCCTTAAGTGCAGTAGTTAACCAAGGAGCTAGATTGGTACCAGTTTTTAGATTTCTGAAATCTCTTTTTTCCTTTTCTGAAGATTATTTTTATTATGGCCAATTTTTAAAAATGTATTCCCTGACTGGTTGGCATAGAAGCAACAAGTTTTCCCCAGGACAATACAAAGAACATCTTGTCTCATAAAGAGGACACTCTTCAATTCTGAGGAATGACCTCAGCTAAGGAAGCTAACTGGGCTTCCAGATGGGAAGCAGACTTTTCTAGATGACCCAGGTCTATATTTACTTGGTCACTGAGTTCCTTCAAGTTTTTATCCCCCATAACTAGGGCTGAATTTCAACTGCAGCAGGGCCCATAACACCTGCCCCCAGTAGAGGGGTGAAAAGGGATGGCTCCTCTCATATGGGAAAGCCCAGGGTCTCCATTTAGGTAAACTCTGCCTCTTTTTCTCTCATAGGTGAACACCTGTGGCATAATGTGAATAAGCTTACAAAGGAGTGGGGCGTCCTTCAGAGTAAACAATTCAGAAGATGCACAGTCGGTTAAACTTTTAGTACCAGCAAGTCTATTAGACTCTGGGGCCAGGAAATACATTCTCTTGCTCTTTCTGGAATTAACTAGCTGTGAATGGCTACAAGAATATACAGGGGGGGCACTATCTTGGGGTTACCTTGGTGACATTAAGCAGGTACACTTCCCCTGGAGGTCCTTGTGCTGGCTAGTCTTATGTCAGCTTGACACACAAACTAGAGTGATCTGAAAAGAGGGAACCTCGATTGACAAAATGCTTCTGTAAGACCTGACGGTAGTGCATTTTCTTGATTCATGATTGACAGTGAGGGTGCAGTCTGTTGTTCGTGGTTCCATCCCTAGGCTGGTGGTCCTGGGTTCTATAACAGAGCAGGGAGAATAAGCCATGGAAACCAAGCCAGTAAGCAGCAACCCTCCATGGCCTCTGCCTCAGCTCCTGTCTCTGGGTTGTTTGACTTCTTGTCCTGACTTCCTTCAATAATGAACAGCAATGTGGAAGTGTAAACTAAATAAACCCTTTCCTCCCCAACTTGCTCGTTAGGCATGGTCTTTCATTGCAGCAATAGAAACCCTAAAAGTTCCCCAGGGTGAGCTTACATTGGTCCCATTTATAGCTGTTAAGGTTGGAAGTGGAGCTTACTGTTTGATTAGTTTCCATCCTAGCGTAATATGGGGGCTTGCGGTCCAGGCACCACCAGCATTCCTATGTGGTTAAGGAACCGGTTTCTATCATCCCAAACACGGGGGCTGGCTTCCAATGCCTCCTGAATCCTTATCTGAGGTTACCAAAGAAATCCTTGGTGAAATTGGAGTTCCAGGGCTATCTTAAAGATCTCTTATTCTGGAGATATCAAGGTAGGTTGTTTTGGCCCAATGGGCCCAATAATTTTAGTAATGATTTTACTGCTTGGATCTGGACCATTCAGGTATAACCTGACTCATCAGGGTCTACTGATTGTCCAATATGGAATTTTGGCTTCCTGCCAAGCCCTAAACCTTTGTGCATTGCCAGCATTCACAGGTAAGTGCTAAGAAGGGATCAGTATGCCCCAGGAGGATTAGGTTTGTGACCCCTTGGAGCCCAATGGTATTTTCCTGAATTCTGGCAGCTCAAGGGGGCATCTTCAGGGAAGGCATAGTACAAGACAGATCAGAGCCCCTTCTCCTCACCCACAGCCTCCATGGAATGGTCTTCCCCAGGAGTGAACAAGCCACCCTCCAGTAGCCCCTGAATGCAATATTTTACAGAAACCTAAATGGAGGGTGGGTTGGTTCTCAGTGAATAGACTAGCTATGAGCTCTCCAGTTCCCATCAATCTTAACTTTAATACCCAAGATCCTGGATTATGGAGTCTGGAGGCTTTTTACATGGGCAGATAAAATAAAGAAGACAAAATCCACAATTGTAAAGCCCATGTCATTCTTATCTTTGGAGACAAACCATGTCAATATCTTCTTGCCTTCTTCAGCTGAGTATGTGGGCCCACGGAGCGACATCAGTGAGCCTCACTGCTATTTCAGGTTAGGATTCTCTTTACCCAGACAAGGTCACCAGACTGTGATTCGTGAGCAGGCTCTGACATAGACAAGGATGTAGCCTCTCAGACTTTCTGATGAGCAGTCATCACGGTCTGTTGCAGGGCCTGCACAAACTTGTAGAGAGAATGATTAACAATTTTTGTCTTATGAATTTCTCAATATATGGTGCATCTGGCCCTTAGGAAGGCAAAAAAAGTAGGAGGTTGGCTCAATTTTTGTTAGTCTCAAGAACATATTTTCAAGATGTGTGTGTGTGCTCCTCCACCCCCATCCTTCTTTTATCCTGTCCTGAGCATCGTGGCCTACAGGTACAATGTCATTGTTATTCATCATTTAGGACCAATGTCAGATTTCGGCAAACTTGAAGTCTGGGTCACTGTCAGACCCCAGAGAGAGGAGCAACCCAAATGTAGAAATAATATGCGGGCTTGAGTAACTCAGTCCTCCGATGAAGTTTGGCAGCCATCTGTCTTCTGACAATGGCAGGGTGTATGGGTCTCGTCTCTGGTAAGAACCAGCACCCATTTGCCTCCTGTTTGGCATCTTTCACTTTTGTTCACATGGTTTCTTACGCAGATTGAGATCTGGAGCAATTCAGGTTCAGGTAGGGTAGCCAAGCTCTGGAGAGGCCCACTGGCTCTAGGGATGCCTTCCAGGTTGTCAAGTGCACTGCCCTGTTCCCTTAGGCCTCTGGGAATTCACATTATTTTCTTCCTTTCTGGCTAAGGTGAGGAACCGTCCCTCTCTCTATAGAGGACCCCATAGGCATGGGCCACGGCAAATGCTTACCGACTGTCCATGTGTGTGGTGATGGTGTTCCCTCAGCCAAGCGCCTGGGTTAACTCCAGAAGCTCCACCCTCCGTGTTGACATCCAAGATGACAACTGAGACCCCAGCATATGTCATTTCATTTTGAACAAAACCGTTCCCCCCAGTGTACAGTACCACTTCCTTTTCTTGTATGTTAGGTTAGTTCTGATGGGTAGGACCACGTCGGTTATTTTCAGGCAAAGCAGAGATCTGAAGTGCAGTCAGAGGCTGGAGGGCCCAGGCCCTGGGGCAGAGCAGAGCAAAGGATGCAGCGGCCGCAGCTGTGGAGACAGCAGCAGCCAGGGCAGGGGCCCTGCCTGAAGCTGGAGCTGAGTCCATCTTTCATTGCAGCAATGAGTGCTTTCAAATCACCAGCACCTGCTTGGAGGAGCGGAGCTACAAGATCCTGCTGCCTGGAGACAGAGGGGCAGGGCATCTCCCCTCACAGGGTGTGGTGCTAGAGGACCACATGCACTGCCTCATCAAGAAATAATACCCCGCTGTGAACACACACACACACACACACACACACAGTCCCAACCTGGTTGGTGGAGTCTGATGAACCTAACCTGACTGAGGTCTTGCAGAGGCTCTGTTGGGTTGTCAGGCAGCAGCAAGCTGGCTGGGCTGATGGAGGAAGGTTTACAGAATGGGATACGGGGCTGGTGGAGAAGTGACTGACAACGTGTTATTTGAGCATTGTATATCTACCTCTCTGGGATTCTCCTCAAGAGGGCCACTACAGAGTTTAGCGTGGTTAGAGACAGTTCCTCGACCAAAGTCAGTTTGTCAGCTTTCATTTGCATGTTTGTAAGGGCATCTGCCCCAAACAAGCCTGATAAGCAACAGAAACAGGATTAAGTGTTTGGGGCAGATAAGACCCTGGCCTCAATACCAGAACAGGGAAGTGGGAAGGGGTGGATGGGGGAGCAGAAGTGGGGAAAGAGGGCTTATGGGAATTTTGGGGAGTGGGGAGTCAGGAAAGGGGAAATCGCTTGAAATGTAAATAAAAAAATATATCGAACAAAAAAAAAAAAAAGAAAAAAAAGACACTGGCCTCTTTTAGGGTCCCAGCACCTGGGTAAGGACCCTATTTATAAGACAGAGCATCTTTGCTCCCCCCACAACCCTCATGTCTCTGGCTTTTCCTTTGGGATCTCTTATATTGTAAACTTTCAAGCGATATGCAGTAATTGGCTCATAAGCATGTGTGTGTGTGTGTGTGTGTGTGTGTGTGTGTGTGTGTGTGTGTGTGATGTAATTTACTTGGCAGGGTTTCTTTGTGTAGCCCTGGCTATCCTAGAACTAGCTGTGTAGACCAGGCTAGCCTCAAACTCACAGAGATCCCCCTGCCTTTGCATTCCTAGTGCTGGGATTAAAGGAGTGAACCACTACCTTCTGGCCTATTTATATATCTAAACCTTTTAAACTTTTGAAGTTTTTTTCTAATATCTGAGGCCAAATATAACAAAAGCAGTATCATTTAAGCAGCTGTTTTCAACCCTTTTTTAAAAGGATTAAAATTTCACAAAGCTGGCAAAATTGTTTAACATCTCCTTCCCTTGGTCAGTATTAGACAAAAGAGGAAATCCATTCCATGCAGGCTGCACTGTCTGCAGTGATTCCCCAGCCTGACTCTCGGGATGATTTCCCTACTATATTCAGAGAATAGTTTTTGGATTTTCCCACTATACAGATCATTAGTTGAAAGGAAGGCATATACTGTGAAAGAAAGGGTGGAATTTTCCCCAGGCCTTGTCCTGGGGAACTTTCCCCTTCCCTAGGATACAACAAGAGGCTGGTTAAATAGGGGCAGTGGGGAATTAGGAAGTGCACAGCTCAGAGAACTATTTCTCCCTCCTTGTCTGCAGTCTCTTAGGTGGCATGGGGCCCCCAGAGGAGAGCCCAGGTCCCTCCACACAGGGAACTGATCACAAGCAGGGAGTCAAGTAACCAAATAAGCAAACACTCAGGAAGTGGGAGGGAGAAGGTCCTCTAGTTTTCCTCTAGTAGGGCTGAGAGAATGGAGGTTTTGGATTTCTCTGGGAGACCTGGCAGGACCAACAGGATTCTTGATCCCCAACAAGAAGTCACATGTCTCAAGCCAGAGTGGGTCTTGTAGCAGTGAATGCCACTGGTCACTACAAGGGAACTGGCTGTGGTGACAGAGGTTTCATGGTCCAGACAACCTGAAACATCATTGGGCACCCAACTCCAAAAGAGGGCCAATTGATTTCACAGAGGGCCTGGAATTTTCCTCTGTAAAAAACAGACATCATATTCATGCTCGCCAGAAAAACACTCCTCTGGGTCAAGGCAGGCCACGCCCAACATCGCCCTCAACATCACATCACCATAGCAACAGCAGCAGCCACCAGCTGCAGCCCTAGTTATGCCAGAGGGAGGCACAGTGCAGAGCTGCCCGTGAGTCTACAGGAAGTCGTCTCAGCAGCAACAGTGGGTGGCTACAGTCCCAGAACGGCTCACTCCCATTTCATTCTAGATTTGTTTCTGCAGACAAAAACAGAAAGATACACAATAAGGACAACCAGCACACACCCATACACCTGAACAGACCAGGGCAGTCAGTGATCTCTCACACGGATCCCCAACACTGTATCAGAGGCCAAGTCTCACCTCTCCTTTGTGCCCCAAACAAAAGATTCCTTTACCAGACTTACAGAGGTGGCAGGCCAGGAAACTTTCTAGTTTGTTTCCTTTGGGGATGGAGGTGTCAGATTACTGCCAAGCATTAGGCAGTAAGAGATTCCAATAGCCCTGGAACTAACTTTCCAGGTTGTAATCCCCTAGGAGTCTTGATCACTGAACTCTTCCTCATCAAAGACTCTGAAACTCTGAATGTCTTGGGGTCTGGTCTCTGGGGATGTTGGCGGAACCTCCAGAAATGTTGTGTGGTATCCAACAGGGAAGACTACTTGGAAAGCCAGTAAAAAGGTCTTTATTACCCAGGCAGTGGTGGCACACACCTTTAATGCCAGCACTTGGGAGGCAGAGGCAGGCGAATTTCTGAGTTCAAGGCCAGCCTGGTCTACAGAGTGAGTTCCAGGACAGGCAGGGCTACACAGAGAAACCCTGTCTCAAAAAACAAGCAAACAAAAAAGTCTTTATTAGCTGGCTGGAAACTATAATAGAATTTCAAGATAGCTGCAAGCCTTTCTCAGGGTGAACTTTAAGTGTTTCTGCTCAGATGAAAGGGTATCTTGGGACTCAGAAGCCCAAGAACAATGCATCTCTGAAGGAGAAAGGTGTCCTGGAAGGGCATCCTGAGATGCCCAGCTCTGAGGTGGCATGGTGTCTCAAAAGAAGGGCATCCTGAGACACGGGAGCCCAGGAACTACATCACTCTGAGAGGAAGCCTCCTCAGCAGAGACATAGCAGCTCCTGAGGCGGGGTCTCCCCAGCTGAACTCAGGAGCTCAGGAGCCTCCGCTCTGCCCCACTTCTTTGATTTTTCTCTTCTCTTCATTGCTTCTTTTCTTCCAGGCTCCTTTTGATGAGAGTCACACCAGGCAACAAATGTCATAAAAGAGATTTATTGGAGGGTCCAGGATGAGGAGGGACAAATCCAGGGGTGGCTGCCTCTGCTTCCTCGTGGAAGTAGACGGCAGGGAATTGGACAAAGGGCAGGACTTATATCGGATTTCTTAGAGGGTGGAGCTTTTCAGGGCAGAGATTTCCAAGTTGAGGGTTGGCAAGATTTTAAGTCCTGAGCTTGAGGAGTTCAGGGACAGGTGAGTTTTCCCATTCAGGAATTGGTGGGGGTTTGTGAGAAGCTCTAAGATTGGTGAGTTTTCCTTGCTCGAGGATTAGTGGCTTTTTTTCACCCCCTTCCCCTGCATTAGGTTCATGGGTTAGGGTAGGAAGTCCTTGGCTGAGGCACCATCTCTATAGAGCTGCTTGGAGAGGGCGAGAGGAGGTTGCCATTGTGGACAGCTCCTGCAGGACAGTTTCCGTCTACTTCACCAAGGCTACGGCTGAGTCAGGAAAGAAGTTGTCACAGTGGACAGCTCCTCAGAAGTCTGAGGCAGGAAAGATGTTGCCACCGTGGACAGCTCCTGAGGGACTCTCCTGCGAGGAGGGAAAGGAGCTGCTCAGCCACCGTGGACAGCTCCTTTGACAGCCGCAGGCAGAGGCATGTCTTTTTTTTTTTTTAATTTTTTTATTCGATATAATTTATTTACATTTCAAATGATTTCCCCTTTTCTAGCCCCCCCCACTCCCCGAAAGTCCCGTAAGCCCCCTTCTCTTCCCCTGTCCTCCCTCCCACCCCTTCCCACTTCCCCGTTCTGGTTTTGCCGAATACTGTTTCACTGAGTCTTTCCAGAACCAGGGGCGACTCCTCCTTTCTTCTTGTATCTCATTTGATGTGTGGATTATGTTTTGGGTATTCCAGTTTTCTAGGTTAATAACCACTTATTAGTGAGTGCATTAGAGAGACGTTTTTGACTGCTCCTACTAGGTCATCTCACCAAAGCCCAAGGCAGACACTGCCTTGGCTGATTTTGCACGCTGGGGACTACAGAACATTTAAGCACAAAAACATAACCTTGGTTAATGTACTTCAAATTTGGCTCCAAAATAAACAAGTTACAATTCACCCAGCACAGCAAGCTCAAGAAGGAGGACTTAAGTAAGGGTGCTTTGATTCCTCTGAGAAAGGGAACAAAATACTCACAGGAGCAATAAAGGAGACAAAGTGTGAGCAGAGACTGAAGTAAAGGCCTCCTAGAGACTGTCCTACCTGAGGATTCATCCTATGAACAGTCACCAAATACCAACACTACTATGGACGACAAGAAGTGTATACCAAAAGAAGCATGCCATGGTTGTCTCTGGAGGGGCCCTGCCAGAGCCTTACAAATACAGAGGCAAATGCTAGATTCCAACCATTGGCCTGGGTGTGGGATCCCCAATGGAGGAGCTGGAGGATGGTCTGGAGAAGCTGAAGGGGTTTACAGCCCCATGGGAAGAACAAGGATGTCAGCCACCCAGACGCCCCAGGACTCCCACCGACCAAGGGGTACACATGGTTCCAGCCAAAAGTGTGGCAGATGAATGCCTTGTTGGGCATCAGTGAGAGGAGTGGTCTTGGGCCAGGTGAAGGCTCAATAGATGCCCCAACAAAGGGAAATCTGTGTGGGGGGAGGTGGGAGTGGTTGGGTGGAGCGGCATATATATACGTGGAGGCAAGGGATGGGAGGAGAGGTTGGGGGTTTTGGGGGAGGGGGGAAATTGGGAAAGGTTTTACCATTGGAAATGTAAATGAAGATGATATTCAATAAATACAATTTTTAAAAAATTCGGTTCCAAAACTGTAGTAGTGGCTTCAATGGGATTAGCAAAGCCTGCAACATTACAACTCTACCTCCTTTTCAGAAAATAAATGAGAATTTATTCTGGAGATTGAACCGTTACAATAAATTCTGGGATGTCTAAAGATGTTCCTTCCTGAAACAGTGCAATTAGTAGTATTTCCCAGTGAATGAATGGTCATCTGTGACCAAGAAAAAAACGAGGATCTCTCTGAGCATGAGAGTTTACTCACAGGGATGCTCAGGTTCATGGTGCTCCAAAGTGCCTCAGAACACCAAAGTGAGAAGGAATGAGTGAGTCCATCCGCCCTTCCATTTGGTTCCTTGTCTCCATTCCAAATTGTCTAACACTGAGAAAATGACTCAGAATTTTGAAGGCCTCATAGAGACTCATATTCTACCTTCAAAGACCTCTGGGTTAGGGGTGAGGTTCCAAAGACACCTGGGACAAGTCTCACTCAGTACCACTGATGCCCCCTGTATTTCTGCACCCTGCCCTAAACCTCCCCAGCTCGGGAGCTGGGTGTACCTTCCCCTAGCCTTGGATTCCTATATAACTCACTTACTTGGTTCCCATGCACTCCCTTGGCCTCTTGACTCCTCATTTGGCTCGGGGTCCCCTCTCTTGCCCTTCTTGTCTCTTCCTTGTTCACGTGCCACCCCCTTTTCTCATGGCCAGGTTCAGTCTGGATCCTTCCAGATGCCTCTGTCTATCCTCTTCCTCATATATCTACATTAAAACCCTTCTCCTCAATGATGCTTAGAAGTGATCATATCTTCACACCAAGACCACAACTTTTACAATGGAAAACATTTCATTGGGGCTGGCTTACAGTTCCAGAGATTTAGTCCATTATTGTCATTGTGGGAAGCATGGCAGTATACAGGCAGATGTGATTGGTGCTGGAGAAGGAGCTGAGAATTCTATATCTTGATCTGCAGACAGAAGAAGGAGACTTTCCCAGTAGGCCTAGCTTGAGTATATGAGGCCTCAAAGTTCACCTCCTAGTAACATACTTCAACAAGGTCATACCTCCTAACAGTGCTATTCCCTATGGGCCAAGCATTCACACTCATGAGTTCATGAGTCTAGGGGTGGCCATGCCTATTCAAAGCACCACAGCTAGGTACTTGTGGATACTCCAAAGAGCCCACAAGTTGGGTCTGCAGGATGGAACTCAGGTGCATTATGGCAGGTCTGGGACCTAAGCCAACCCCAGGGGAGGAAGAGTCCCAGAGAATCCCAGCCTCTTACACTGCCTGGTATGGTGTAAGAAATCTGACTTCTGTGACACCATTAATATTGGATCTTTACTGGAACTCTTCCCAGTTATCCTATAATTGCCTTGTGCCATGAAGATCCACATTCAGAACAGCAGGACTGGTCCTTTCCTGTATCCCAATCATTTGCAGATGATCTAGATTTCAGGGTGGGCCATCTCAGAGCCCTGGATCTGGGTTAAGGTGGTAGCAGAGCTGGTCAGCCCACTGAATCTCCATTGTCCACACTACCAGGGCTCTCTAGCACTGCCCTGGCTAGGGCCCCCCAATGCTGCCTACCATCAGCAGGAGGTAGGGGAAGCTCTCCTGCTCTCATGCCAACAGGGCTGGCTTACTTGCACCTATGCCTCCATAGCCAATTCCAATGTGCTGCCAAGTCAAGGCGTGGAAGTCCTTGCTCCCAAGGGCTGCATCCTATGAGGGACTGGGCCAGCTCTCCTGCTCTCACACCCTTGTGGTTGACTCATCCATGCCTTCACCATTAGGACAGCTCCATTACATTGCCCAGGTGAGATGCAGAGCTGGCTCTACTGAGTGCTATAGCCAGTGAGGGACAGGGTGATCTCTCCTGATCTCATGCCCTTAGGGACAGCTCTCCCGACTACCACAGGTGGTGAGGAGTGAAGAGGAAGAGGGCATTGCCTTCAAACCCACACACCCATGTCTCTTCATGACAGGAGTTGCTGGGCCAGCTCTCCCTCCATCTTGCTCTCAAGCCCAGCTCACCTCCACCCCACTCCACCAGGGCCAGCTCTGCTGGGCTCTCTCCCGAGTACTACAGCTGGTAAGAAGCAGAGCTAGCTACTCCATGCTTATGACCTTGTGGGCAGCTTTCCTGACTGCTGGAGTCAACTCTTCTACTTACACAGCCTTGGGGCCAGCTCACACACGCCCTGCCACCAGGGCCAGCTCCACTAGGCTGCTAGGGTAAAGCACAGGGCCTGAGTGCCAGCTACCCAGAGTGCCACAGCCAGTGAGGGGCAAGGCCAATTCTGCATGGCCCCTGGACATCTGTGTGGTCCCCAGTGGCTGATGTCCCCACGTTCTCTAGCATGGATCTAATTGCATTCTTCTACATACCATTTGACCAGTTTGACCAGCACTTGAAGATGCTTTCTTTTTTTTCCCTTTATGTGTTTTGGGGTTCTTTATCAAATATCAGGTATCCACAGGTATGTGGATTTCTGTATGGGATTTCAATTTTATTGCATCATCATGTGTTTAATAATAATATCATGCTGTTTAGTACATAAATTATTATATAGTAATATATTAATGTACATATGTTCTGCAGTACAACTTGAAATTGGTGGAGGGTGATACCTCCGGAAGTTCTTTGATTATTCAGGACTGTTTTAGCTATTCTAGGTTATTTGTGTTTCCGAATGAAATTGAAAATTGTCCTTTCAAGATCTGTGATAAATTGTGTTGGAAATTTGATGGAGAGTGCATTGAATTTGTAGATTTATTTTGGTAAGCTGGCTATTTTTATATGAATCCTACCAATCATGAGCATGGAAGATCTTTCCATCTTCTGATGTCTTCTTCAATTTATTTTTTCACTGACTTAAATTTTTTGTCATACAAGCCTTTCACTTGCTTGGTTAGAGTTACACTAAGATATTTTATATTTTTTGGGCTATTGTGAAAGGTTATCTCCTTGATTTCTTTCTCAGTATGTTTATCATTTGCATACAGGAGGGCTGCAGGTTTTTGTGAACTAACTTTGTATCCAGCTATTTTGCTATAAATGTTTATTAGCTATAAGAGTTTCTTGTTGAAATGTGTGTGTGTGCATGTGAGTGTACATATAATATCTTTTCATCCCCTTGATCTTCTTGAGCTATCTTATTGCTCCAGCTAAAATATCAAGCACTATATTGATTGTATCGGTATGGAGAAGAGTGGATGACTGGCACAGCCGTGACCACTGGACATGGTGAAGGTCATGAAGCCAGCACAGCTGTCTGACACAGTTCTACAAAGCTGAGCTAAATGCTGAGATCACAGTCATCCTGTCTCTCACTTTTAGGTTTTGGTCTCTGCATGTTGTATTCTTGGACGTCTGGCATTATAACTCATCTGATTTTTTTTTCCAAGAAAAGTATGTCTGAGTCTTTTTAGGAAAGTCTTTCCCTTCTGCTTTTAGGAAAATAACTTTATCTAACCATATTTGGGGATCTTCCTTATGCCCTGGAGAATGACGAGGTCAGATAAGCACAAAGATACTAGGAATTTCTTTAAGAGGCCATGACTCCAGGAATCTTTTTAAGATATCTGCCCCTGAGCAAACTCAGACAGTATAATTGGAACAGGGTAAATTTAGAGATAGTTGGTAAACTCTGACTAGCCATGAAGGGCTCTGAGACTCCCAGTGTTTTGCCATCTGTGAATGACGTGAGAACATAACTGCTCCAAGTGATGGTTGGGGAGAAGGTTGTTATTGTAGATATGAGGGAGAGCACAGCCGGAGACAGCTGCTGTCCAAAGCAGAGAGAGAAAGGAGGACACTGAAAATGCCCAGCAGATCCAGCTGGGCCATGAGAGAAGAGAGATGGGGAAGAGTGGATGGAAAAGGAGGAAGAGAGCAGAGGTCAGCAGAAGCCTAGAAGGTGAGAAAACTGACCAGGGCCTCAGGAATCTCTTTGACCAATTGCTGTCTAACGCTTTGGAGGAGTTTGACACTTCCTCCCCAAAGGGAACCAAATTGGAAAGTTTCCTGGTCTGTCACCTTCAGAGATAAGTCTGGTTAAGATGCTGTGTTGGTTTGAATGTGGAAAGTGGCACTATTAGGAGGTGTGGCCTTATTGGAGGAGGTGTGGTCTTGTTAGAGGAAGAGTGTCAGTGTGGAGATGAGACTTTGAAGTCTCATATATATGCTCAGGTCTTGCCAGTGTGACCCGGTCTCCTCCTGGATACCCTCACATCAAGATGTAGAACTCTTAGCTTCTCCAGCACCAAGTCTACCTGCAGGCTGCCATGCTTCCCACCGTGATGACAATGGACTGAACTTCTGAAGCTGTGAGCCAGCCCTGATTAAATGTTTTCCTTTAGAAGAGGTGCCTTGGTCATGGTGTATCTTCACAACAATGGAGACCCTAAGCAAGACAGGTGCCTTCTGTTTAGGACACAAAAGAGAGGCTGTATGTGACCACTGGTGCAATGTACAGGTTCATGTGAGACTTCCCCAACCCCAATCCTCACCAGATTTTTTCAGGTACATTTTTTAGGAAGATACCCCTGGTTGTCTTTACTGTGTGTCTGTATGTTCTCTGGGTTTCTGTCAGTTGTGTTTCTCTATATTGTGCAGTGTCCTTTTCTAGAGTGAAACACTCCCAATACACTCCCACCTCAGATTAAGAACTATGCCTTCTTGCTGGCAATCCAAAATCTTTTTGGTTCTACCAGGTCACTCAGAAAAAAACAAAAATCTCTGACTGTCCTATGCATGAGTCGCTCTCTTCGCTACCTCTCAAGGTTTCAGTAGGTTCCGGTGTCTATGTGGAGGTAGGAAGGGAATGGCCTCTCACCCAAGGCCCACTACCATCTCAGAGAACTGCATACACACACACACACAGACACACACACACACAGAGAGAGAGAGAGAGAGAGAGAGAGAGAGAGAGAGAGAGAGAGAGAGAGAGACAGAGACAGAGAGAGAGAGAGAGAGAGAGAGAGAGAGAGAGAGAAATAGATCCCCAAGATAGTGCACCTTCTCTCCACTCCCCTACCCAATCTAAGCAATCCCGGGAAGGGAAAGGAGGAAATCCCACTGTGTCCTCTTTTCATTGAGTTATGTCTTGTATTCAAACAATGTTCCATATAATTGGAAAACTCAAAACCCACCACTCTCAGAAAAAAGTAGAAAAAAACATCCCAGAGATAGGTGCTCCCAGGGGCGGGTCTTTCCCTTCTGTCCAAAACTGGCCAAAGAGACTTTAATTTGGGGGGAGGGGGCTAGGCTCTTTTGAGGATTAAAGACAACTGTTAAAATGGCTTCCTCTGTCACCCAGTTTACCTCAGATATTTTTTTTTTAAAGTTTTAACTTGGAAAGGTTTATAGGTATAAATAGCTCCCAGTTGCCGATGGGTATATAAAAACAGAGAAACAATTGAGAGACAAGAACTTTTGGATAAACTGAAAGCCACTGTCACCTCTGATGATGACATGCAGTTAGACTTACAAATAGCCAGCAAAATTTGGTGTCTTGCCCTTCCTTCAGAGGTTTCCCCCAGACAATAGTCTTAAAACATGTAAATGACCCCCCTCCTGGCTTCTAAAACTAAAATAGATTATTTTATTCTATCTCTAAAGGTTCCCTTTGGGGTGGAAGTGTCAAATTCCTCCAAAGCATTAGACAGCAATTGGTCAAAGAGATTCCTGAGGCCCTGGTCATTTAGGGCACAGATGGACTGCTGCAAAAGTTGCCAACATTGGGCTACAGACTATCAGCTAGGAAAGTCCAACTTTGTGCATCAGAGGCTGCCTAGTTCTCCTACCAGCTGGGTAGAGGCAAAAGGAACCTGTCTACAAGTAAGATTGCTGCTGCCCTTCAGATCCCAACTCCAAAGACTGAGAGACAGGTTTGAGAGTTTCTAGGTGCCTCTGGATAACAGTGTGTGTGGAAACAGAAGGTCTCTATGCACCAGTATAAAAGAGAACACTAAGTTGGCCTAGCTGGTTTTCAAGCTTGCTTTGGTCCAATATTTCCTCACTGGGCTCCCTTTCCTCTATTTTGGAATGGTAACATACATTCTGTGCCATTCTATGTTAGAAGGATGTGATCTGCTTTTTTATTTTAATTTTATAGGTGATTAGAATTAAGAGATTACTCTGAATCTCAGACCAGACTTTGGACTTTTATAGGGTTGAGACTGTTATAATCTATGGAGACTTTTAAAGTTGAACTTAACTCATTTCTGCATTATGATATGGCATCGGCCTATGGAGCCAAGGAATCAAATGTGGTGGTTTGAAAGGAAATGACCCCATAGGCTTTTAGGGAATGTCAGTATTAAGAGGTATAGCTTTGTTAGAGTGGGCATGGCCTTGGTGGAGGAAGTGCGGCACTAAAAGGTGGGCTTTGATGTCTCCGAAGGTCAAGTCTGGCCAGTGTGTCTCAGTTCCTGCTGCCTGCAGACCAGATTTAGGACTCTCAGCTGCCTGTCCAGTACTGACTGACTGTGTTCCACCATGCTTCCTTCCTGCCATGATGATAATGGAGCATACACACACACACACACACACACACACACACTGAGCCAGAATGTCACAGAGTTTTAAAACTTGATAACCACAAATGTCTATGCCAAGTTATAGTTACATTTTTCCACTTATGGACAAGGGCTTTCCTTAAGTGGTTGATCTACACGAACAAATACAGAATGTAGGTTTTATAATCCAATCAATCAAAGACATTTGTTCTTTTCTGGTCAGCAAGAGTATTATGTTTGGGGGAACAAAAAAAAAATGAATAATGGAACCTGTGGTCAGAAACAGTCATAATGTTTTGGGGAACAAAAGACTGATAATGGAAGCTACCGGGGAGTCCCCAGAACCCCCAGGGTCTGGAAACCAGAACTTGGTTTCACTTTATGATTAAAATAGAGTCTGAAAACAAAATGGCAGTATTTAGAGAAAGTCTTTTTTGCTTGTTCCCAACAAACTGCAGTTCAGAGAAGCCACATATTTTAACTAAGCTTACATGAGTAGTAAGAAGTGGTAAAACCAATCCAATGTAGACACTGATCTTCTGATTGCTTGCTAAACAGTTGCAGCTTGGCAGTGATGGCGCAGGCCTGTAATCCCAGCACTCTGGGAGGCAGAGGCAGGCAGATTTCTGAGTTTGAGGCCAGCCTGATCTACAGAGTGAGCTCCAGGACAGCCAGGGCTATACAGAGAAACCCTGTCTCGAAAAAACCAAATCAAAAAACTAAAAACAAAAACAAAAAACAGTTGCTTACTCTGTAACCCATCTTGGCTTTGAACACCCAATCCTCCTGCTTGCTTCCCTGAATGCTGGGATTACAGATCTTTGTAACCACACCTGCTGAGACTGAGGTCTTTGTTTCTGTGTTAGTACAGGCACATCTATGCTACTGTATCCATGTGGATGTCAGAGGACAACATTCTAGGGTTGATTCTTTCCTTCCACCTGCCTATTGAAGGTCTTTCTTGTTGTTCCTGTTATACAATGTACTCTAGACTAGCTGGCCTATGAGCTACGGATGATGGTATTTTGTATGAATGCTCAGATTACAGAGGAGTGTCATATATTAAATCATCAGGCTTGCCAAAAACGCTTTTACACACTGAAGCATTTTACAGATCAATACTGAATTCTTATTTTGCTTTGATTTTTTTTGAGACAGTCTCATTATGTAGCTATGAATGTTCTGACTCATCTCTGACTATTTAGAGATGTACTATGTAGATATGTACTATCTATATCTTTGATTATGTAGATTAGGCTGGCCTTGAACTCATAGAGATCTGACACTTCTGCCTCCTGAAAGCTGGGGTTGAAGGAATGTGTCACTATGCCTGGCAAGATTGAGGTTCTTGCCTTCATTTTGTTTGGGTTGGGTTTTTGAGACAGTGTTTCTCTGTGTTACCATCAGTCCTGGAACTCAATCTATTGAATAGGCTGGTCTCAAACTCTGCCTAGAGATTTACCTGCCTCAGCCTACCAAATGCTGGGATGAAGGCATGCACCACCACCCCCCAGCTAAAATGGAATTCTTAACTACTATGCTGTAAAATAATTTTGAGGTTTAGTTATTGCCAACAAACACAGCAATCCAAAATTTAAAATAAAGAAAAAACGAATAATGATTAGGTATAGGGAAGGAGATATTTGTTTACAATACATGCTATCAGTTTCAAAGCAGAATAGTGAAGATAATAATTTAATTAAATTATAATATGATCCAATAATAGTATTTGAGAGGACAAAGTTGCATGCCATTCCTAAAATAATGTGTCTAGAAAAATTTAATCACTGTCCTGGCTAGTTTTTGGTCAACTTGACACAAACTAGGGTCATTTGGAAAGAGGGACACTCAGCTGAGCAACATGTCCATCAGACTGGTCTGCAGGCAAGTCTGTGGGGTCACTTTATTGATTGATGTTTGATGGGAAAGACCCAAGCCACATTAGACCTGCACATCCCTGGGCAGGTGATCCTGGGGCATATAAGAAAGCAAGCTGGGCAAGTTGTGAGGAGCAAGCCAGTAAGAAGAGTTCTTCTATGGTCTCTGCTTTCTGCTTCAGTGCCTCCTTCAGCTTCCTGCTTGGAGCTCCTGACTTGACCTTCTTTGATTATGAACTGCGATATGGAAGTAGAAGCCAAATAAACCTCTCACCCAAGCTGCTTAAGTTCACAGTGCTTTATCACAGCAACAGATAGGACCACTTGCCCCGCAGTGATGCCACCCACAGTGAGTTGTGCCCTCTTACATCAGTCGTTAATCAAGAAAATGCCCCATAAGCCACTCCACATAAGCCTGCCCCACAGGCCACTCTCATGGAGGCATTTTTTCAATTGAAGTTCCCTCTTTCCAAATGACACTTGCAGCCAGGCGGTGGTGGCGCACACCTGTAATCCCAGCACTCTGGAAGGCAGAGGCAGGCGGATTTCTGAGTTTGAGGCCAGCCTGGTCTACAGAGTGAGTTCCAGGACAGCCAGGACTATACAGAGAAACCCTGTCTTGAGAAAAGCAAATCCAAAAAACCAAATGATACTTGCTTGTATAAACAAAAACTAACCAGCACAAAGCCACGTGTGTCTTAGGCTCTAGTTATCAAGAAATAGTCTTTGTTCTGCTGGAGAAAGCACTGTAAGAGGAAAAAGATAAGTGTTTCATGTTACAAGGGTATAATCAATATTGAGAATTTATCTAGCCCATCACTCACATATACACATCCCCCTCCCCCCCCCTTTTTTAAGATTTTATTTAATATATGTAAGTACACTGTAGCTGTCTTCAGATGTCACCAGAAGAGGGCATCAGATCTCATTATGGATGGCTATGAGCTACCTTGTGGTTGCTGGTATTTGAACTCAGGACCTTCAGAAGAGCAGTCAGTGCTCTTAACCACTGAGCCATCTCTCCAGCCCCTACATCTTTTTTTTAAAGACAGAATCTCTCTATGTAGCCCTGGATGGACTTAAACTCATTACATAAACCAGGCTGGACTCCAACTGACTCGGATCTGCCGACCTCTGAGAGCTGGGTATTGAAAGCTTGAGCCCCTAGGCCCCACCCATCCATCTTAAAAAAGAAATCACTAGAGGGCTGGGGATGTGGCTTAGTCATTTGCTTGTCTAGCATGGATAAGGCCCTGGGTTTGATCCTCAGGTTGATATAAAACTAGGTGTGTGTGTGGGGGGGGGGGGCATGCCTGTAACTCCAGTACTTGGAGAGATGGAAGCACAAGGGGGCAACTCCCGGGAAGTCAGTACAGGACACATCTGGACACCAATATCTCAGCACAAAGGGATGTATTACCCCAGAGGGGCAAAGAAAGGGGCGGAGGCAAAGAGAGGAAGAAAGACGGCAGTCAGTAGCAGGAGAAGAAAAGCAAGCAAGCAGTTTTTACAAGAGTGTGTTTTCAAAGGGGAAAAATGAGGGGTGGGCCGATAAATCCTAATTGGACATATTAGCCAAATCAAGAACTTTGATTGCTGGAATTTTGAGTGTTTTGTCTCAGGAATGAGTTGGTGGCCAAATAAGTGAACAGGCTTTGGGAGACAGCTTTAGGGGTGTAATCTGACGGTCTTTAGCAAGGGCGAGAAAGGGAGGGAGGAGAGCAAAGGAGAAGACCTGTCTGCAGTGTCTGCCATGCTTGCCCTGCTAGACCCCACTCAAAGCAGAAGGATCCGGGGTTCAAAGCCATTTTTGTCTATACAGCCTGTTCAAAGCCATCCTGGGCTACATGAGACTTTGTCTAAAACATAACAAAAGAACAGCAGCAACAACAACAACAACAACAACAACAACAACAAAATCTGACAGAAAACACAAATTAAAAGACAGTATTCGCCTATGTAGTTAAGTTTCAATTATATGTCTCAGGAGAACTGAAATCAGCATTTCTAAATTCAAAGGAGATTTTCAAAATATGGCCCAAATAAGCAAACCTACTGGATGAAAAAGAAAAAAAAAAAAAAAAGAATAAAAAGGAAAGGGCACGACTGCCCCTAAGCATGGGGGAGGAGAAAGTTTATTGTAGATAAAAAGGAGAGCCTAGCCAGAGGCAGACACATCATGGAGAGTTCAGAGTGCTCATGATCCTGAGTTAGCTGAAGACAGGAAGAATGGGAAGGGAGAGGGTACAGGGGATTTGGATGCACCAGCCAGGAAGCCAAAGATACAAAAGAGTTGGGGGTGGGGTAACCAAAATGTCTGGATTTTATATGGAAGTGCCAGTGGGGGAAGGGCAGCCCAGCCCCTGCCCTTGAGAGTTTAGGGCAGAGGGTGGATTATGCCAGCCGAATCCTGTACCAGGTAGGAACTAAGGGACGAAGACAGAGCCTGTTAAATAGGCACCTTGGCCATTTGTCCCAGTTCTGAGACTTAACATCTATATGCTTTTGTTTTTTCTTCCTTTCTTTTCTGTATCTAAGCATTTAAAAGGCTTTTATAAATCACGGTGTTCCAACATGGGTGTCATTAAGTGCAATTAACTTAACTGGGCATGTTGTCCCCACCAAACCACCTTCTAAATATTTATGTTCATGCCTATAGATAGGTACCGCTCTCAGCATTGGCCATTTTGCATCGGAAAGAGGTTACTGCGAAGACATATTTAATTGGCCAAAGTGCCAAAAAAAAATGTCGTTGAATACTCAGCCTTAAATATGACATCCATGGCACCCCTTCCTGAGTGAGAGGATACGATGAGGACACGACACTCCTCACTGTGGCGGAGGGAAGGCTGATTGCAGCTACGAGGGAGAGCATAGGTAGAGGCATCTGGGAAAACCCAGCGTGAACATGGCGGGCGGGCGGGCTGAACAGAGCCATGTGGGAGAGGAGAGGGAAGAGCCGGAAGCCAAGAGGCCAGGAAAGCGGGAACCAAGACACAACTGTAGCTAAAATCTGGCTGAGTTCCATAGTGATCAGAGGCTAGTGGGGGAGGGAATCGCAGTCCAGTCTCTGGGCTGGAGAGTTTAGTACAGGTGGCAGGGCACACCAGCCAGGATGACCCTGTAACTGATACTGTAACAGGTAGGGACTGAGGAAGCCTGGAGGCCAGAAGTGCTTTGATAAATAGGCACCTCAGTTACTCTTTGTCCTGAGTTTGAGACCTAACACTTCCAGAGCTCAAGAAACACTGCAGAAGAGTCCAACAAATGTAAAATCTGTATGATGGGGAACCTAAATCACAGTCTTCTGGACATGACATGCCCACTCCACAGAGCTTCAGGGACAGATTGTTCCATCGTCAGGAGGGGACGGACTCATGATGCTCCACCCTTGCTGCGGGAGTTATTAGCAGTTAGTTTTTCTGGACAGAGGGAGGCAAAGACAGTTTCCTCAGTTGTGTACCAATGGATACGTTGTCCACATTCCAGTTAAATAGCCTCCTTTCCCGTGTTTATGTAGGCAATCCTAATTAAAATCAGTAGGCCTTTGCTGGGTGGTTGGTGGCAGAGGATCTCAGAGTTTGAGGACAGCCTGCCTGGTCTACAGAGTAAGTTCCAGAACTCCAGAACAGTCAGAGATACACAGAGAAACCCTGTCTTGGAGAACAAAAACAAAGCTAAACATACTGGTCGCTAAAATAAATGAGCTAAATCCTCTGAAATTAGACAGGGAAATTAAATGGGGAGAATGACCTGGACAGGGAATGGCATATGCCTTTAACTCCAGTACTCGGGAGGGCAAAGACAGGCTCTCTGTGAGTTTTAAGTCAGCTTGAAACTATAAGAGAGAGAGGAGGAGAGAACACTCAAAGTTAATTTCCTGCATAGCTCAGGAGTCCCGAGCTTTAGGCCCTTACCTTACATGGCCCCTCTGTGAGCTCTGGAAAGTGCTGCATGTTTCATGTTATGGGCTGGAATCAGAAATCAGAATATAAGCAAAAAAATTCTATGTGGTTTTGGTAAGCTGTGTAAAAGTGTTCACAGAAGAAAGACACCTGGATGGTGTTATATAATGGCTCTAATAACATGTTACAGCTTGCTTTTGCATTTACATTTCAACCTGATTTTGTATCCATGTTATGATATTAAAGCACACACACACACACAAATTATGTGAGAGTTAGATATAAATATCAGTATATGGGCTAAAGACATGGCTTGGCTCAGCCCACTGTGGGTGACACCATCCTCAGACAGGTGGGCTTGGACTGTGTAAGAAAAAGAGTGACCTGAAGCCCGGGAGCAAGCCAGTCAGCAGAATCCCTCCATGGTTTCTGCTTTATGCTCCTGCCTCAAGTTCCTACCTCAGTGTCCCTCGACGATAGTCTATAACTTATAGGCTAAAATAAATTATTTCCCCTTCAAAAAAAAAAAAAAGGCATGGCTCAGTGGTTAAGAGCACTCACTGGTCTTCCAGAAGACATGCGTGTGATTACCATCTCATCGCCAGCTTGAAAAGCTCACAACTGTCTCTAACTCCAGATCCAGAGGATCTAATGACCTCTTCTTCATACACACACACACATCTTAAAAAGATCCCCAAACCCCACAAATATCAGTATTGCTGTGCGTATTACATGTTACAAAGATGAAGAAACTGGTTTGTGGGAAAGCATATAGATGCAGACATAAAGTAGATGTTAGGTGCTAGGATAATGACAGACTTGTACAATATGTAAATTAATAGGAGTATGTAAAAGAGGCCCAGCACGGCCGCACACACCTGCAATCTCAGCATTCAGTAAGTGCAGGCAGGAGGATCAGAAAGGTTGCATCATTAATGTTATCACAGTTGTCAACTTAACACAAACCTAGATGTCCCTTCAAAGAGGACTCTCAACTGAGCAATTACCTCCATCAGACTGGCCTGTGGGCATGACTGTGAGGCATTTTCTGGATTGCTAATTGATATGGGGAGGGCCCAGCCCACTATGGGCAGTGCCATCCTGGAGCAGGTGAGCCCATGAAAACATAAGAAAAGGAGTTAGTAAGCCAGCGTGAATTAAGAAGCTTTTCTCCATGGCTTCTGCTTCAGTTTTGAAGCAGATTCCCACCATAGCCTCCTTTGATGATGGAGCAGTAAGGCGAGGCAAACCCTTTACTTCAAGTTGCATTTGTCAGTGTTTTATTGCAGTAACAGAGAAGCAAAACAGAACACTTGAGTTCACAGTGAGCTCCAGGCCAGCCCAGGATACTGCAACCCCCTCCCCAAAGACAGAGTTTCTCTGTGTAGCCTTGGCTATTCTTGAACTCATTCTGTAAACCAGGCTGGCCTCAAACTTAAGAGATCTGCCTGCTTCTGCCTCCTGCGTGCTGAGATTAAAGACGTATACTAATGTTGCCCCATTTTTAAAGGGTTATAGGAGCTGGGTGTAGTGGCTCACACTTTTTAATCCCAGCACTCATGAGAAAGAAGAAAGTAGATCTTTGTGAGTTTGAGGACAGCCAAAGCTAAATAGTGAGATCTTGTCTAAAATAGTAAAAAGAAAGAAAAGAAAAGAAAAAAGCAAAGGAAGGAAGGAAGAAGCATCATAGAAGCGCATAAAACACTGGTAATAATAGCACTTTGTTACAGCATCTTTACGCAAGACTGACAAAACAAAAGGAAAAGAGCAGAGAGAATTAAAGAAATTCTAAATTTCTGTGATGCAGCCCATGGTTTGGGTGGTGACTGTGTCTTTAAAACACATTTTGAAAAATATGATCTGCAGGGAAGCAGACAGTAATGTTCACAAATGTATTGCCTTCTCCTCAACATTTTTCAGTTACCTTGGCAATTAAGATGGAGTCATTTGTGGGTATTCTGGTCAGTAGGTCATGAAAATTGATTGTGTTGTTTCTATTTCAAGACTCTTAATACTAGTTAATGAAGAGCTAGCTTGAGTCCTGTATGTTCTATCCAGAAAGATGTTGATCTTGGAATCAAGGAACCTTGAACTGAAAAGTTGGGAAATAGAAACCCTCTAGTTCTCTGAAGATCTAGAGGGCAGCCAGGAAGAACTATCCAGATTTAGGGGAACATCATGAGAATGAGATAGACTTTTGGGAGATATTATAACAATGAGGCCTAGTCTAGCTCATCCAAACTCAAGAATAAATGTATTTCACAGGTTAATGGTGTGTGTGCCTAAGTGGGTGGAATTTAAAAACATCTTTTGTATAGCTGGCATACTAGTTTCACTTAAAGCAATAGTTTTCACTCCGTTCCAAATCTCAATTAGACTCCACTCACAAAGGAAAAAAAACATTTGTGTTATCTGCCTCAGATTTCTAGAGTAATTTTCAGGTGTGTCCAATCATTTAGAGACGTTTTTAATTTAAATTAAAACTTAAAAGATTTAGATAGATTCTCACCTGTCCTAGGCTGGCCTAGGCTAGCTACAACTAGCTAGCGCTGAGTATCACCCAGAGCTTCTGAGGCACTGGCAAGCACTTTACCGATTGAGCTACATCCCTTTACCCCTTCCCCCTCATCCCCTAGATGGCGTCTCAGCGTGACAGCGAGGACTGGCCTGAAGCGCCTCCTGTTTCTGTCTCAGCCACCGAAGTACAGTACTAAATGCAATGTTGCAATGATAACGGAAACATTTAAATGTTTTTTATTTTGTAAAATTAAATAATTGCATTTCTGCGGCATACCCATTTGGAGCGTAAGTGTAGCTAGATGTACGTTCATATGCTCACGTTTTTAGGTATACAAGTAGCCGGCTCTGACATAAAAAGATTGATTGCTACTCTAGAAAGTCTACACTTGCCAAACCAAAATCCACTAACTCGTTAGACTTAATGCTGACAGGAGCTTTACTAAGAGCACTTAGATCTTAAGGCCAAAATTACTTTTATTTATTTATTTCAATCCTAGGTAAAGAGCAGTCATATAATGCCATGCTTTCTTTCAATGCCACTGTGCTATTTTTGAAGACCTACAAGATGGATTAACAAGATCCCTAAATGGACCCAAAAGAAAACCGCACTAGACCAGAAAAAATCAGAGTGTGGATGCTCTAGGGATAACTCGCAGGAAACCTCCGGGAGAGCCTCTCACCACCAGGAGCCTCCGCCCGTGTTTACTCTACTTCCGGGGATCCGCCTCAACACGCCCATTGGCAGTCTGGTGTTTGCTCGCTTCCTCCGCTGCTAGGGCGGGCCGGAACTTTTGTCGGCCGGAACCGGTGTACGCCGCTCAGTGTTGTCGACCGGCGTCAAGGCGACGAGGGTGCTGTTCTCTTCCTCCGGCTGCGGTTGCCTTGGAGTTCAGTCCAGCCGGTTTGGTTGAGAAGCACAGTCGCCCGGACTGTGTCTATGGTCGCTCCGCGGGCCGCTTCGCCGGCTGGTGCTTTCGTATCAGGGCAAGCAGTATTCCATGGCTGGGAACTTCTGGCAGAGCTCCCACTAGTAAGTGAGCTTCCATTTTCCGGCGTGGTGCCGGGTCTGGGGCACGGGAGGACCGGGCCTGCCCTTCCCTCGGGGCTTCCATCCCGGCCGCTGGGGGCGAGCCCACCCTGGGAAGCCGGAGGTACGAAGCGTAATGCACTCGATGGCGGGCCTCCCCTCCTCGCCCAGAGAGATTCCGGGAGCTGAGGGGAGGTGAGCTCGAAGGATAGGTAAGAGGTAAAGGGTCCGGTCTCCAGGAAGGGACCCTGAGGCGCTTTCATTTCAAATTTGGGCATTGGTTGGTGGGATGATGTGGGCACAGGCAAGGGAAAGTGACCCATTGTAGCTCTGTGAGGTTTCCTGTTTTGGACCGATATGGTTTGCTTTTGCTAGTTTTTTTTTCTTCATAGCAGTGATATTATAATCTGCCATTCGCCTTACTGTAGGTTTAATATTTACTTAGAGTCGTGCTTGTTTCTACCTACCAATAAGGATGGGCCTTACTCTAGAGAGTCCGAAAACCTGAGTACTGGTGCATTGTACACATGACACTATGAGGGAAGTTGAGAAAGAAGTAGAGAACCTTTGAAACCATCAAGAGATTCTTTATCTTCAAGTTCTCCGGTATTTTCGTCAAACGATCTTGCTGAGACTGCCAGTGGGCTGCTGAAAATCTAGAGAAATTGATGAATAATTTACCTAAGAGTTTAAAATGGCACCCACAGCAACCTTGTTTATTGGCCAGACAGAATGGGAGTTCAGACGATTGACCCAGATTTATTTGAAGATAGTTAACAAAGCAGTCACACAAATAGCATCAAAAACCAAAGGGATTCCACTGGGCCAACAAGACCGAGAAACTTGGGGGAGATGGTGAAAACACTGATTGAAAACGAGATTAAATTAGAAAAATGTAAAATTTCCTCCAGGGCTGAATTTACTTGAAATAGGTGAGCGTGTATTGAAGAACTCAAGTATTTCCTTGTTGCACATAATTTACTCAGTATTTTAGAGACCTGTTCGGAAGAATTAATGCTGAAGTTTCATAAGGATATAACTCCAGAAAAAGAAGCTGGGTGTACTGCTGCATGCCTTTAATCCCACTTGTTAGTGTGGGGAGGGGCCGATCTCTATGAGATTGAGGCTAGTCTGATCTATACAAGGAGTTCCAGGATAGCCAGGGCTAGACAGAGAAACAAACAAACAAACAGAGAGATGGACCTCTTAGAATATGATCAGCTTATTAAATCTTACAGCTTTAGATAATTTTGTGTGTTGACTTTTGTTTTCTATTAATTTATTTGCTCACTTTACATCCTAATATCAGCTCTCCCCTCCCCCCCCCACCTCATGCAACTCCTCCTCTCCCTCCCATTCCTGCTTGTTGGCTTTCTCTACCATGTTTTAACATCTTTACTTTTTCTAGTTTGCAGTGGATTTTGGATAAACAAGATCTGTTGAAAGAGCGCCAGAAGGATCTAAAGTTTCTCTCAGAAGAGGAGTATTGGAAATTACAAATATTTTTTACAAATGGTAAACTTTTATATTGGTTGAAGGAGTATGGTATAGCTGGTCACTATTTTATGTGGTGATTTCATTGTTGTTACAGTCTATAGCTAATGCTTTTATTTATACATTTATCATTTCCGTGTTCTAGGTAACTCTTTTTGAACTTATATTTCATAAGAAAAGTATTGACTAATCTCGGGCATTTTTAGTGAGACTTATTTATTTCTTTTATGTGTATGGGTATTTTGCCTGTATCTGTGCATTATATGCTGTGCCTGATGCTGAGGAGGTTTGGATCCCCTGAGACTGGAGTTACAGATGCTTATGAGCTACCGTGTGGGCATTGGGAATGGAACCAGGTCTTATGCAAGAGTAGGTAGTGCTCCCAACTCCTGAGCCATCTCTCCCATCCTGTCACCTGACCTTAGCTCTGTTACTCTCGGCAAACCTACCTTTTTCTTAGATCAAAGATTAACTATAGATTTCTTGGTAAATAACAATATCTATCTTAATTTTTAAAACTTTTTATAGATACTATGAAAAGCATTAAAGTATGTAGTAAAAAAGAATATTTGATACTCATCCTGCTTATTGCAAGGAAAAATTGTAGGCAGTTTCTTTTCTTGTTTATGAATATTGCTGCATTTGCAAGTCTTAGACTACTGAGGTTCAGAGGATGTCATGTGAATGATCATGATTGCAACCTGTGGAAATCACTGATAAATGTTAATGCTATTAGCGTTATTCTAATGATGGCAGATGATACATTTAAACTTTATTCTTTTTTAGTTATTCAAGCATTAGGTGAACATCTTAAATTAAGACAACAAGTTATTGCTACTGCTACAGTCTATTTCAAGAGATTCTATGCTAGGTATGGTTTTATTTACTTATTTTTTAATGTCTGGTTGAAATTCTTTTCTAATTTCCATGTACAATATATAAGTAAATCACTTGTTTACTATAGAATTATCATTCCCTACCCCACCCCCAAGGTATTTTCTAAATAGTCATCATTTAACTCTTGTCTAATTGTATTTTAGGTATTCTCTGAAAAGTATAGATCCTGTATTAATGGCTCCTACATGTGTGTTTCTGGCATCCAAAGTAGAGGTATAAAACAATTTTCTGTTCTTCATCAAAGTATTAATATATCTGGTTATATATTGCCTTTGTATGATTAGTCATAGGTGGTAGTTTATGTGAACTAATATACACATCTTGCAAATATTTTTATTTATTTTTAATATGTCACTGTGTATCAGGTGATTTAGTGAGACCCTTTACAAGTTCTAATTCAATCCTATAACTGGAATATATAGCAGCAGTATCCATGCAGGGTGACAGGGCCAAGAATACCCTGACCTTACTTGACCCTGAGACCAGGGCCAGGGAAAGAACATCCTGACCCTGACTTGAGCCTCAGCAAGAAAGCAAGGCCAAGAAAAAGAATCCTGCTAGTCCCTGAGCTTGCCCCAAGGTCAGGCCACAGACATCATCACATCAATCCCATGCTACCCTGAAAAGCAACCCCACCCCCACTCCTCATATCAAGCCTGCCTTCTCAGTTCCCTGTGGCTTCTGCTTCCTTTTCTCCTTCTCGCCGAAGCAGACTTGTAAACACCTTCCCTTGTCCTTCCCAATAAATCTCTGTGTGAAGTTTGTTGTGTGGTGTGACTTTGTGGTGGTCTTTGACTGCTGACTAAAAGGACGCCTTTCCTTCAGAGATGCAACACTGGGAAACCATTCCCCTCGGAGCTGTAACACTTCCATGAGGGAACTTTCCCCCTCAGAGCTGCAATACTTAGAACCCTCATCTTATAAACTAAGGCATAGAGAGAGAAGTGTTCATATACTAGGTCAGTGGGTCCTACTAGTCTATATCTTCATCTTGTAGCTTAATTGCTTTGCTTTCTTTAAAAGACTATTTGGCTGGCTGAGTGTGATGGTGCATGTCTTTAATCCCAACACCTGGGAGACAAAGGCAGGTAGATCTCTTGTGTGTTCAAGGGCAGCTTGAACCACATAGTAGATTGTGAGTTCCAAGACAGCCAGAGCTATATAGTAAGACCATCTTGAAACAACAACCAAAAACAAGAAACAAAAAAACAAACAAACAAACAAAACCAAAAAACAAAAACACCATTGTTTGGTGCTAAGTTAGGTAGCACAGCTTATCTACTATGGCCTGAGAATGTCTCTGCTCCTCATCCATATCATATGCTTTTTATTTACACCTGTCTTCTCTGATAACAAGCCAGTGGTGGAGAGCAAAAGACTAGGAGAGACTCTGTAGATTACTGAGTACTTGATCTCATTCACTTTTCTCTAGGAATTTGGTGTCGTCTCAAATACAAGATTGATTGCTGCTACTACTTCTGTATGTAAGTGCAAAAAGTGTTTTCTGCTTTAAGGATGAAATCTAAAGAAAGCTCCTGCAGCTGATAGTTTTCAACATGAGTCATGGGGGATACTTTATATTCAGACTCCATCAAGCATTTCTATAGAACTATGTCCTTAAGCTTTACTTTTTTAAAACTATGTATTTTATTTATGTGTATGTGCTTGGTGTTCATGCATATGGGAGGCTGAAGAAGTCAAAAAAGGGAGCTGTAGTTATAGGCAGATGTGAGCCACCATATGTAGGTAATGGGAACTGAATGTGGTCCTTTGCAAGGGCAGCAAGGGTTAACTGCTGAGCCTCTTTATTGCTGGAAAGGTCCTCTCCAGGTACAATCCCTTCTGAGGTAGTAGGGGGTTAGGACTTTAGCATGTAAATTATTTATTTTGTTTTATTTTCTTGAGACATAGTTCTTCTACATACCGTTGGAAAGATGGCTCAACCTGATGACTTGAGTTTTTGATTCCTAGAACTCATAAGTTGTCCTTTGATATCCAACCACATCATAGTGTACACATGTGTGCCTGCACAAACATAGGATATGTCATAAGTGTTTAAAACATGTTGATCAGGCTGTGGTGGTGGACACCTTTAACCCCAGCACTAGGAAGGCTGAGTGACTGATTTACAGAACAAGTTCCAGAACAGCCAAGACTATATAGTGAAACCCAGTCTTGAAAAACAAAACAAAACGAAACAAAACAAAACAAAATGGATTCAGCATCCAATGGGATAGAAGCTGACAGCATAAAGGTGGTGTCCAAGTCCAATGCTCGGTGGCTCAGTGTACAGACTTTTGAAACAGGATCTCACTATGTAGACCAGACTGACCTCAAACTTGGATTCATCTGGCTCCCTAGTGCTGGGAGTAAAGATGTGCACCACTATGCTGGTCCTGTGTAGACATTATTTTACTTTGTTGATTTTTCTGCCATTAATAGGAACCAGTTTTATATATGTACTTTACACCCTGCTTACATTTAAAGGAATTATAAAAACCCGGAAACCTTAATAGGAATGAATTTCCTAGTGTCAAGTTTAAGTACTTCAAGATTTCAGATCTTGGCAAGTGTTACCTAAATTCACTGTAGAGTGCCTAATTTATAAAATACCTTTTGTGAGAATGTAACAAAATGCACAGGATTGGTCTTATTTTGAATGAAGTCACTTGTACCAGTGGAAAGGCTTATAAATCAGAGCTGCTGGAGCTGCCAGTTGATAATCCTAGTTGGTGTAAGTATTGTACCTAATGACTTGAATACAGTTTTCTCAATAGTACTTAAATGTATGTAACTTATGACTTCTTGAGATAGTAAACAATGGCTTTTCATTTGTACTTTATTAGTGAATACACATAATAACTATGTAGTATAAGCAGATCACCTGGAGACTTTGCATGTATACTGACACTTTTATTAAAATGTTTTGGTGAGATATGGTTGTGCAAACCTTTAATACCAGCATAAGGCAGGCCAGCAGGTCTCTTATGACCTTGAGATCAGCCTGGCCTATATAGCAGGGTCCAGGGGAGCCAAGGCTAATAATGAGAACTTGTCTCAAAAAACTAAAAATAAGTAAATAAATATATTTATTTGTTTGTTTGTCTTTTGGAAAAGAAGCACTTATAAATAAGTTCTGAAAGTATCAATTAGTTAAAACAAACTTTCTTGGGTCTCAGTGATTACTGCCAACATTCTAGTATGTTATCCTAACTTTTCTTTCTGACCCTTTTTGTTCTAGGTTGATTTGTATGTGTTCTGTGTTCATTCTAAGCTAAATTACACAGAAAAATACTATTCTAGAGTTGAAGAGATTTTTAGAAATGATAGAATCTAGTGATTTTTTTTCAGTCTTAATTTTTAAAAAAGCAGCAAAAGCCTTTTCCTTCTTTTTCCCTACCTGATCTTTCCTCTTCCCTTTTCCTTTACCTTTCCAAATTCTTGGAATACTCACCGCTGCTGGGAATGCCGGCACATGCCACCATTCCTACAGGACCTTTTTTCCCCCTTTTTTTCTTTGTTCTCTTTCTTTTTTTGTTTTGTTTTGTTTGTTTGTTTGTTTTTGTTTTTCAAGATGGGGTTTCTTTGTATAGCCCTGGATATCCTGGAACTCTCCATGTAGATAAAGCTGGCCTCAAATTCACAGAGATACGCCTACCTCTGCCTCCCGAGAGAGCTGGGATTAAAGGCATGTGCCACCACACCTGGCCAACATGAACTTTTTTTTTTTTTTTTTGGTATTGAATCTGTTCAGTTGTATAGGCAAGGTTGCTTCCTACCACTCAATCTCTGTCCTCCCTAGAAACAAAGCTTTAAATATTTCCAAGAGCACCTATTTAGGGTAATATAGCACACCTTCTATATATGTGGAGCTATGTTAAAGGAATTTTGGATAAATTAATGCTGGCATTTTCTTGGTTTTAATTGTTTTGTTTTGTTTCCTATAGTAAAAACTAGATTTTCATATGCCTTTCCAAAGGAGTTTCCTTACAGGATGAATCATGTAAGTATATTATATAAAGCTCTGTATTAACTAACTCCATTTTATATTAGAATAAACTTCAGAATCTCTTAGAAATGGGAGTTTCAAGTACTATAAAATATATTATTTTTATATTAAGTCTCAGTAGCTTCTCTATATTTTTCTGGTGATACTTAACAGTAGTCATTATTAATCTTGAATCCCAGTTAAATCATCTCAAGAAGCTTTTATATTGAATAATATTGAAGTTGGGACTTCTCCAAATTAAAGCAGAATTTTTCAGGCTTGGAGTGGCAGTGATCTTACATCAATGTTTCTAGGGTACACCAATGTGTCTTGTTTGGAACAGTTTGAAAACTGTTCTTAAAAAATTACCTGTTGGGGCTGAAGAGATGGCTCAGCAGTTAAGAGCACTGACTGCTCTTCCAGAGGTCCTGAGTTCAGGTCTCAGTAACCACATGGTGGCTCACAGCCATCAGTATTGGGGATCTGATGCCCTCTTCTGGAGTGTATATATACTCACAAACATGAAAAAAAGATTACCTGTTAGGTTTCTGTTAATATTTTAATAGATTTACCTTTTCTCACCTTGCAAGAAATTTGTTTATTCCATTAAATATAGATAGTTGCACTGTGCATTTGTCAAATAGAAAGTACATAGATAAATGTGAAGTTTTTTTGCTTTGGTTTGGTTTTTCAAGACAGGAGTTCTCTGTTTAGCTCTGGCTGTCATGGGGCTCTCAGACCTTCTCTGTAGACCAGGCCGACCTCAGACTCAGGGATTTAAAGGCATGTGCCACCAGGCCTGCCTTAAATTTGAAGTTTCTAACATAAATGTGATTTTTTTTTTTTTTTTAAGAATTCTTGTTGTAGCTCAGTAGCAAAATAAGTGCTTAGCATATTTGAGACTCTGGGTTCAATTCCAAGTAACCCCCTCTAAAAAAAAAAAAGATATGATATACTGTCTTTTCCTTATAAGAATTAAAATGTGTTATATAACAGTAAAAAGCGATTGTTGCCAGGCTTAATGGCACAAACCTTTCCTCCCGCTCCTCAGGAGGTGGGGGTGGACAGAGCTCTGTGACTTTGAGGCAAGCCTGGTTTACATCATCAGACCCGGTCTCAGAAAGCAAACAAAATTAGTAATTTTTATTATAAATGTTAATGCTAACATAAGCTACTATGTTTATTTTTTGATTTAGAACTGTTATATTGATAAATGGTTTAATTCATCTGTATCTGTAAGTTATTTAAACAGAGTATTATGTAGTTAATGCTTATTTTCACTGGGTGCTTTTTTTTTTTAAACAGATACTAGAATGTGAATTTTACCTCTTAGAATTAATGGTATGTATATCTTTCCATAATACAGCGAAAACTTGATGGATTGTATTGAAAGGAGGTTAAAATGTAATATATTCAAATGATATATTATGTCAAAGTCATAGAAATATAAGAGCATCATCACCTATTTCCTTTCTGAAGGTTGTAAAATAATTTGTTTATCTTACTTGGGCTGCAAAAAAGTTTTTTTTTTATTTTTCTTATAACTTTAATAAGGATTACAAGCAAATAAGCTAGGACCATTGTAAATTCTGTACATAATTTGTACATGTGTGTAGAGTTGAAGATAGATTATTTCTTGTCAGAATCCTGCTCCTCCATTTGAGAATTATGGATTTATAGGCTAATAAGAGACTCCAGTGTGTGGCAGATGTGATACTTTTTGAGTCTCTAAGGGACTGGGTACCATTGGATTTACCAAGGTATGTTCCAGAGAGAGTACTGCCTTCACTGTTACAGTAGCATAGGGTCATATGTAAACGAATAAAAATAAAAAGAAAGCAAATATGAGAAAGAGAAATTAATTTGAAATACAGAACAAGTTGTTGAAAAATTATACCATTTTATCATTTTATGTTGTAATACATCTGGTTTTATACATACATATTTTTAAACTGTTTCTAGGACTGTTGCTTGATAGTGTATCATCCTTATAGACCTTTGCTCCAGTATGTGCAGGACATGGGCCAAGAAGACGTGTTGCTTCCCCTTGCATGGTAACTAGAACAGAAGTTACTCATATGTTACTAGACAAAAGGGCTGACAACTAAATATATGGCTTAATATATTAAAATGTCCCAAGACATTTTATATTTAGCAAGATATCTGCTTGTTAAATTTGAAATACTATAGCAGTATAAGGTATAAAGTCATAACATATCTTGAATTACCTATTTGATAAGGATATCTGTCTTTTGTATGAAAAACAGACTTTACATGAACATTAAAAATGAATCTATTTTTAAAATAATACTTTTTGTTTACTTTTGACTTTTCAAAATGTGAACAACTTTTTTACATTATTTGCGGGGTCTCAAAATTGAAGTTAGACTGACTACTACATGAGTTTTATATTCAGTAATGTGTGTCCCTTTGCTGTCGCACTCACACATCCATTGCTCAGCCTCTGTGTGTCATGTCTGTGGCTGGGCTCAGTAATCGAGCAGGGATGTGAGTGCGCAAAGATGGGAGGGAAATCTGGTTCTCTTAGGAAAAATTTGCAGTTAATGGAGCAGCTATGCTTTTAGTAATGATAAGACTTACGTTTCTACAGGAGGATAGTGAATGATACCTACAGGACGGATCTTTGTCTGCTGTATCCTCCTTTCATGATAGCTTTAGGTATGTAAATTTGGTGTGCCTTTATTGGATAGCTGTTTTTACCTATTTAGATCATCCTGGAATAAATTTCATCTGATTTTATGTTTTTTGTAGTAGTAGACTAATCTTGAATGTGAGTTTTCAAAAATATACACTACAACCATCCCAAATAAACATTATTTTCTCCCTTCCACTGTTTTGGTAAGGTTCCCCCCCACCCTCCCGCCGCCCCCTTATTTACCTAAAATAATTTTAACTAGTATCTAAACTTTTATTTGTTAGGGAGGAAATTCAGAACTAAATCTGCTGATGCTAGTTGTCTTATAAATAACTGGTTCTGTTTTCCTTTTCTGGATCCAGTTAAATGCTCAAGAACTTAAGGAAAAAAGCATTATGCTTCTGTTGCTAGGAGAACTTAGCTAGCATCCCACAGGTGTAGGAAGAGTACAGTGATGGGCTGGCATTGTCTTGGGAAGTAAGTGGACTACTTTACAGTTGTAAAAATAATTACCTATTTTTGAGTTTGTAAAAATTGTGGGAGGGATAATAACTTTATAAACAATTGTCTCAATAATCATGTGATATATCCTGTAGAACACCAGGTGTCTATTATCCAAAGACTTAATAGATTCTGCTCCTTTTTTTCCTCTCCTCCTCCTGTTGATTTTCATAACTCCTTTCTAAAAACCCTTCTCTTTCTTCATCTTCCTCCTCTTTTTTCTTCTTCCTCCTTTGTTCTCTTTTTTCAGTTATGTCTTTTAAATTTTCCTTTTAGATTATTTTTTATATGTATGAATATTTTTACCTGCATGTATGTATATGTCACACACACATGCCTGGAGCCCATGGAGGCCAGAAGAGGGCACTAGATTCCCTGGAATTAGAGATAGTTGTCTGCCATCATGTGAGTGCCAAGAACTGGAAAGGCTGGATGCCGCAGTGTGGGGGAATGCTGGGACAGGGCAGCAGGAGAGGGTTGATTGGGGAACAGGGGAGGGGAGATGGGTTATGAGACTTTTGGGGGGGAGGGACCAGGAAAGGGGACAACATTTGAAATGTAAATAAAGAATATATCTAATAAAAAAGTTTAAAAAAAAAATTGAACCCAGGTCTTCTGCAAGAACAATAAGTACTGTAAACAGCTGAGCCATCTCTCCCCTTTTCAGTTATGTCATAAACATTGCTGGCTTTCATCCTTAAACAACTCTTCTGTGGCATTGGTGCCTTTTTTTTTAATGATTTATTTTTATTTCATATGCATTGGTGTTTTTTGCCCCACTGCATGTATGTATGAATGAGGGTGTTGGATCCCCTGCAACTGGAGTTACAGATGGTTGTAATCTGCCATGTGGGTGCTGAGAATTGAATCCAGGCCCTCTGGAAGAGCAGCCAATGCCCTTAACCACTGAGCCATCTCTCTAGCCCCTCACTGGTGACTCTTGCAAATTGCTGGACTTGGAAGGATTCTAAAGTAGTATCAATGTTCAGTCAGAAAAGATGCTGGGTTTGTATAGATAGGAAGAAATAGCAGGATGTGTGGCATGGTTTTGCCACCTGTGTGATCTGTGTTCCTCTCAGGTAGTCTTACTTAGCTTAGTGGCTTTTATACATAGTGTTTTATGTGTTGAAACATTAAAGTAAGTGTGTGGGGGTGGGGGTATGGTGTGAGTATGGGCAAGTTCATGTGAAGGTGGCGTACACAGGGTAGAAGCTAGAGGTCAACCCTTGTCATTCTGCAGGAGCCATACACCTTTTTGAAACAGGGTATCTCATTGAGACCTACGGCTCATTTATTAAACAAGGCTGACTGACCATTGAGTCCCAGAGGTTACCAGTGTGTGCTATCTTGCCCAAGATTTTCTTTTATGTGTATGGATGTTTTGCTTGCATGTGTGTCTGTGCATTATGTGCATGTATTACCTGCAGAAGCCAGAAGAGTACATTGGATCCCCATTACTGCAGTAACAGTTGATTCAGTCATCATATGGGTGCTGAGAATTGAAACTGAATACTGGCAGAACACCAGTGCTCTCAGCCTGTTAAGCCATCTCTCCAGCCCTCTTCCCAGCCTTGCTTTGGTTAGTTTGGATTTTTTAATGTGGATGGGAATTGAACCCAGACTACACAAGACAGTCTTCAAAGCTTGTCTAACCAAACATGACATACAAAGGTCGATAAACACCTAAATGAAAATTAGCTTTTTAAAATTTAGATTATATCCCCTAAGGATGGGTTCTACTAACTGGGAGCTACAGATACAGATCCAGGGAGGTAGGATCTGGGATGGGCATTCTGGAGGGTCTGCATGAAGTCTGCACTACGGAGAGCAAAAACATCACTAGGTCATTAAGAATACCCACTTCCCACTTTCTGGATAGATCGCAGGAATTTTATTTCCTCCTTTGAGGGGAGACATCCTGTATTATTAACATTCCTGATTGCGCTAGTGATCTGTGGATTCAAGGACTTTTGTACCCTCAACAAACATTGCAGTGCATTGGCTAGTTAGGGCTTTGTTTTCTGCTGGGTGTGATTTGACCACTTTACACATGTATGCATAGGTGATTTTTCCTGTCCTAATTTCTTGGTTGTAGCTGTTTCTCTTGTAACAAATTTGCCCTCAAGATACCCTCACTGTGACCAGTACACAGTGAAGACAGGGTGACAAGAACCATCCTGTAGCTAGAGATTTTTTTTTTATTATAGTATGTGTGTAAATATTGTTGCTCACTTTTTAAAAATAGTACTAGAAAATAAGACAATCTTTATGAAAATCTTTAGTTCTAAGACTATGTTTGCAGTTAAATTTAACAGTTACCTCTAATTTTCCTTCTAGCTTGCCTACATGTAGCCTGTGTTGTACAACAGAAAGATGCTAGACAATGGTTTGCAGAACTTTCCGTGGATATGGAGAAGGTACTCTTCTTACTGTGAAGACTTGGCCTCAGTGTACAGCCCTTTCTTGCCAGGAACTTGCCACGTAGGTCATGCTGGCCTCCAATGCATAGAAACCCACCTGCCTTGGTCTCCCAAGTGCTGGGACTGAGGCATGCGTCCCCTCGCCCTGCATGATGTGTGTTCTTTACATACTAATATGTTGCTAGTTTTTGCTACTGAGAGTTTTTCAAATATTTTCTTCTAGATTTTGGAAATAATCAGGGTTATTTTAAAACTTTATGAGCAGTGGAAGAATTTTGATGAGAGAAAAGAGATGGCAACTATTCTTAGTAAGATGCCGAAACCGAAACCACCTCCTAACAGGTACATTCAGACTACTGGGTTAACTTCATGGTGTAATGGAGTTATTCGTCATATTTTTCTTAGATTGTGTTATATTTTTATCTTTTTCTAAAAACTTATACTAAAATTGCCTTTCTGTTTGTGGAATCTCTGTCTTGATAAATTGAGAATGTCTCAGTTTTAAGATAAATTCTTCTGTCTAGTAACTTTCTAATGCAATGGAGGTCTATTACAGGTATCCCTCAACATATAGCCACATTCTGTACTTAAATTGAACTGAATTAGACAAACATTTGAAATTCAGAGATAAAAAGCTTGAAAGTAATTCTTTCCATTTGCCTCTCTGTTGTTCCTCTCCCTTCAGTAATGATTGTTCTCCTATTTCAAAAGTTTTAGTAAGCATTTTGAAATTTTTTGATGACTTGATATACTAAAGATAATAAATTTGACTTCTGAGTGATCCTGTCATTCATAGCACATAGTTACATAAAATTTTTCCTAAGAGGAACCTCCTGTGCTAAGATGTTTTTTGTTGTTTTAAATGAATCTGTTCACTTTTTTGATAGGCTGGGCGAGTATCTTCTGTGATGATACAAAAAGTATTGAATACAGTACTCTGTATGTATCTGACCACTCAGAGCGAGACAGGTGAGAAGGGAGGCAGGGCTGTAAGCAGGTTGTTAAGTAGACAGGTTCCATAGCAGTGAGATGCATTTCTAGGCTGCTGCTGGTGACAGGGATGTTGCAGTTGAGCACAGAATGATGACTAACTGTTGCTAGGAGCTGCTTAAGGCAGTCATTGAAACAGCTACCTTTGGATGCGTTTTTTACAGAAGCTCCCTGAGTGATTCTCCACTAATGGCAGGGCCTGAAGCTGCGAGATGATGATGGACAAGATAAGGCAATCTCCTATTGTCACAGTTACTGGTATTTTCAGCTTTAGTTATTTTTATTTCAATATTTAGCATTTTCAAAGAAATTACCGTATTTTTGATGTATAAAGGTTTGTTATCATTACCATATGATTTTATTATGCCATTGGACAACAGGTTTTTCTTTTCCATTTTTTTTCAAAAGACACTTTCCTAAAGAGAATAGAATTTTATATGTCAGAATTAATTTCGTAGAAAATTTGTTCAGAAGAAGTTGTAATCTCTATGTTGAGTGATACCTGTAATAATAGTGAAATCCTAAACTCTAACTTAAGTCTTTGAATGTATGTGGACACTAACTTCCAGACTGCTTGTTGTGTATGAGGGCCTCAAGTTACAGAAGAATAAAAGCGTAAAACCAACTGTTAGCTTTCTGCATTTTAATTTTTCTTCGTTTGTGTTTTATAATCAGGAATGTCTGTTTAATAGAATTGTTCCACAGAATAATGAACTTCAGAAATTAATAGTACTATCAGAGTATTGAAAAACGAATCTTTTAATTGGCATAAAATTTCTTTCTTCCCCATTTGAACAGTGAAGGAGAGCAGGGTCCAAATGGAAGTCAGAACTCTAGCTACAGCCAATCTTAGAGCACCCTGAAGAATCCCGTAGTGGACCACTTGGAAGTAAAGCATTGGACAGTTTGAGTAATGTCTTCATGGTAAAGCAGATGCAAACGGATAGCTTGTTTCTGTCAAGCATATTGGGAATTGACTTAATTTTCACAAAATAAGGTTTTTTCCTAACTTGATTCTAGTGTGTAATTTATTAAATCTTAATTACAAAATTTAGTGAAGCTCTAAAGGAACCTATAGCCATACACAGACATTTCAGGGTTAACTTCTCTCTTACATACACATATGTATATAAACACATACTAATACTGGTTTATTAGGTAATTGGGATTTTTTTTTATTAATAATAGCTTTTTTTTTAATTAAGTCAGGAAACATAAAATGTCATTTGTTCACATTTTTCTTTGGGCATTGACGGACCAAAAAGGACATAAGTCAATAAAACGCCCCCCAACCCAGGTAAATTTTAAAACTGGATTAAAGAAATTAAATCTTAGAAAATCTGAGAAAGAGGGCTAGAGAGATGGCTCAGAAGTTAAGAGCACTGACTGTTCTTCCAGAGGTCCTAAGTTCAGTTCCCAGCAACCACATGGTGGCTCACAACTATCTGTAATGAGATCTGATGCCCTCTTCTGCTGTGTCTGAAGACAGCAAACTGTGTACTCAGATAAATAAAATAAATCTTTAAAAGAAAAAGAAAATCTGAGGTTTTAGAAATGATAATTACAATTTGAGGAAGATTAATTGAGAACTTACTGATTTTAAAATATATTGTATTCAATACATTTTGTTTCATCACAGAAGATACTGGCCCAGCCTATCAACCTATCAAAGAAGTGATATATATATATATTTTTTGAAGGTTGTATTGACTTACTAGCTGTTTTGAAAAGCTGAGAAACCTGGAAGAAAAGGTTATTTGCAACTAATTTATAGTTAATAAACATTTTAAGAGCTTGATTAAACGCTTAAGTTAAAATTTGGTGAAATTTTAATGTTTAATCTGTCCTGAAAATTTTTTATAAGACATATACACCCAGTTTAATTTTGTGTCTTAGTGTGAGCTAACATATATACATCAGGTATTCTGAATCAGGAAGGAACCTAGTCAGGTTTTAGACCAGTGAGATTCTTAATTCTCATGGATGTAGACTTCAGAATAAATGTTACATTTGTGGGACTTCATAAATTAACTCATTTTCTTCAGACTGAAAGGAAGAAGAATAAATAAAATTTGAAGTAATGAGATATTATTGTGCAGTTTTGCACTTTTTAAAAAATAAATCATGGGAAAAATTACTAAGTTGACTTCCTGGTTAAAACTGGAAGAATAAAAGTTAAGTTTTTCAGCTATATTCACAAATGTCTTGAATTCCTGTTGCTAAGTTTGACTTAGGTTTTCTGAGAATCTTTGTGTGTTAAATTCCAACCCTAAACTTTGTAAAGGGGTGATTTTTGTATAGTTTATGAATAGATTGTAAGGAAAGTTCTGCTTCCTAATTGAGAATATCAGATGCAGATGTACTGGAAAGGAGTCTTTACGTTGGTACAGATACGGGTTCTCCTAAGGTTGTATAACAAGAAACAAACAAACCAACAAACAGGCTCTCCCCAGGCCTGAAGGGGTTAATCCAAGTTTAGGTTGGATGCTTGGTGATTGCTTATCACAGCCATTAACTATAGCTTTATCTTAAAGCTTTTTTTTTCTTCAGATTTATCTTTGTGCTTCATCATTTTCTTTACAAATACTGTTGGGGAAAATTAAGATTTGCAAGAGCAGACAAAGCAGTGAAATAAGCCTCCGTGTGTGTGTGTGTGTGTGTGTGTGATCCAGCCTGAGCTGTTACTGACTCAGAGCCGGGTTTACCTTGTTTAAACCTCCACACCAGACTCCAGTTCATAGATTATTTTGAAGAAATTTCTAGATATATTATTTTATCCATAAATATTTCATACTATTGATAGGTAACATAATTATTTAATATTTTAAAATTCTTAGTTCCCTGAATGTTGCAGAGTATTCTTTGTATTCATTTATAAATCCTTTTAGTTTTAGATTCATGGATTCTTCCTCCATGCTATAACAAACATTCCCTGTTCTCATTTGTTCATGTAGTAAGTTTCCCATAGCCTGAGTTTTACTGTGAGCATCTTTAGCATGCCATTTAGTGAGGGTTTTTTGCTCTTTTGTATTTCTGTAAATTAATAATTGAATATGAAGGCTCATCACATTGAGATTCTTTTTGTTTTGGCTAGAATCCTGTAGGGTGGCCGTCTCTTGCATTAATAAACACATAGTGTTGCTGTATTGTCCTCACTTATGACAAGTACTGTTTCAGCATCAGTAGTTAGTCTTAGGCACTGTCCAGTCTCATAGCCACCAGCCACTTAGGGCTGAGCAGTTACTATGTGGCTTGTCTGAATGCAAATATGCTGTAAATGTACAAATATGTTGGATTTCAGGTACTTATTAATACAAAACAATGTTAAAAACCTCAATTTGTTTATAACCAACCCTTATGTGTTTTAAACGATATTTTGGATACATAGAATTAAATAAAACATTATTAAAATTTTTCTTGTTTCTTTTTAATTTTTTAAATATAAGAACATTTAAAATCACAGAGTGGCTTGCATTGGACAGTGCTGCTGCCAGATTATAATGAAATATTAGATTTCTGTCTCATTTCATCTACCTTCATTTGCATTTCCTACTTTTTCTTTTAACTTTGTCATTTGTCTGCTATTTGCTTCAGCATTTCCCGTTGTTAGCAGACTCTTAATATTACGGTTAATTTAAGCATTTCGTGTATGCTGTGTGTTGTCAGGATTTGAGCAAGGCTTACTGCAGAGGTGAGAACTCATTCAGTTGGAGATGAAGGAAGTGACAGCTTAAATGCAGGTTCTGATTGATAAGACCAGGGCATCTGAACTCCAAACACTTCACCATGTTGCTGCTTCTGCTTACCCCCCCCCCTTTTTATTTTCAGCTGTAAATAACACCCTGCTTCAGAAGATGGGAGATCTTGCTTTCTCACATATCCTCCCCTTCAGCTCTACAATGGGACTTCTGTCATTTAATTACACAGTTTGAGCAGGTCCACAGTACTTGGGCTATCGAGTCAGGAGGATCAGACATTCAAGTATATAGCTTCATAACATATGAACAATTTGAGGCCAGTCTGAACTACATGAGACAGTATCTCTAAATAGCAACAAATTGTACATGGTGTTTTTAAAATTAATATTTAGTATATGTAGATAATAGTCTATACTCTAATAACTTCTTTAAAATATTTTGACTTTTTATATTTGACAGTTACCTTAGTTATAATTCTCTTAAATTGCTTTGTGTTTTTTGTTAAGTCATCCAAGATTGTTATTTGTTTTCATACTTAAGGAGGCTTGCCTGACCCTACTGGCTAGAATGGCTATTTTGAAGGCCAAGTATCACTGCTGTTTGTAGGACTGAGTAGATTGGGATTCCCCTGTAGTTTCTTGTACATAGTTACTAAAGAGGGATTTCAAGTCTTTTAAGCACCACCTTACTCTGCTTGAGAGTTTAGGTTATTCTGTCTTAGGGTGTTAGACCTGTTGGTTATTTTAAAGTGGCTTTGTTCCCTTTTGTTGTTTGGTTTTTTATTGAAGGTGTGAGCCACCACCTCTGGCTTTTGTTTTGACAGTTTCCTTCATGTTCCTTTTCTTCTATCTGGCGTAGTCACACTGTTTCAGGTTAGGGTCTTGCTGTAATTTAGAGGATCCTATATGTTTGAGAAGACAGAAAGACTGTGTGTTAAAATAACAATCATCAAATGTAATCTTCAAAGAAAATTTGAAATAGGAATTTATAAGCACGCTTAAATACACTCAGTGGGATTCTGCCAGGAGAGCCCCTGTGAAAGCTCTTTCCTTTCCCTCTCTCCCCTTTCCTTTGTGCTGAAGAAACTTACAGTGTTGAAATTTTTTTTTTAATTTTTCATACACATAGAAACAATGTATTTTGCTGGAGGTGTAGGAATTTTTTTTTCCTTTTAATTAGGGTCTCCTTACACAGCCCAGACTGGCCTCAAACCACTGATGTTCTTGCCAGAGTCTCTATAATGCTAGGACTGAAGCTATGAGCCACCAGACTTGGCTGCTTTATCTTTAACAATATATTATTTGAGCCGAGCGGTAGTGGCACAGACCTTTAATCCCAGCATTCTGTGAGGCAGAGGAATGCCGATTTCTGAGTTTGAGGCCACCCTGGTCTACAGAGTGAGTTCCAGGACAGCCAGGGCTATACAGAGAAACCCTGTCTTGAAAAAAACCAAAACCAAAAAAATAAAATAAGAATATATCATTTAGGCTGAAGAGAGCTCAGCAGGTAACAGCACTAGCTGCTAGGTTGAATTTTCAGCACCTATGTGACTATTGTGTAATCCTAGTTCCAGGAGAGACCTTACCCCTTCTGACCTCTGCAGGGACCAGTCATGCAAGTAATGCACAGATATGCATACATTCATGCAAGCAAAATACCTTCACACATAAAAGTAATAATTAAAAGGTATTTTAAAGCTGCCTGTAGTAGCATAGGTCTTTAAACCCAGCACTTGGGAGGCATAGGCAGGTGGATCTCTGAGTTCCGGGCCAGCCTGATCTACAAATTGAGTTCCAGAACAGTCAGGGCTGTTACACAGAGAAACCCTATCTCACAACAACAGCAACTAATAACAATAATAATAATGATAATAATAAAACATAAAAAGTATTTTTAAAATTATGGTATTTAGGGTAAGAGAGATAGCTCAGGAATTTAAGAATATTTGTTACTCTTAGAGAGGACCCAGGGTTTAGTTGCCAACACCCACATGTCAGCTGCCAACCATCTGTAACAAAAGTTCCAGGAGATTCAGCTCCTTTTTCTGTCATCTATGGCTACTGCATACGTGTGTGAACTACCAAGTGCAGGAGAAACAGACTCACATATGCAAACTTTTTTAAAACTACAAAACTTCCAATAGATTAGGTGCTGAACCTGTATCCATTAAGTGTTATGACACATCCGTAGTAAAAAGCAAAATACATTCTCACAGAGTTGAAAAGACCTCATGGAAGTCACGAGGTAGGTGGAGAAGACGAGAATGAAGGGAAGCAGAGATGTGGGATCAGTTCAGAATTTTGTCCTCTTTATCAACACAATCTTCTCCCATGATGGGGCTAAAACGGCTACCCTAAAAATAAGGCGTTATATGTCATTTTGAGACCTCTGACACTATGTTAGAAATGTATTTAATATCAGGATGATGTACATTTTGAGGCCTCTGGCTGTGTGTTAGTAATGTTTTTAATATCGGGATGAAAGTGGTAGGCCCTTTAGCAGTTGGGGGCCTGGGGTAAGAGGATCTTGAGTTGAAGAGCACCGGAGACCATGACTGGAGAATCATGTAAGGACTCAGGTGTAGAAAACAAGAGCGTCAGACTCTCAAGGGTATTAGCCTTGTTTTCAGTGTGGCCTAGAGCAAACAGTGTAAAGGGACTGGAATGCTGGCAGGGGCAGCTAGGGTGCTGCTGACTCTGTTGTGGAACAGATAAAAGTACAGGGTAAGGATCTTCCTAATGGAGGCAGCTCCTTGGTATCTTGACCAGAACTTGTTTCCGGGATAGAACTGGTACTGTCCTGTGTCTCATGTCAGGAAGGAAGGGAGGGAGGGAGGAAGGAAGGAAGGAAAGAAGGAAGAGAAAGAAGGGGGCATGACTGCTTCTAAGTTTGGTGGAGGGAAAAGTTTATTATAGATCTGTGGGAGACAGTAGTCAGAGGCAGACACGTTTGGGGACGTCCACATGGGAAACACCATATGGGAAGTAGGTAGATGGGACACACATCTAGTACAGTGGCCAGAAGGCCAAAGGTACATAAGAGGAGTGGGTAACCAAAATGTGTGGATTATCTAGGGAAGACTGTGAAGGGAAGGGCAGCCTAGGCCCTGGGTTGTGGAGAGTTCAGGGCGGAGGGTTGGGTGTGCCAGCCTTATCCTGTCACAGGAAGGGATTGAGGGCTGCTGGGAGAACCTGCAGGCCAGGTCTACTTTGATATGTGGCACCTTGGATGGATGTCCTGGATTTGAAACTTAGCACAGATGACTGTCAAAATAAATGGGCTCTACCCAACTGTAGCAGGCCAGTTTCACGTGTTGTCAAAGACTAAAGTTGAGCCTTGGGCCAGAATGAAAATGGGCACTCTGTGTGTGAAAAGGGGAAAAGTGTATTCCAAACTGCCAAGGCTGTCTCCTGGGAAAGCAAGGAGAAGCAGCTGGAAAGATTTCCAGATTAAATGGGAACAGAAGAAAGGGGCCTTGTGAGCTGGGGCTGGGTGTATGAGCAGAGAGTAAGGGTCAGGACTGGCCTTGACAAGTTAATAGGCACCACAGTCCTGTCAGCAGAGAGCCTTGAGTGTCTCTTGCCAGAGATAAGAAAAATGACTCCCTTTTTAGTAAGCAGGAATTTTCTACAAGTGTCCTAGGGAATGGGGCTTCTGTTTAAATCCCAGTCCCTGGGGAAAGGACTTTCTTGGGAGACCAGATAAAGGACCATTTCTCCCCCCTCCCCCCAGAACTGGCCTATAATGAAAGGATAGTGCATATTTGAGGGTCCCTAGGCACACTTTTTGTTTATTCTTTTAAGATCTATCTTTTTTAAAAGTTTTTTGTTTTTTGTTTTTTTTAAATGTGAGTACACTATTGTGGTTGTTGGGAATTAAACTCAGGACCTCTGGAAGAGCAGACAGTGCTCTTAACTGCTGAGCCATCCCTACAGCCCAAAGCAGGTTTGTTTGTTTTGCCATCACCCAGGGGATATGGGAGCAATGCCTCCTAACAAAAGAATATCAGGGTTTTTGTTTGAGTGTCTGAGGGTCTAATTCTACTCTATTTAAGAAGGCAGCCAAGTGGAGAACTTCAGAGAAACCTTGGCATCTGTCCATCTGCAATGAGGAGAAGACCTCAGAGAAGTCTTAGACTAGGGTTGCCACTTCCCTACCCATATCCCCTAGGCCACTGGGGATGGGTCCTGTGCCCAGCCTGCTAACAGGCAGTGTGGTATAATCTGTCCCAGTAGGTTGTGGGGCTTCCACACCCACCCTGGCTCAGTCCCTGTCTTCTCTCAGTTCCCACATTAGTCTTATTTGGCAGAACCATGCCAGCCGTGTAGCTGCCTGCCCGGGCCTGTTTGGATGTAAGATACTTTTGGTGCTACCATTTCTCAACACACTTTATTTGCCATCTGTTTCCTTACTAGAAAGGGTTTACAAAAGCGTATCAGTAATGGTAGATCCTCAGTGGGGAGAGGCCATGCCTGGTGGGGTAGGGGGCATTTAATTGGGAGAACAAAAGAATAGCCATGTGCCAAGGGCCATCAGGATAGGCGGGTCTTTGGTGAGCCATGCATGGTTGTCTGGTCCTACAGAGTGAGTTCCAGGACAGCCCAAGCTATACAGAGAGACTGTGTCCCAAAGAGCGGACAAAAGATTAGAAGGGCCCATAGTGCAACCAGTTGACGTCTGCAAGAATACCACAGCCACTGGGGTGACAGGCAGCATCTTCTAACCTCTGGAGATTCCTTGGCAGTAGCAACCAGGGCAAGGGCAGACTATAGAGACTCAGCATTGGGAAGTATTGATAAATAGTCCCCCCCACCCTCCACACGCAGTGGAAAAATGGGTTACGGACAGAACATGAACTTGTTCCTGATGGATTTTTAAAAAGATTAACGTTTGTCCATTTGAGCTCAAGGACTACACGTGCTCGCAAGCTTCCTAAGACGCCTGACGCAGGCCAAGCAGAAGAGTATTGATAGGGATATGCCTTAGCACCACGAGGGACCTTTTTCACTATTCCTTTTTCATTTTAAAAGCTGCCAGAACTCATATGCTGCTGCTTTGTCGCTGTGACAAACCTCTGACTGAAAACAACTAGGGAGAAGAAAGGGTTGATTTCGGTTTATACTTCTACGTCACAGTGCATCATTGAGGAAAATCAGAGCAGGCGCTCAAAGCAGGAACCTGGAGGCACAAACTGGAGACGTCAAGGAACACCACTTACTGACTTGCTCCCCAGAGCTTGCTGAGCCTTTTTTTTTTTTTTTTAAGATTTATTATTTTATATATGCAAGTACACTGTAGCTCTCTTCAGACACCAGAAGAGGGCATCAGATTCCATTACAGAATGCTGTAAACTACCATGTGATTGCTGGGAACTCAGCACCTCTGAGCCATCTCTCCAGCCCACGCCTGCTTTCTTATATTACCTAGGACCACCTGTTCAGGTGTGGCACTGCCCACAGTAAGGGGGCCCTCGCACATCAATGAAGAAAATGCTCCACAGACATTTCCAGAAGACAGTCTAATGGAGGCAGTTCTTCAGTTGAGATATGAACTTTTCCCTTTTCCCAGATATGTCCAGGTTTTTGTCAATTTGGTAAAAACCAGCACAGTACCTCTAGCCCAGATATTATCCATTGATCTGGCATCTTCTAAAAATATGACACAAGAAGCTAGCCTTGCTAGCTGGGCGGTGGTGGCGCACGCCTGTAGTCCCAGCACTCTGGGAGGCAGACAGATTTCTGAGTTCGAGGCCATCCTGGTCTACAGAGTGAGTTCCAGGACAGCCAGGGCTATACAGAGAAACCCTGTCTCGAAAAAAAACCAAATCAAAAAAAAAAAAAAACCCAAAACCAAAAAACAAAAACAAAAACAAAAAAAAAGAAGGACCAACTCCATGTAACTCTAGAAAAGGCATCAGAGTATCTGGGTGTGGGGTGAGGAAGCGGTAGAGCGGAGGTGTGATCTTTCCCATAGTCCTTTCCCAGGTTGTGATTTTCAGCGTATAGTCCCCACAGGATTATATATTTGAATGCTTAATCATCAGGGAGTGCTATATTTGGAAATCATTAGGAGCTGTGGCCTTGTTGGAGGATGTGTGTCACTGAGATAGGTTTTGAGCTTACAGAAGCCCAAGCCAGGCCCAGTCTCCTCCCTCTCCATGTCTCCATCTCTGTCTCCCTCTCCCTCTCCCCGTCCCCCTCCCTCTCCCCCTCCCCCTTCCCTCCCCTCCCCTTCCCCCTCCCCCTCCCTCTCCCTCTCCCTCTCCCCCTCCTCCTCCTCTTCCCCCTTCCCTCTCTCTCCCCCTCTCCCTCTCTCCCCTCCCTCCTCTTCCCCCTCTTCCTCCCCCTCTCCCTCCTCTTCCCCTCCCTCCTCCTCCTCCCTCTCCCTTCTCCTCCCTCCCCTCCCCTTCCCCTCCCATTCCCTCTCCCTCCCATCCCCCAGCCCCTCCCCCTCCCCACCTCTTCCCACTGTCTGCAGATCCAGATGTGGAACTCTAAGCTCCTGAGGTTACAGAAGCCCAAGCCAGGCCCAGTCTCTCCCTTTCCCCCTCCCCTTCCCTCTCCTCCCCCTCCCCCTTCTCTCCCCTTCCCCCCTGCCTCTCCCCTTCCCTCCCTTTCCCCTCCCCGCTTCCTGCTGCCTGCAGATCCAGATGTGGAGGTCTAAACTCCTTCTCCAGTACTATGTCTGCCTTTGTGCCACCATGCTTCCCGCCGTTCTGATAACAGACTTTTGACTATATCTCTAAAGTGTAAACAACCCCAGTGCTTTTCTTTATGAGTGTTGCTGTGATCAAGGTGACGATCCACAGCAATAGATACCACAAGGAAGACACAGGCATATAGCCCAACGGGTACTGGGACAAAGGAACACCAGACGAGGTAAGCAAGGACCCTGCCCTCTTATCTTTCCTCCCCAGCAAGATACTGCCATAGCTTTGCTCAAACAAGCAAACAGCTCCGTGTGGGATGGGAGGCACCCAGGTGCTGGGAGTTTGCTAGATGAACTCTGGGTTGGCTTATAGGCCCTCTAGAGCCTCTCCTTCCCCCTGTTGCTCCATTTAGATACCTAGCCTCATGCCTTCCTGGCCATTTCCTCACAGTGTTTTCTGGGAACAAGAGACCTTCCAAAAGCTGAGGGGGTTGCAGCCCCATTGCGGGAGAAACAGTGTCAACCGGTCAGACCCCTCCCAAAGCTCCTGCAGACTGGACCACCAACCAAAGACTACAAATGGAGGGACGCATGCCTCCGGCCGCTTATGTGTCAGAGGATGGCCTTGTTTGATCATCAGTAGGAAGAGCTGCCCCTGGGCCTGAGGGTGTTTGATGACCCAGTGTAGGGGAATGCCAGGGTAGGAAGGCAGGAGTGGGTGTGCGGGTGGGTGGGGGAGCACCCTCATAGAGGCAGGGGAGGGGGGATGGGATAGGGGGTTTCTAGAGGGAAGACTTGGAAAGGGAAAAACATTTGAAATGTAAATAAAGAAAATATTTTTAAAAAGTTGAGAGAGAGAGAGAGAGAGAGAGAGAGAGAGAGAGAGAGAGAGAGAAACCTTCCTAAGGAGCCGAGTCTCACTTTTCCTCTCTGTATGTACCTCTAACTCAATAATCCCTATCCCCTACATAAAGTGGCAATAATAAGTAGCAACCATTAAATAGACTGTTAGCAATGTTGTTAAGACCTGTGTCTTTCTTCCCTCAGTGGAAAGCATTCTGAAATTGGCATTCATTACTTCCATAGCTACGTTGAAATGACTTATGCTATCTCATGGTTTAAACTAGACTACTGGGCTGGAGAGATGGCTCAGCAGTTAAGAGCACTCATTGCTTTTCCAGAGGTCCTGAGTTCAACTCCCAGCAATCACATGGTGGCTCACAACCGTCTGTAATGGAATCTGATGCCCTCTTCTAGTGTGTTTGAAGACAGTGACAACATACTCACATAAATAAATAAACCTTTTTAAAAAAAACCTAGACTACATAGTATGTTTCTGTAATTTGTTCTTTTCAACATTATAATATTAATATGTAAATCTCTACTTTTTCATTGATATTAAGCCCCTTACTTAAGTCATCAAATTTACTGAATGTGTTTTAGTTACTTTACTTTTTTTAGTTACACTTACTATGTCTAATCTGTGTTAAAACTATTTACCATCTGTTGGATGTTTGCTAACTTTTGTTCTATTTGGTTACCAGGAATCAAACCAGGTCCTTGTGATCCTAGCTAACTATGCTATCACTAAGCTGCATACCTACCCCATTTTCAGTTTTTGAGACAGGTTCTCATTAGTTTGCCCAGGTTGCCTTTGAACTCACAGTCCTTCGGCCCAGGCCTCTAGAGTCGCTGAGCTTACCCCATGCTCCAATGCACCTGGCCTAGTTACTGTATTTTAAATTCTACAATCTCTATTTGATACTTCCTGTCTTGTGATATAGTGCCCCTCACTTAAGTCATCAAATTACTGAATGTGTTTTAGTTACTTTACTTTTTTTAGTTGCACTTACTAAGGTGATTTCAATAGTAGTGGCCTCCATAGTCTCATGTGTTTGAATGCTTGATCCATAGGGGAGTGGATGTGGTCTTGTTGGGGTAGGTGTGGCCTTGTTGGAGGAAGTGTGTCATTGTGGGGATAGGGTTTGCGGTCTCAGAAGCTAATGCCCAGGCTCCATGGCTCACAGCCTTTTCCTGCTGGGAATCAAGATGTAGAACTCTCATGGCAACATCTAGACAGATTGGGGCTGAAGGAGCTGAGAGTTTGACCTCTTGTTCTAAAGGCGACTAGGAGATGACTGACTTCCAGGCAGGTAGGATGAGGGTCTTAAGGCCCATGACCACAATGACACATTTCCTCCAACAAGACCACACCTCCTAATAGTGCCACTCCTCGGGCCTAGCATATTCAAAACTACCATACTGACTGTCTTCAGATGAAGATGTAGACCTCTCTCCAGCAGCATGTCTGCCTGTATGCCACCATGTCTCCTGTCATAACAATAATAGACTAAACCTCTGAACTGTAAGCCAGCCCCAGTTAAATGTTTTCCTTTATAAGAATTGTTGTGGCCATGGTGTTTGTTCACAGAAATAGAAACCCAGTTACTTTAATCCTTATGTCTGAAAGTCCAATATGTAAATCCCCTATTGCTCTGTTTCTATTCTTTTGTTTCCTCTGAGGCAGGGCCTCACATAGCTCAAGCTGGCCTTTTACTCTCCGTGTAACCGAGGACCTTGAATCCTCTGCTTATACCTCCCAAGTGTTGAAGTTATTAGCATATGCCACCATACCAGCTCTTTTTTTTTCCAGTTACTTTTCAATTATAAGATACTATTTACTGCTGGTGGCCCACACGTTGAATCCCAGCATCTGGAAAGCAGAGGCAAACAATCTCTAGGAGTTTGAGGCCAGCCTGGTGTACATATGAGTTCCAGGCCAGCTACAGCTACACAGTAAGATAGTGTCTCAAAACAGAAACAAACCAAAAAAGATCCTGACTACTGTTGTGACTAGCAAATTTTGATAAAAGTCTGGGCATTTTATATGAAAACTTGAGATAGCCTTTGGCTCTTATTCAGACAACCACAAACTGTGTCCTATAGGCAAGACCTGGTTTGCCACCTGCTTTTGGCCTGGCCTTAAGGTAAGAATGTTTACTATAGTTCTAAATAGTTTAAAGAACATTTGGTGACACATGAAACATAAAATTCCTACTTTAATGTCCTTATGAAACTTTACTGGAGTGTAGTCACATTTATATATTCATCTAGCAGAGGATCAGGAAGACACCTGCATTTGGAGTTTAGTTGACATTTAGTTCTTGAGGGGACTGGTCTATTTGTGGCTTATCTGCACCATTAATTGTAACTAAAAGCTGTGCTTCCATGGGCCCACTACTACAGTTTGGGTTTATCCTCTACAGTTTGCTTTCTCCTTAAGATCATAGATCCTCCAAAGCCTTGCTGCTTCAGTAATGCCTTTAAGTATACTAACCTGTGCTGCTGCTGCTGCTGCTGCTGCTGCTACTGCTGCTGCTGCTGCTGCTGCTGGTGGTGGTGGTGGTGGTGGTGGTGGTGGTGTGTGTGTGTGTGTGTGTGTGTGTGTGTTGTAGCATTCCTAGTCCTAGTAGAAGGAACAATCAAGAAATCAGACAGATGCTCAAATGTTTGTATTTCCACATTTTACAATGGCTTCCACTTATTTTGGACAAGAAAGTACCTGAAGAGCTTTGCTAGGTGGGTCCTACATGCTCTAAATAACTACACACATGAGAGTTTAAAAAAATGGTCAGAAGAAGCAGGTGGGAAAACACAATTTACCTTGTTACTATTATACCAGCCCACTAGCAAGCATATAACAACATTTTAAAGAAATTCATGTATGCTAAGGGAGTCAAACTTTAATATTTTATTAGTTTTGAAATTGAGGTATATGACTTGGAAAAAACATTTTTGTTTGCTTTAATGAGTTTTGACACACACTACTGACATTTCTGTCATGCCACAGAACATCTCTAGTATCCCACACAGTTTCCTGACCTCTTCTAGGTTACTTTGCTCTCCACAGTCATAACCAGTTTCGATTCTTAGCCTTACATTAATTATAATTTTTTTAAATGAGTCGCCTCATTACTATTCTGGCCATACACTGCCATGAGTCTCCAGATGCAGTGAATGGGATTCCCTGAGTAGAGCTGACTTCCCCAGACCCCAGAGTCTTTTCTTTAGAAACAGGGTCTCCGTAGTCCCAGCTGGACTCACACTCTGCCAATCTTCCTTGCCTCCATCTTTCAAGCACTGGACCTACAAATACGGGGCTCAAACCAGAAGCTCAGTAACTGTTTACAATCGGTCTGCTTGTTAACACACTGTTTTTGCTCACAGCCATGTTCACACATGATCTGATCTTTTTGGAATACCAAAATACAAGAGGGAGGAGAAACTGTGGTTTGGGATGTAATCTATGAGAAAAGAATAAAAAAATGAACTGTAAAATATATTTCAGTGGCAATCCATATTGTCTCAGTGTGCAGTAGACTTTGAAGATGTTCAGGGAAGCAGCACCCTCAGTTCTCAGATGAGGAAAACAGTCACCAAATAGTCATACAGAATCTATTAGCCTTTGGTGCCAAGACTAGGTTTTTCTTTTGCTTAACCCATCATCCTTGTATATATGAACACAGAGTCTGCTATTCCAAAAGTCAACTTTCTTGGTTCTTCTCTGAAGTTTCATAGCTTTCCCATTCCTTCCATCCTCCAACATAATGTTGAGCACTGAAAAGATATATCAGTTAGTGTTGTTTTACAACAGAAGAACTTTGCAATAGCCACACATCATATTATTTAGAGTCTGCATCTCTTAAAAATGTTTTAAAGTAGGTTGGAAAGACACAGGCTCTTGGTCCCTATATTACATGTATTTGTTTGTTTGTTTGTTTGGCTTTTCAAGACAGGGTTTCTCTGTATAGCCCTGGCTGTTCTGGAACTCTGTAGACCAGACTGGTCTCAAACTCACAGAGATCCTCCTGTCTCTGCTTCCTGAGCATTGGAATTACAGACATACACCACCACTGCCTGGTTATACTGCTTTTATTAACAGTATTTTTTTTTTTTAAATATCACCAACTCCAAGAAACTTTTTTTTTGGAGACAAAGTATCAATCATAGGGGGCTGGAGAGATGGCTCAGTGGTTAAAAGCACACTCCGCTCTTCCAGAGGTCCTGAGTTCAATTCCCAGCGACCACATAGTGGCTCATAACCATCTGTAATGGGATCTGATGCCCTCTTCTGGTATGTCTGAAGACAGCTACAGTGCACTCATATACATTAATAAATAAATAAATCTTTAAAAAATAATTGTAGTACTGACTGGCCTTGAATTTTAAATTTTTGTTATACATAATATATAAATATAATATATAATATATATAAATATAATATATATAATATATAAATATAATATATATGTATAGGTATTTGCATATGTGGCTCAGAAAGGCCAGAAGAGGGCAGCAGATCTCCTGGAAGTGGAGTTACAGACAGCTATGAGGTGCCATGTAGGTGCTGGGAATCAAACCTGGGTCCTCTAGAATTGTAGACAGTGCTCTTCGCCATTGTGCAATTTCTCCAGTCCTGCCCCTTCTCCAAGACATTCTTAAGTAAAGTAAGTCATGCTTCTTTTTAATTTTGGTACACTGGGCATTTAATCCAGGGCATTTCACTTTTTTTTTTTTTAATATTTCTAGTTGTCAGTCTTTTTTTTTTTTTAAGAGAAACAACTGCTCTTATTTGATTTTATTTATATGAGTACACTGTAGCTGTCTTCAGACACACCAGAAGAGGGCATCATATTCCATTACAGATGGTTATTAGCCACCATGTGGTTACTGGGACTCAGGACCTCTGGAAGAGCAGTCAGTGCTCTTAACTGCTGAGCCGTCTCTCCAGCCCTGGCTTTTCACATATTAAGCAATCACACTACCATTGACCTATAGCCCCAGCCTCCCAAATGTCATATTGCAGCACATGGTGCTCGATCTGCTTTTCCTTCATGCGCACACCTGTTAAAGCCCAGTGATATTGCTGTGTCCATAGCCTTCTTACTTCTCACTCCGGCTAAACAAGAAAACACTAGACGGTCAGATTTGGATGGCTTCACTTCACAGTACTTCTCTTTGAAGTCCCTCGGGTGCATCTGTAGAGCTTCACCCACCTCATCCACTGGAAGAAAATGTTAAGGCATTCAATTAAGTTTTGGATAATCAGTTATTAAGAATACAAATGAATCTCTTTTTAAAAATTTTTTTAAAAATTTACTTATTTACTATATGTAAGTACACTGTAGCTGTCTTCAGACACTCCAGAAAAGGGAGTCAGATCTTGTTACAGATGGTTGTGAGCCACCATGTGGTTGCTGGGATTTGAACTCGGGACCTTCAGAAGAGCAGTCAGAGCTCTTAACTGCTGAGCCACCTCTCTAGTCCCAAATGAATCTCTTTAAAAACACATTATCACTTACATGGTATGTTGATTGATCCAGGTATTTTTCCATGCTCAGTAATTTCCCATGTATTTCTAACATCAATTAACATAATATCTTTGGAGTTCAGTAGGCTTTTTAGTTCACTGTAAGTCACACCCTTGGGAGGAGTAGAACAAAAGTGTTGGCTGCTTGCCCATATTGACTTCAAACCTGAAAGAAATAAGTTTAGACAACTGTAAAGAGACACTGGTACTAACAGCTATAAGTAGGTTAGAGTTAGATGATGTAACTGAACTGAGTTTACCTTTTTACTCTAATACATACTCTGTTCCTGGTACATAGAATTTCTGAGGATGATATATGATGCCTGTGTTTTAATGAGATTGACTTTGACCCAAACAACTTCAGGGTGACACTGACTGCCAGAAAGATCAAGCTGTTGCACGTTATTTGATCACACGGTGAGACTGTATACTAGAAAAAATCCCCAGCTGAGGTGTGACTCAGCTCCAGCACACACCTTTAATCTGAGAGCCTTCTGGTTATTGTAAAAGCAGATTGAATAAAGTCAACTATAGGTCAAGAGGTGGGGCAAGCAACTAGTTGACAGGGAGTGGAAACAGAGTGGGAGGGAGCAAGAAGGACAGATAAAGAGATTCACAGGAAGAAGAAGGGACGGACATTCCGTTGGAAGGGTTTTTAAGGTGGTGTGGAGAAGGAGATCTGGTTCTTTTTGTTCTGGGACATGGACTGAGGAGGAAGGTCAATTAGGTGTTTCTCTGCCTTTCCGAGCCTGCAGGCTTTCACAGCATCTGGCTCCCGAGTCTTCATTTGGTGAAATCAAACATTTGGGCTTTCGTTTTAAAAACACCAATCAATGAATAGAATGTGGAACCTTCAGGTTTGGTCTTCTGTGCAGTGGAACAAGGTTAGAAGATTGAATTAGTAAAACAGTGCTGTATCAGGAAGCATCTTAATGCTTCCATTCAAATCTTCTATCTAGGGAGTTGGAGATCTGCTGTGTTAACACATCCATGTGTTGGAACATGGCACACCCCAGCTCCAGGAAGATGGAAACACATACATGTAAGACTCCTCTAGATCCCATACCATGACTTCCTCTACATAACATATCATGACTTCTTTCCACAGGTTATTCATCTGTATTCTTTAATATCTTAAAATAAGCTAATTAAGATGCTTCTCTGAGTTGTTAGCAAATTAATGAAACCGAGGAAGGAGTCATGGGTATCTTCGATTTATAGTCAGATGGTCAGAAATAAGAGAGCCCTGGACTTGGGTTTAGTGTCTATAGTGGGGACCATTTTGTTAGAAAGCCCTTACTGGTGTCTTTATTAACTCTGGGTAGTTGGTTCAGAGTTAAAATTTAGGACTCAGATTATTAGAAAATTAACTTGGTGTAGGAAAACTATACATTTGATGTTGGAAGCTATATGGGGAGATAGCTCAGTAGTAAAGTGCTCTCTTTTAATATGTAAGGCCCCTGGCTCCACCCTATATACCCTAAAAAGAAAAAGGTGTCATGAGCAGATCACAAAAGTATTTTCCAATATGCACACATTCTGACTGAACAACAGGATGCAGCCCATCATTTTGCTCTGAATGCTTGGCAGCTGGCCTTCTGCCATCTCCAGATTCTCTCCAGACCCTTTAGTTAGCAAGAGTTTAGAAACATATCAAATATTTAATAATTGAGTTATATGCATAATTCATTAATGTTGTGGATGGATCTAGGGCTGTTCTTGAGAACCAATCCCCTAATGAATAAAGGAGCCAATCACTGGGTGAGTAGGCGGGACTTCTGGGTTGGAGGGAAGGAGAGAGGAAGCGGGAAAGAGTTAGTCCTCTTTGGAACGGGGACAGCAGAGAGGTAAGATGTAGCCAATTTTCTATAAGTGGTTACTGTACTATAGTTCATCCCCACTATGGAATATATGCAGTTTTAAAGAGCTAAATATGTATCTAACTCCAAACTGAGAGTGTTAGGGAAAACAAGACCAAAGGAAAATGCATGGTTGCTTCAGGCTTTGATCATTGAGTTGGGAAGGCAAGAAAAGCCATCTTCATACCTACTACCTCACGAGTGAGGAAAACTGAATTTTAGCAAGTTAAAAGTCAGTTTAATGACTACAAGGAAAAGAAATTATATTTGACCCAGTTTCAAGAGTTACTATTGTGGGTATGATTACATTTTCCAGGGTTGATAAATAATTGTAGAATCAGGCTTAACAAAATTTATGAAATTATGTAGTTTTCCAGTTTCTTACCATGCCACACAAGAAAAGTGTGAATTCAGCCTGCTGTCTCTAATTTCAATAGGTCAGAGTCCAATTTTTTGTTTGCTTGTCTGTTTTTCTTTTTGTGAACCACCATCAAATGTTGGAATCAAACATAGTAAGTGCTTTAAACCACTGAGCCATCTCTCCAGTCCCCCTTTAAGAGTTCTTCATGACAGTGTCTGAGCAATCCATTTCCCCATGCCCTCAACAACAATATTTGGCATTGTTAGTTAGGGTTTCACTGCTGTAACCAGACAGCATGACCAAGGCAACTCTTAGAAGGACAACATTTAATTAGGGTTGGCTTACAGTTTCAGTCTATTATCATCAATGCAGGAGCATGGCAGCTTCCAGAAAGGTGTGGAGCAGGAGGAGCTGAGAATTCTGCATCTCCGTCTGACTGCATCCAAGAGAAAAGTGATTATTTTGCACTGGGCGGAGCTTCAAAGCCCATCCTGACTTTGTCCAACAAGGCCATACCTCCTAATAGTGCCATTCCCTGGGGCAAGCATTTTTAAACCATCATAGGCATTATCAATAATTTTAAGCTTCACAGGCTCGAAACAACGTTTTAACTCTCATATCTCTTGTGTTTTGTTTTTTTGTTTTTTTTTTTTTTTGAGACAGTGTTTCTCTGTGTAGCCCTGGTTGTCCTGGAACTCACTGTGTAGACCAGACTGGTCTGGAACCTACCTGGAGATCTACCTGCCTCTGCCTTCCAAGTGCAGGGATTAAAGGTGTGCACCACCACTGCCTGGGTAACACATATTTTTTTAATTGTAGTGAGATTGAACCATTTTTCTCATTGTAGTGCTCATTTTCATTTTGCCTATCAATTTTCTCTTCGTATATTTTCAACACTTTCTGTTGGGCTTTGGCCGTATCCTGGTTTCCCATGAGCTGTATTTTAGTAATGTTACTTCCAGTCTTTTCATCTACACACACATTCTTCCTGCCACTTGATATCAAATTGTTCACGATACATTTATCACATCAACTTGGCATTTAAGGACAAACCTTTTATGACTTTTGTCGCCAAATTTCAATTATCCACAAATTACCTTAGCATCTTTAAGATATCAGCCTTATATTTAGAATTTGTTTAAGCATCAGGAATCAAGAGCCTGCTAATATTATTCTAATTAGTCAACCGAGCATATTAACAAACATCTTTCCCAACTAATTTGAGACATCAATGTGTGCCAGTTTCCTTTAGACGGGAGTTCAGGGGCACCTTGGCATGGGTACTAACAAAAGCATGTGCTCTTCTCGATGTATGAGAATGGACTGGCCAATGGGCATGTCTTTGGGCATTTTCTTGATTAAAGACTTATGTGAGAGGGGCCAACCCACTGTAGGTGTGCCACCCCTGCACAAGTAATCCTGGAGTGTGTGAGAAAGCAGGTTGGGCAAGCCGTGGAGAACTGGCAAATATGCAGCAATCATCCATGGTCTCTGCACCGGTTTCTACCCTGGATTCCTGTCCCTTGATTCCTTTGTTGAAGAACTTATGAGCTATAAAGTAAAATAAGCCCTTTCTTACCAATTTATTTTTGGTCATGGTGGTTTATCACAGCAACAGAGGCTCTAAGATACATAGGGTACTATCTTTAATTGCAAAGGGAATAAAGTTAATTTTTTCTTAATACTGTCACTTGAGTTAGAGTGGTCTTAATGTGTTGAATGAAATATTAAAAAAGTAGAACTGGCCCATTCCTGGGTTTGTGCCTCTGCCCCGGTGGCCTGGCTGGTCATACATTGGCAGGCAATGGCCGACCTGTTTTTTATCTCAGTGGAGATTCTGACTCTGAACTCCACAATCCCTCCACCCGGCTTGCCAGGTTTCCACTGGTAAGTTGCTACCACGCCATCTCGTGCTTCAACTCCCCACGGCCTTTGTGGAGCACTCAGGCAAACCCATGTTTGGCCACCATACCTTTCTCTCTTGAACCCTGAGGAGCCGCACGTGAAGGAAAACACAACACAAACTTAATTCAGAAACAATGGTAACTCAACCTCTGGACGCGGCAACTAAAACCTAATCTTGTAAGCCATATTAAAATCTGAGCCCTCTGGTGTCGAATCCTTGTGGATGTGCCATGCTACTAGGAAACAATGCTACATATTGTTGAGGGCATGGGGAAACGGATTGCTCAGACACTGTCATGAAGAACTCTTAAAGGGGGACTGGAGAGATGGCTCAGTGGTTTAAAGCACTTACTGCTCTATGTTTGATTCCAACATTTGATGGTGGTTCACAAAAAGAAAAACAGACAAGCAAACAAAAAATTGGACTCTGACCTATTGAAATTAGAGATAGCAGGCTGAATTCACACTTTTCTTGTGTGGCATGGTAAGAAACTGGAAAACTACATAATTTCATAAATTTTGTTAAGCCTGATTCTACAATTATTTATCACCCCTGGAAAATGTAATCATACCCGCAATAGTAACTCTTGAAGCTGGATCAAATATAATTTCTTTTCCTTGTAGTCATCAGACTGACTTTTAACTTGCTAAAATTCAGTTTTCCTCACTCGTGAGGTAGTAGGTATGAAGATGGCTTTTCTTGCCTTCCCAACTCAATGATCAAAGCCTGAAGCAACCATGCATTTTTCTGGTCTCATTTTCCCCAAGACTGTCAGTCACATACTTATTTAGCTTTTTTAAACTGCATGCATTCCATAGTAGGGATGTACTACAGTTTACTAACTAGTCACTTATAGAAAATTCTAGTATTTTTTTAAAAATTATTTTAGTTTATTTTACTTTTAAATATCATCTTTTCTTTCACATGTATTTTCTTTCTAAGACGCAGCAGCAGCAGCGGCGGCCCAGCAAGCTAGCCTTCCTTGCCCTTTTCTTAACACCCTGCCTTACTGAAAATGGGCTTTTTCTGTGCACTATTTAGTTGCACCAAGCTATAGGTGCTTTGTATACTATATCCTTCTTGTAAATTGACCACTTGGTCTGGTGTTCAACCAAAGAACACTCATCAGTTCTTATGATGAAATAAAAAATGGCTAAGTATTACAGAATGTGTATGTGTATATGCACACATTGTCAGGTATTATGTTATAGCACCAAGAAAACTAATGAATGCATGCCTTTGGGTTTAAATAAAATTAATGCATATACAGTGGAATCAATAATTATTTCTATTATCATGAATTATACTGTACTGCTCCTTCTGAGAGAAATCTCCCTTCATTTCTACACAGGACACTTAACTCTCCTTTTATATCTATTTAATATTTCTTGTCACTTCCCTTTAACAATTGTAGTTCTCGTTGTTTATCTGCACAGGGTAGATTACAGGATGATTATCAAATAATTTTATAATAAAAACCTGAAACTAAAATTTTCTTCTATAAGTAACTGGTTAGTAAACCAATATGGGATATATGCAATTTTAAAAAGCTAAATGTGTATGTGACTCCAAATAGAAGTGTATACACAATTCACACATATAATAAGAACTTACTTAGGTAACCACAAAAAAGTTTTAAAAAGTCTTTACTATTGGTGTCTGAGAAGAGTGGGGTTCGAGGTATTTAACAGAGATCTGGGGCTGATTTGTTTGATTGGTTGGTTTTGGTTTGTTTGATTGGTTGATTCTGCTTTACGTCAGTGAAAATATAACTATGTACTATTTGTGTGATTTTAAAATTACACAGAGGTCCCTTCTTCTGGCATTTTGATCGATTTAAAATCGGAGCGTTTTCCATTGCAGTCATACCGGATAGGGCTATGGATGGACTTGGGTCTGTCTCCTCCTCGCCCATCCTGGCACAAATGGTGAACTCCTTAGTTACAGGAGCTGTATCATCCCCTCACCCTCCACCCCACCCCCACGCAGAAGGCCTGGAAAGTTGGTTGTCTGATAAATAATTGCTACCGAAATGTGAAAGAAAACAACTGGCACAGAAAAAGCCCATCTTCAGTAACTTAAGGTGTTAAGAAAAGAGCTAGGGAGGCTAGCTTGCTGGGCTGCTGCCGCTGCTTCTTTGGAAGAAAATAGACGCGAAAAAAGAGACGATGTTTAAAAATAAAATACAGGGAAGGTACTGATGCCTTGGGTTGAACTTTAGACGCAGCTGAGTCAATAACCATTTTCACTTTTCTGCCTTCTGCTCCCGAATTTGCGAAACGCATAGGAGAGGGGAGTACAGTCCTAGTTTTAACGCGTTTTAATTCGGGTGGGTGGGGGTGGGGAGTGTCTGTTTCCTGAAGCGAAGACGAGCTCTGTCCCTGGTGGATCCCACTAGTGCGTTTAAAAAAGCAAGTTTGTAGTTTAGCCTTTCTGGGACCTTCGTGCTAGCTCCTTTGAGGGATGAATTGACCTTCATCACTCAAACTTGCACAATTCACCCCCATTATAAATAACCTTGGTGCCATATTTGCTCGGTCTCTGTGTTCATTAGCAGCGGATCTCCAGTCTGCGAGAGCGTGGGAATCCGGAGGATCAAAAGGACCAAAAAGCTGCAGGTGGGCACTACACAGCTACGTGCCGATCGCAGCAGGACTCACTTTTATTAATAACTAGAAGTCTACGAAAGAGAGTATGGTCAATGTCATCCCCTCCCCGGCACCCGAAATCAAGTGCTTTTCCTTCCCCAGGGATTGTCAAGCTCACCGCCAAGGGCAGGCTCCACTGATCCTAGGGCCGCCCTGCCTGAGGTCCCAAGCACCAGCCTGGCCAGCATCACAATGGGCTCTCCGGGACCCCGGGGCTGCTGACCACTTCCTTTCCTCGCCTCCTTCCTGCTCTTCTCCCCACAGGCGCTGTCCAGGCTCTTGAGCGCCCCGCAGCCAGCTCCGGCAGGAAGCGGTACTGCCACGCAGTTACTGTTCAACTTTTATCAGACAAGGTTTTTGGCAGGGGTTAAATTCAACTGCTTACTGAATTCAAACAACAGAAATTACAATTTAGGATTTTTGGATTTTTTTTGTTTTTTCGAGACAGGGTTTCTCTGTGTAGCCCTGGCAATGGAAATCACTCTGGAACTCACTCTGTAGACCAGGCAGGCCTCGAACTCAGAAATACTCCTGCCTCACCTCCCAGAGTGCTGGGATTACAGGCGTGCACCACCACCGCCTGGCTTAGAAATTACAATTTTGAAGTTGTCATACTTAACTAAAATCAATGTGTCTGGAAAATATGTGTATTTTTAAAAAAACTTCTGGGACGATTTCACTTTATTTTATTTTTACTTGCCTCATTTCGTGGCTCCTGGTCTTTATCTGTCTTCAAAGCTACTACCTAAGCCTCTTCAAATCTCTCTGGCTGACCCTTGAATCTACTGTAAGCCCTTTCATTTGCCCTTCTCGCGTCTTCCTCTAAGGACCTTTACATTCAGACCACTGAAATAATCCAAGTCCCCACTTCCAGATATTTTATATGTGACAATATCTGCAAAGTCCCTTTAACCAGGTGTTTGAATAAGAATGGTCCGCATATGTTTATATATCGAATACTCAGGGAGAAGCAATAGGACGTGTTTCAAATGCTGAGTCTCTCTCTTGCTGCTGCCTGCAGGATCTGATGTAGAACTTTCAGCTACCTGTCCAGCACCATGTCTGCCTGCACACCACCTGCTTTCTGTCATGGCAATAATGAACTAAACCTCTGAAATTGTAAGCCGGCCTCAATGAAATGTTTTCCTTCATATGAGTTGTTGTGGTCCTAGTGTCTCTTCACAGCAATAGAACATTGACTAAGGTGCCAGATAACACATTGCAGGTTTCAGGGATTAGGGCTTGTGCGGGGAGTGTTGTGGCTTCCCCTCCTCTACATAAAGTCTCTCATTACCTTAACTTTCTGCTGAGTTCACTACTCCAAACATAATAAAAGTTGCATTGAACCAGAATTAAGTCAGTTAAAAATTAACATATTAAGTCAAACATATTAAAATGTGTGCCCAGGGAATAATTCCATTAAATGCACACTTTGAAATCAGCCTATTTTAATGAATCAGCATTTTTATTGTATGTTAGGTGTGTGGAGTGTGTTATCTGTACCTGTGTGTAATGTAAGTACTTGTTAGATAGGAGAGGAGTGCATTCATGTATATAGAGGTCAGAGATTGATATTGGGTATTTTTTTTCTCAATCATACCACCTTTATTTTTTTGAGACAGGGTCTCTCACTGAATCTGAATATGATAAAATCAATAGAGAGATGGCTTCATGGTTAAGAGTATTTGTTGCTCTTGCAGAGTACATGGATTCAATCTCCAACATTTATATGGCAGTTCACAAAAATCTCTGGTTCCATATACAAGAAATCCAATGATCTCTTCTGATCTCTGAGGGCACCAGACAAGCACATGGTGCACAGATACCTATGAAAACAAAACATTTATATGTGTAAACTAAGTAAAAAATTATTAATCAAAATAAGATGACTTCGTCAGTCTGTCTGGCCACTGAGCTTCAAGGATCAGCCCGTCTCTGCTCTCCCCTCCAGGTCTCCTAACTTAGCACTGGAGTTAGGACACACCCTGTTCTGATATTCTGAACTCAGCCAGCATTTTGACTGAGCAACTCCCTAAATCAAATAACTCAGTATTTAATAAACCACATCAGATTTCTATGCCAATGACGTTATCTACTATGTTTTTCCTAATCATTTATAGTTTAATTTTTTTAAATTAAAAAGGCACGGGGCGCTCAAGAGCCTGGACAGCGCCCGTGGGGGTACATGTGAGCCACAGCAAGTGTGCTGGAGCTCAGTAAATTACTTTGTAGAGTCTGTTGTTCTCTTGTCTTAGTAAGGGTTTTATTGCTGTGAAGAGATACCCTGACCAAGGCAACTCTTATAATGACAACATTTACAGTTTCAGAGGTTCAGTTAGTTGTCATCAAGGTGGGAGCATGGCAGTGTCCAAATAGACAGGAGGCTGGAGAAGGAACTAAAAGTTCTACCTCCTGATCGGAAGGAAGGCAGAGGAGATGGTTGAGGATAGCCCTAGGGCTATTTGTAATTTGAGGCCAGTTCCGGTCTCCTGGGAGGGGCAGTGAACAAGGAATGAGTCAGCACTCAAGTGACTTCCTGTAAACCTTCCACCTTAATTTGTAAAATAAAGGCCAGTGATTGAGCAGATGAGAAGAAGGTGGAGCTGAACGTTGGGAGAGAGAAGGAGGAGGAGGAGAGAGGATGACTGAGGAGTTGGAAGGAAAGTGGGGCAGAAGCACGTGGGGTCTGTCTCATAGATAGGGAAAATGGTAGTGAAGTGGTAGATATGCCCAGTCTAGGCACACAGCTTGTATTCACATTAATTGAGTTGTGTTTTCATTGCCGGGGCATATTTGGGTTAGAGATTTACCTCAACAGGAGATGTCTGCCTCACACTAAGCAAAGCTTGAGCAAATATATTACCTCAAAGCTCTGCCTCCACAGTGACACACTTCCTCTAGCAAGGCCACACCTCCGCCAGTAAGTTCCACTTCCCATGGGCCAAGCATATTAGAATCCCCACATTCTACTCCCTGGTCCCCATAGGCTTGTTCTAACATATGAGCCTATAGGGCCATACCTAGCCATAGCATAATACAAAATACATTTAGTACAACTTCAAAAGCCCTACAGTCTACCACTCTCTTAACAATGTTTAAAAGTCCAAAGTCTCTTCTTCTGAGACTCATGTAATCACTTAATTGTAATCTCCTATAATATCAAAGTCAAAAAGCAGATCACATACTTTCAACATATCATGACACAGGATATAAATTACCATTCCAAAATGTCACAGAGAGGAAATACTAGACCAAAGCAAGACCAAAAGCCAGCTGGGCAAACTCCAAACTCCATACATGATCTTCTGGGCTCCTTCAAAGAGCTTGGGTCACTTCTCTACCTCTGCCCTGTGCAGCACTCGAGGCTTTGGTTGATTCCACCCCATGGCTGCTGATGTTCTTGGTGGCCATCTCATGGTACTGGCATCTCCAATATGCTGGGGTCTTCTGCTACAATGAGGCTTCCCCATTAGCTTCTCATAGACTCTTCATGATGCCAAGCCTCACTTCTGTGCATGACCTCTCCAGTCCAGAGCCATTAACTGCAACTGAAGCTACACTGTCATCAATGGACTTTCTTGGCCTCTTATAGTACCAAGCCTCAGTTGCTCTCCATAGTCACACCTTCAAAACTAGTATGACCTGGGTGACTCTTAACATAACACCAAGCCCAGCTGCCAACACAATGTATATCCCTGGAACACAGCTTCTTTGTGCTCTCAGAAAACACTTACCAGAAAATTTCACCTCAGTGATGCTGGTCTTTTCTTAATCACTACTAATTTCTTAGTTCCAGCTATTAACTCCTTCTATTCTTGACTCTAAAGCTAGAGCCACATGGCTGAAACTATTGAGTTCTGCTGCTTGTTGGGGCTGGAACATGCCTACTGTGTTCTATTAAATTATCACCAGCTTTCTGTTTTCAGTGAATTCATTCTCTGCCTAAGCTTTGTTAGGTGTCTTGGTTAGGGTTTTATTGCTATGAACAGACCATGACTAAGGTAACTCTAATAAAGACAACCTTTCATTGGGGCTGGCTTACAAGTTCAGCTGTTCAGTCCATTATCATCAAGTCAGGAACATGGCAGCATCCAGGCAAGCTTGGTGCAGGAGGAGCTGAGAGTTCTACATCTTTATCTGAAGGCTGCCAGCAGAATACTGGCTTCCAGGCAGCTAGGATGAGGGTCTTAAAGCCCACACCCACAGTGACACACCTACTCTAAGAGGGCCATACCTTCTAATAATGCCATTCCCTGGGCTGAGCATATACAAATCATCACATCTGGCTATCCTGGAACTTGCTCTGTAGACTGACTTTGAACTCAGAGATGAGCATGCTTTTCTCCAGAGCGCTGCTGAATGCTAGATTGATGGCATAGTCCACCATGCCTGGACTTAAGCTTTTCTCTACTTGAAACATAGGAACAGGGTCTACTAGGCTGATCCTGAACTCAGAGATCTGCCTGTATCTATTTTCTAGGATCAAAGGCATGTACTACCATGGCTAGATCTGAGATTTTCATGGCTACTATGCCTCAAGATCCAGACCAAATGGTAGTGTCATCCCACGTCAATATCCAGATCCAAAACCTGTGCCTTCCAGCCTCAAGAGCTGGATCAGGTGTGCCCTCCATTTCTGGATTGTAGTTCATTCTAGATTTAAAAAGTCCAAATGAAAACAATAACCAGGTGGTAATAATAATGCCTAACACAAACACAGAACATAAGCTTAGCTGGGTGGGATCTCGCCAGAGGTCACCACTCACTTAATTCCATTTAATATCCTTGAACACAGGGTTTAGCTACATTCCACTTCCTAGAATATGTATTTTTCCTTTCTAAGCTTGCTACACTGGATCAAAATGATCACTGTGAGTGTATACCAGAGGACAAAGTCTATGCTGGGCTTTATAGAGACTTCTATTGTCAATGCAATTAATCTGAATCTCTTCATCTTAACCTCAGGCAGACTCTTCAGATAAAGGCTAAAAGCTTTCACATTCTTCACCAAAACTTCATAAGAATAGTCTCCAGGCAACATATTAAAATTTCACTTCTCTGAAACCTCTAGAGCAAGGGCTTCATAGTTCAAATCAGCACCACTGTCTTTCATATTCTTACTAGAATGGTCCATTAAGCCCCACGTAAAGCACTCCACTACTTTTATTTTTCTTTTTTAGTTCTACTTATTTATTTTATAAATATAAGTACACTGTAGCTGTACTGATGGTTGTGAACCACCATATGGTTGCTTGGAATTTGAACTCAGGACCTTCAGAAGAACAATCATTGCTCTTAACCGCTGAGCCACCTCTCCAGCCAACTCCACTACTTTTCAAAGTTCCAAAATACACATTCCTCTAAACAAAAGCATGGCCAAGCCTATTACAGCAATACCCCAGTTCCTGGTACCACATTTTGCCTTAGTGTATTGGCTGGTTTTGTGTCAACTTGACACAAGCTGGAGTTATCACAGAGAAAGGAGCCTCCCTTGAGGAAATGCCTCCATGAGATCCAACTATAAGCCATTTTCTCAATTAGTGATCAAGGGAGAAGGGTCCCTTGGGAGTGGTGCTGTCTTTGGGGTGGCAGTCTTGGGTTCTATAAGAGAGCAGGCTGAGCAAGCCAGGGGAAGCAAGCCAGTAAGAAACATCCCTCAATGGCCTCTGCATCAGCTCCCACTTCCTGACCTGCTTGAGTTCCAGTCCTGATTTCCCTTGGTGTTGAACAGCAATGTGGAAGTGTAAAGTGAATAAACCTTTTCCTCCCCAACTTGCTTCTTGGTCATGATGTTTGTGCAAGAATCAAAACCCTGACTAAGACACTTAGGGTTTATGGCTATGAAGAAACATCACGACCAATGCACCTCTTATAAGTGACAACAATTAATTGGGGGCTGTCTTACAGATTCAGACTTTCAGTCCATTACCATGACAGGAAGCATGGCAGTGTCCAGGTAGACATGATGATGGAGAAAGAGCTGAGAGTTCTACATCTTGATTTTAAAGTAGCCAAGGATAGACTGTCTGTCTTACACTGGACAGAGCTTGAGCATATTTATTACCTCAAAGTCCTGCTTCCACAGTGACACACTTCTTCCTCTAGCAAGGCCACACCTCCTAAGAATATCACTTCCTGTAGGCTAAGCATATTAAGATCATCATACCCTTTAACATTTATTTGGGTTCTGGGGATTGGCCTCAGGTTGAACTCAGGTTGTCATGCTTAGTGGTGGGTATTCTTAGCTGCTAGGCTCTGTGTGTGTGTGTGTGTGTGTGTGTGTGTGTGTGTGTGTGCATTTACATGTATGTATATATACATAAAACATACCTACATATATATGTGTATTCACATGTATGTATATATACATTATATATACATACACACACACATATATGTGCATGCATGTATTTGTAGATTCCCATATGAGAGAAAAACTGAGTGGTTGTTAGGTTTAATTGTCAATGTAATGCAACTTAGTATCATCTGGGATAAATCTCAGTGTTGGATTGTTTACATTAGGTTGGTCCACACTAGGTATGTCTTTGGATGACTACCTTGTAAAGTAGCTTCTATTTGCCTGACTCAGTTGTCATCTTAGAGGCTTACTGCCTCCATCTCCTAACCCAGGCCTGGTCCTGGAAGTTTCTAACCTCCTTACAAACCTTATCTAGCCCTAGAATGTTTTCAGACTCTGAGACTTACTGCTAAGTCAGCTCACCCTTTCTAGTTCTTTCTGAGCTCTGACTGGCTGGTTCAACTCTGCTGTTCTGGCTCAAACTCCTCTCCGAGCTGACTGAATCAAGTTGGCTTCTCTCTCTTGGCTCTGACTGTTGCCCAGCTTTGCCTCATGCTAACTCTGGCAGTCTGTTCTAACCTTCTGACTCCTCCTCATTCTCGGGCTCATTCTGTCTTCACCCAGGTCTAGTGTGTTCTCTCTCTAAAACCTGTCTCTGTGAAACTCTCAGTAAAACATAAAACTGCCTCCTTCCCTTTTCTGCCTGCACTGCTCTCTCTTAAGTAGCCTCTCTTTTCTCGCCGTTTCCATGAGAGTTGGGCACCTTCTATTTTGTCAAATCTTTCTCTGAGTCTTCACCTTGTCTACCTTTCATTTAGCCATCACTTTCAAACATGAGTGCTTCCTTCTACAAACTAAATTCACCTTCATTGTTTGGGAGGAAAGGTATATTCTAGCCAGAGCGATTAAAGGTGTGTTCTAAAAGCTGAGCCACACCACATCTAGAAACATTTTTTAAAAAGATTTTTATTTATTTATTTTATGTACATGAGCACACTGTAGCTGTGCAGATGGCTGTGCGACATTATGTGGTTACTGGGAATTGAACTCAGGGCCTCTGCTTGCTCTGACCTCGCTCGCTCTTGCCCAAAGATTTATTTATTATTATATGTAAATACACTGTAGCTGTCTTCAGACACACCAGAGGAGGGCGTCAGATCTCATTATGGATGGTTGTGAGCCACCATGTGGTTGCTGGGATTTGAACTCAGGACCTTTGAAAGATCAGTCAGTGTTCTTAACCACTGAGCCATCTCTGCAGCCCTAGAAACAGTTTTTTAAATTTGAATAAAGTCTTTCAAGGGCAGAGGGTAAAAACATGTGAATTCCTTGTCCTAAACAGAGTTTTATAGTATTTGATACAAAAGATTCTTATTTGCTATTTCTTATAGTATGATAATTAGAGTCTTGAGTTCCTCCTTTCTTCTAGATTGCGTGTTGTGTATTTTATTACAATAACAGAAATGAAATGAGAACAACATGCGTTAATTGTCTTTTTGTTTGATACTTAACATGATCTCTAGTTCCATTCATTTTTCTGAAGATACCCATGCCAACTTTGAATGGGAGTTGAAGTCTCCAAAGATTTGGATCAGACTAAGGGTATATCTGTTAGATATAAAGGTAGCCAGGGACTCTTATCAATTCTAAGAGAAGTTTAAATATTAAAGATTGCAGAAATCTTAAATTTCTTTTAAGGATGCAAATATTTGCTCTTTTGCATCTTTTACATATTCTATTTCAAATTCAGTATTAACATGTGAAACTATATTTATACAGACAAATTTGAAATTTGTATGCAGACTTTGAAATTACATCATAACCCAAACTGTTCTTACAGATGCAACATTTTCTTTTTCCCTGGAAGAAAATGATCTTCTAAAAGATAATTATGTACCCCATACCTAGTATCTTGACCAGCATATTTGTAATACAGTGTATTTGTCTGAATGGTTTATAGGAACCATTTGTATGAATGGTTCCTATAAACAAGATATATGAATAGTTCTCTCCTTTGCCAAGTTTCCCCATAGAAATGAATTAGATTTATAAGTAAAAACAAAAAAACAAGATCAACAACAAAAAGCAGTCAGCTTTTGACTTTTAATTGGAAACTTCTAACCCAGCACACTTGTCCTTTGTGAAAGATTGAGGCCCATCAACCAGAGCTTGCAACAGCAACAACAAAATGTTTTAAAATTCTTTATTTTTTGAAACAGGAAGAGGGCTGAGACACCATGCGGTTGCTGGGAATTGATCTCGGGACCTCTGGAAGAGAAGTCAGTGTTTTTCACCACACAACAAAATTTCAAATAAACTATTTTTATTCAAAAGCAAGGTGTACATTGTTGTAACAGATGATCAGATTCTGCAGAATTACTGGTCTGATGTACCATCTTGTTCAGAAGTGAGATTCATAGTGAAAAAAAAAAACCTTAATATCATAGAGTGAATCTCAGATGTGACGATGTGACTTTAGAATTGGAGATGGGTCATGGAACAAGGGAGGCCATCTCAAAAGGCACCCAGCAAGTGGGACCCAGCTCAGAAGGATCAGAGCAGCTCACTAAAGCCAGCACCTGAATCCAGGTGTGGCTGTCGCTGTACCACCCACTTCCTCCAACCTCCGAGCCGCCATAGACTCAAAAGTCCGGGCCCGGCCCATATAGAACACCAGACCTCGCCCCCGCCCCGCCCCGCCCCGCCCCGCCCCGCCCAGCTCCGCTCAGACCCCGCCCTCACCCACAGCTCAGGACGCCAGGCCCCGCCTTCCCCGGGTCCCCCTCTGCACAGGCGCAGAAGCTCCAGCGTGTGGAAGCTGCGGCCCGGCGGGCGGGGTGAGTTGGGGCCCAGGCTTTGGGGCTTTGGGGTCACTGCAACCACTGTGTCTTCGCTTGGGCGACGAGGCCTTCTTATAGGTGAACCAGTCTGGAAAGAGAGGTTTCCTGGCGTACTCTTGCGTCCAGATTCACAGAGGCAGAGGGCGGCCTCCCGGGCCGAGTGCTGACGGCCGCGGGAAGAGCCGGGGTCGGGGAGGGAGCCGGGCCGAGTCTCGTCTTCTTGGTGACCCGGGCGTTCAGCGTCCGCTTGTCACTTCGGGGTCTCTCCTCACAGCACATTCCACTCTGCTAACTCGGGGTGCATCCGTGGCCTGACGAAGAGCCTAACCACAGCTTTCGGGCAACACCAAATATTAGGTTAGGGGTCGATCTTACCTGAGTCCATGTCCGGCTCCCGGACTCCTGCAAGTCACTTCACCTCTATCCAGTTCCAAGTGTAAGGTGAGGATGATGATAGTGACGTATCTCAAAGTGCTTGCGAGAGGTTCTTAGAATTGAGTGTTTCGAGCCCGGGTATGTAAAAGAAGATGTTTGCATTTCCTCTCCTCACGCTGGAGAATAGCATCCCAAAACTTAAAAAAAAAAAAAAAATCAAAACAAAAACCATTTTGACATGGGATGCTTGTAGCCAGTTGAAAAGTGTAATATTAGCTGTACACCCTGTGTTAGAGAAAACGCAGGTGCTAGATAACCTTTAAATTAAAAGCTGAAGTTGATGTCTCAGCAGATCACCACGCCTGATGGTTCAGTCTCCTGGACCCACGCGGTGAAAGAGAGAAGCTACACTGCCCTCACTAATGCAAATCGAAACACTAACACGTGCACAGCCTTACATATAAAATACATAAGTAGATTTCTTTTTTTAAAAAAAGAAAGTTGTAACGTTTGATGTTTGGAAACCACACACACACACACACACACACACAAACACACAAAGCCAGAACATATTTGTGAAGTTAACAAATCAGGCCTGAAACTTCTGTCCTTTGATGGCTCTGCCTGCAACCTTGGCCCTTGTTTCGCTTCTGGAGGCTTGGAGTTTGGCAATGTTCAGATGTAGTAGTAATTGTTCTTTTTTGTTGTTTTGGATTTTTTTTTCTTTCCGAGTCAGGGTTTCTCTGTATAGTCCTGGCTGTCCAGGAACTCACTCTGTAGACCAGGCTGGCCTCAAACTCAGAAACCCTCCTGCTTCTGCCTCTGCTTCCCAGAGTACTGGGATTAAAGGCCTGTGCCACCACTGCCCGGCAGTAATTGTTCTATACCCAACATTATGTTTCATGTCAAAATGACCAGTTACCAAACAGTTTCCGTGCTCCAAGTCTCTAATGGGTTCCCCTGAACTCAGATTCATGTTGCTGCTTACTCCTTGTCTTACCCACCTGAGAGGGAGAGAATTTATGGAAGTCATGGGAAAGTATCCTTTTCTAATCAGGTTGCATGCTCATAGAATGTTTCATTAAATATACACCCGTGTGCTGAGTCCTATAAATGCTGTTGACTCCTCAGTACCAGGAGAGTCTTGGAGATTTCCAGACACAATTTTGGTAATCGAAAGCATTTGAAAGTACAATAGTTGGACTTAATGTTGTTTGTTTGTTCTGCCTTAAGTGGAATTTGTAAAAGAAGGTTACATGAAATTGCCACATTATGGGCTGGTAATATGTTCAGATGCATTGCATCTGCTAGAAGGATGATTTGAAATGGCCCCTTCAGCACCAGGATAAGTTTGAGACATTTTTTTGAAAAAGGTAACAGGTTGTTTACAAAGTCTAAATCAAATACCTGACTATTAGTATTCTTCCAGATGCCATCATTATCTGTACATAAGTCTTCATCTTTATCAAGGTTTGGTTTATCTGCTATAGGGGGAATATATCATTTCTCGCGAACTATTTCTTTTTGAGATTCTGTTAATGCCTCTCTCTGTCCAAGGCTCAAATTATAGTGGCTGCAGGCTTGTAAATTTAGAGGCAGAAAGCCCAGAGTGGCCATCTCATAGTGGGGCGGTAGGGCAGGCAGGTTAGGTGGAGGTGAGACTAAAAGGGTTTGAATTGGCTGAGTATCATCATGCCCAGAAGTTGTCCCGGGAGAGGTGTGGGGGACAAGGGTAGGCCCAGAGTGTTTTCTTACAAAACTTTCTGAATACATGAGAAAATGGAGCTTCCAGGTAAAGCTTTATGAAATAGCTCTATATTAGAATCTTTCTCCATTCTGCTCTAGGAAATGAAGCATTTATTTGCTGAGGTGTGTTAGAAAGGACACTTGCCCTCCCCCACACACCCATGCACATTCTTAACAGAAAATAATATGGGAAAGCAGCATTTAAAAAAGAAAGGACTGAAGAACTGTAACAGATGAAGTAAAAACAATGACTGAATCTCTATCCCCCCCTCCCCAGTATCCCTATAGAGTACACAAATCCAATAAGGAAATTAGAATGTTAAGATATAAGATATCAGGGCATACTTTTTTTTAGATGTGATAGTGATGTTATGTAGCAGGATTATTCTTTTGAAAAAGCACCATGCTTACATATTTAGGGATAAAAGTTCATTATTTCTTTAATTGATTTTCAGGTGCTATCTAAAATAATCATATATATTGGGCTGAAGAGATGGCACAGTGCCTAAGAGCATGCACTGGGTGGGCGAGGGTGGGCGAGCTTGGTGCCCAGTACCTGCAGGGCAGTGCACACGCCTATAACTCCATCTGCAGGGATCTGACGCCCTCTTCTGTCCTCCACAAGCTCCTGTATCAACACGCACATACCCAAAGGCATGCATATACTTCAGAATTTTTAAAGATTGTTTGTTTCTACCTGGACTTGGTGGCACACACCTTTATTCTCGGCACTCTGGAGGCAGAGGCAGGTAGATCTCTGAGTTAAGGGTCCTGATTTACAGGAGTAAGTTCTAGGACACACAGGGCTATAAAGAGAAAGCTTGTCTTAAAAAGCAAAAACAAACAAAACTGAACCAAACAAAAAAAATCCAAACAAAAGAAAAAATTCCCTCTCAAATAAAAATTGTATGTTTCTATACTGATAATTAGATTTAAAAAAACAGTGAAATACAATATATACGTGTATTTTATATACTAGATATATGCATATATGTACATGTATTTTGTATACTAGATATATGCATGTATGCATATATAGACAGTGTATGAGCATTCAGTATACAGTTTCAGCCCTTGTGGATCTAAAAAAATCTTCATAATGAAATATTGAAGAGAAAATATGGTAGCTTAAAAGGTGGAATTAATTTTTCTGTCTGTGGTCCAGTATGTAGTATAGGAATTAGGGCTAATAACTACTAGGTTTACTATTTCTTTCCTGGTCCAATGAGGGTCTTCCGGCTGCCACTGTGTACACAGATAACAGGGTAAAGAAAGAGCCCATAATAAGAAGCAGTACTTATTTCCTGTATGAAAATTTTACCTCTGGGATAGTATGCATGCAGACAGACGGCATGCCTTGGTTCAGGGTAATAAAGCAACTATTATCCGCTGAGTAGCATACCAGCAAACACTCATTAGGGACTCAAGGTTCTGGAAGTCCCTTGCTACAGGTGAGAGTCCTGTAAACCCCAGTTTTGAGAAGCTCTGTCCGACTTGGCTCTCTTCTTGTTACCTTCCATAAACGAAGGGTCACTCTCATGTACTCTGATTGGGGCTCAGCTCCAAGTGCCATCACATTGCAGGTTACATCGCAGCCAAGGGATTTTGAAATGCTTGGGGAATAAATAGTCTATACTGCAGTAGCTGGAATGTGCTGTTTGTGTATTGACTGTTTTTATGGCAGTCCTGGGGCCATACCATGGGCTAGGACCCAGGGTCTTATGTCTCTTGTACCCTTCACACTCAGTCCTGTGTATCTATATTGTGCTCTAGTTTAGCCGATTTGTCTTCCATATTTTTCCTCTGTTGATGACCAGTCTAGTTTGAATACGCATTAAACATAGTTTAATTTTGAAGATTAAAGTATTATTATATTTCTTGAAACTTTCCAGTAAATAACAGATGCGGGTAAAGGATCCATCCAAAGATCTACCTGAGAAAGGCAAAAGAAATAAAAGACCGCTGCTACCTCATGATGAAGATTCTTCAGATGACATTGCTGGTAGGTTGTGGTATCTGGCATCTCAGACAGTGGTGGGTTAAAGAGGTAGCAATAGGTTCTTTTCAGTTAATTTAGTACTTTTTTTTTCACCATTTTCCTCATAAGTCTGAGACCTAGCTTGTCTGGTTCCACCCACAAAGCCATTGTTGGTGCTCTTATGGGGTTTTGAGGTACAAGTGTATTAAAGTTGTCATGTGTTCTTTGCTTATCTTTCTCATGGCTCATTAAAGTTACTTCTCTCGGCCGTCCGCGGTGTGAGACGATGAACCTTTTGGTTTGGTAGGTAGAGCATGGCCCACTACTCTCCCTCCCCGCTTTCTCCTTCCCCCCCTCCTTTTCCTTCTTTCATTTCTGTGTTGATAGTTTTGAAATAGGGCTATGATCCTAGCCCCCCAGGCTCTGCATGTCTTAGCTGAGCGCTCTGTCACTAAGCCACGTGCCAGCTCACTGTGTAGCCGTTGCTGGCCTAGAACCCACTCTGTAGACCAGGCTGGCCTTGAATTCATGAGATCCCCCTGCCCTGCCTCCTGAATGCTGGGTCTAAAGGTGTGCGTCACTGCAGCTGGCAGGACTTGTGTCTTAAAAATGAACTTGGAATCTTGATTTTCTGTTCTTGTTGTCACTTAATAATTTGGAAGAAAGAGAGGAAATGTTGGCTTTATATCACCAATTAAAAATTAGAATGTTTCCATGTAGATTTTTATTAATATTTAAAATGTTAATGCACCAGGCTGAGTATGATGGTGCACACCCTTAATCCCAACACTCAGGAGGCAAATGCAAGTGGATCTCTGAATTTGAGGTGGCCAGAGTTGTGTTACTGGTTTTTATTTATTTAATGGAAACTGTGGGTGATAACAATTTTATATTCAGGGATGTCCATATAACCTACTTATAATATGACACTTAGATAATTATATAATTTATAGAAAACCTGAAGGAAATTTACTTTATAACATACAATAAGTTGTTTGCATCTTCCCATAAAATATATGTGCTCTTGAATGCTTCCACTTATTTCTAAGGTTAGCAATGATTTCAGTTTTAGAAGTCTGAATGGTAGCATCAGAGTACTGACGTTGTCCTTCAGAAACCATCCCATGGATTCTGGGGAAGATAATAGGATAGAATGATTTTTTACTTCAGAATTTCAAATTATAAAGTTCCTACAAAGTAATGACAGTTTGTAAACTGTTGCTCTAGACTGGGTCGTCATTTCATCAGCTTTCTCCCAATGGAATGACCCTTTCTTTAATGACAAGGATCCTTGATAATTAAATATATATATAAGAATTACTCTTCTGTTTTGCTGCCAGGGTCTCTAGTCCTGGCTAGCCTCAAGCTCACTCTGTAGGTGAGGGTAAGAGGAGTTCTGGAAGTTCTGGTTTCTGTAAGTTATACTGTGTGTTTTTCTTTATCCTAATAATGGTGAAAATTGCAGTTTAGCATAGGTAAAAGATTTTACGTGTCTTTCTAGTTTACTTACCTCCTCACTGGTACTAGCAAACAAGTGCAGGCCTGGGGCATGCTAAGCCCCACCTTATCTGTGAGCTGCACTCCTAGTCTAGACAGGCATTTTCCTACTATCTCTTCAGTGCTGAGTGAGGAGGGGCCATATGGATATCTCTTTAAGAACAATTTTACTATTTTTTAAATTTATCATTTAATTATTTAATTAATTATTTTTAAATTGAGCCAGTCACCAAAGGTATACAGATAGTGAATTTTTGGTTTGATTACTGTAGGGCTTGTGTGGTGTGTGTATTTGTCTGTGTCAGTGAATGTTATGTATATATGGGTGCCTGTGGAGGCCAGAAGTGTTGGATCTCTTAGAACTGGAATTACTGAATGTCATGAGCTTCCTGATGTGGGTTCTGGGTAAGGAAAAGACATTCAAAGTGCTTGAATCTTCCCATAAAATATATGTGTGCAGGAAATTACATTACAGGTGTGCAGGAAATAGTAATCTTTTTTTGTTTGTTTTCCAGACAGGGTCTTACTGTGTATCTTTGGCTATCCTGGAACTCACTATGTAGACCAGACTGGCCCGGAAGTCACAGAGATTCCCCCTGCCTCTGCCTCCCACGTGCTGGGATTAAAGACCCACTACATCTAAACCACTGCATATGGTTTAGTAAATATTAATCTTAATTCTGTGTCTTATTTCGAACTAATTTTAGATGAACATGATGTATAAGGAAGTATAGATTTCTCATATAGCTGGCACTTGTCCTTTCCTGATGTTAACGTCCTGCATTGGTGTACTGCAGATATGATGGAACCATCCTTAGCTTATTGAGACATCCGCAGAGTTACATGCTTCTTGTATGTGGTTGGTGTGTGTGTGTGTGTGTTTGTGTGCAATTGCAGTATTGTTTTTTGTAGTTTTCTATGCCTCAGTGAACCTGTCTGTGGCCATCTTGTAAGTTACCTATTTATATCCTTACTTTGTCCTCAGCCCTAGCTCCTAGCAACCACTAATCTCTTCTGTAATTATTTCAAGAATGTTATGTAGTGCATTCATGTAATTATATATCCTTATGAGTTACTTGGATGTGTGCTTTTCAGTTAGTATAATTTTAATGATACAGACTTTTGCTTACTGTGCTGTGGTAAACAGTACAGCCAAAATCAGCTAGGGGAGACGTGGGCTTATTTCAGTTTATAGTTATAATCTGTCATGAAGAAAGTCAGGGCAGGAACAGGGAGGCAGGAACTAGCACAAAGGCCATGGAGAAACACTTCACGCTGGCTTGTTACCTGTGAATTGCTCAGCTTGCTTTCTTATACGTACCCGCCCAGAGGTGGCACTGCCCGTGTGGGCTGAGCCCTCACATGAATCATTAATCAAGAAAATGCCTACAGACTTGCCTACAGGCCAATCTGATTGAGGCAAATCTTAATTGAGGTTCCGCTTTCCAGATGACTCCAGCCTGTGTCAAATTGATTATCCAGCACACTTGCTAATGGTAGTTCTTTCATCTAGAGAGAAAATGTATTCATTTTGTGACATATCATTCAGTAGGTCTAACATGCCAGCACATCAGTTATGCTGTCAGTGTGAACCATGTGAAGAAAGCGGTAGCTGAGGCTCTGTGGTCAGTTTGCTCGGAGTGTTTGAAAGAGAGAAGATTCTGTGATGGACAGCCAGTCCTTCCTTCCGATGTTTGGCTGTGCCTCAAGTGTGGTTTTCAGGTAAGAAAGATGCTTATATGTACATCTTCTATTATCTTTAAAATGCCTTGTATGAATTGGACTTTTGGTTAGATATAGGCCTTAAAATAGATTCATTTCACATTTAGATTGGTACTCCAAGATGAACTTAGGAATGTTTAGGAGTAAATAAATATATGCAATGTTTAGAAGGTAATCATGTGTGGCTAAATAGTTTGAAAGGAAATCTTACATACTTGTTTGAATCTCTGGCCCTGTTTTTGCCTTTTAAATTTAGGAAATGGATCTAACCATTTGATTCCTTTATTTCTTTTTTAACCTTTTTTTTTTTTAAACAAAACAAAAAAACCCAAAAACTTACTTTGTGTGTGTGCGTGTCACACACAATTGTGGCTCTCAGCTTCCTGGAGTTGGCTCTATTTTTATGTCTCAGGGATCATGCTCGGTTTGTCAGGATGAGCCGCAGTACTCACTGAGCCCTATCACCAGTCCTATCAAAGGAATTATCTACTGAATACAAAGTTGTGGCGCACGCCTTTAATCTGTGTGCTCTGGAGGCAGAGGCAGGTGGGTCTCTGAGTCCAGGCCAGCCTGGTCAATAGAACAAGTCCCAGAATAGCCAGGGCTACACAGAGAAACCCCGTCTCAAAAAACAAAAGTAATTAATTAAAATACAGAAATTGGGCACTTCAGAGCTCGTGATTAATTCAAGAGAAAGAAACCCTCAAAATCAATATTTTTTTTAACCTGTCATTTCCAGCTTCATGGTTCCAGAGATGGGAGATGTTTCAGGCAGTAAATGTCACACAGTGGCATCCAAAGCCACAAGGAAGGAAAAGTACATCCCTTTCTTTTTACAGTTCTGTGACACTTTCCTGGACTTTCCCTTCCATGAAGTAATTTCCCTCTTATCTTGTGAGGGAAACTACTGGGCCGGCCTTGTTCTATTCTCAGTGAGGTTGGAAGGCGGAGGGGGGCTGGGAAATGTGTGCTTGAGGAGGGCCAGCCCGGCCAGCACTGCTCAGTGCCCCATAGTGGATACTCTACAGGACGGTGGGCAGGCGAGTGCATTCCTAATGACAGGCAGGCAGCTGTGGTTATCAGACGTACATATACAATGAACAGTAAGCGATATACTTTACAATTAATTAAACTTGCTAAAAAATCAAACTGTTCCTTCTTGCTTGAAATCAAAACTGTGCTTAAGTGTGACTTAACTTCTATGTCTCTCTGTTTACCATAGGGATGCGGTAAAAACTCAGAAAGCCAGCATTCACTGAGGCACTTCAAGAACTCTGTGACGGAGTCCCATTGTGTTGTCATTAGCCTGAGTACATGGGTCATATGGTAGGTTAACTTTCGTTAGTACTGTTATCTGCTTTAAAAAAGCCATTTGAGCATTATAAGTAAAATGAAGGTCTAATCCCACTGTATACACTTTTCTCTTATATACAGTCCGGGATGCTTTAAGAAAAATAATTTTACTCGTGAAAATAAAGCTTAAAATTTAAAAAAAAATACTTATTTATGACTTTTTTTTTTGGTACTATAAAGAAAAATTCTGTCTAGTTGAATTCTTATAGTGAACTAATGTGGAATCCCAGTGTCCTAAGTGGAGGAGGGTACTTTAGCACTTAGGCAGTTCAGAGACTCTCTAACCTACACAGTGGTGTTTTAAAATAGTATTGGAGTCAAGCATGATGTTGTACATTTGTAATCACAGCACTGGGAAGAAACAGGCAGGTGATTGTGAGTTCTAGGCCAGCCTGGTCTATATAACTTGTCTCAGAAAGACCAAAAACTGGGGCTAAAGAAATAGTTGAGACGTTAAGGGTGCATACTGCAGTAGCTGGAGTGATGGTTCAGCAGTTAGAAGCACTGGCTGATTTTTCAGAGGCTCTAGGTTCCGTTCCTAGCACCCCCACAATGGTTTGTAACTCCTGTCTCAGGGGAGCTGAAAAAAATAGGTATGATGATGCACATGTTTAATTCCAGCATTTGGGAGGTAGAGGCAGGTGACTTGCCGGCTAGCCTAATCTACATTGCAAGTTCTAGGACAGCCAGTGCTATAGAGAGAGACCCGGACTTTGTTTTGTTCTTGGGCTTGTTGTTTTGTCTTGTTTTTTGAGACAGGGTGATCTACATAGCCTGACTGTTCTAGAACTCAACCAGAGGGTCCTGAACTTAAAGAGCTGCCTGCCTCTGCCCCTGTGCACTGGATACTGTCAAGAAAGGACGAGTCTTAGTTAGGGTTTTACTGCTGTGAACAGACACCATGACCAAGTCTAATAAAGGACAGTGAAACACATACTCCAACAAGACCACACCTCCTAATAGTGCCTGGGCTAAGCATATTCAAACCATGACAGGAAGGAAGGAAGGAAGGAAGGAAGGAAGGAAGGAAGGAAGGAAGGAAGGAAGGAAGGAAAGAAGGAAGGCAGGCAGGCAGGCAAGCAAGCCTCATGAATTTGGTACGTGTATATAAGGTGGACCATATCCATTGCTCTGCATGAGACCGTGTGACATATGGGGATCTGTATGGACGGTCCCTTGCTAACTGGGATCTGTTGGATGGTCCCTTGCTTATTTGTCCAGGCTTAGCTAACACCTTCCCTTGGGTTCCTGGTTCCTATGCATTTTAAAGACAGAAGTTGTCAAGTGCATACCTTATATGTAATTATTGAAGCTGCTTTCATAACTTCTGCTTGTGTTTTCTATTTTTCAGGTGTTATGAATGTAATGAAAAATTATCGACACATTGCAACAAGAAAGTTTTGGCTCAGATAGTTGATTTTCTCCAGAAACATGTTTTTAAAATACAAACAGGTAACTTAAGCAATTTGTTAAAACAATTTGGGTTAAAATACAGTGTTTCATATTTTGCCTGATAACCTTCACTTCCATTCCTGGAGCCACATGGTGGAAGGAGAGTTGGCGTGTGTGTGTGTGTGTGTGTGTGTGTGTGTGTGTGTGTGTGTGTGTGTGTAAGCGGACATTCTGAGAATGGGTCTTTCTTTACACTCTGTGGGTCCTGGTATTGTCTTATCAGGCCTGGTATGTCTTCTCTCACCCCTCAGCTACTTTGCTGGCCCTTAAATGCCTTTGAAGAAATGAAGTGCTTGGAATGTAGTACCAGCAACTGAAAGGGTTTGTAAAAATGTAGTTGTGATAGAAGGGTTTATTTTGTTTATTTGCTTTTTTAACAGTGTTGGGTTGATCCCAGGGCCTTGTGTAAAATAGGCAAATGCTCTACCACTAAGCTACAGCTCCATCCTTGGTTGTCATGAAAGGCAAAACAAACAAACAGGAAAAAGTACTGCAAACCGTATTTCTGTAGTCTAGAATGCACTTGTCTCTGTTAGCTACCTGTCACTCTGAAGAGGCAGCCATGAGAAGCCAGAGGAGGAAGAGGTGGATATAAGCCCAGGCTCCTGGAGCACAGGAGGAGTCAGCAGTTTGTTATATATATATATATGTATGTGTGTGTGTGTATGTATATATATATATATACATACACACATATATATATACAGCCCAGCTGCTGTTACATTTATATTAAACTTCTCCAGCAAGCATTTGCGGATTGGCTTTGTCTCAGGTATGCTGTTCGCGGCTCAGGTTCTGCTCAGACGAGGAAGCAGGCAGATGTGGTGTGAGACCTTGAGTGCTTCGGCAGCTGAGTGGAGTCTCGGTGCTGTCTCTTGAGGAGTGCGCATTGTACTCCCTTCTTGGCCATAAGGACACACACAGGCTTTGATGCCAGCAGTGATGAGGACATTGTTTTTCCACATTTCTTACCTTAGGTTCCCTAGGTTCAGTTCATACAGCCAGTGTGGTAGCCATTCTAGTCTTTCAGGTTTCTTGAACACTTAATTTTAGAAAGAATATTAGGAAAGGCGTGTGTTAGCTCTTCATTGCTGTGGCAAAAACCTCAAAGAAACTTGTAATCAGAATTTATTTTGCTCCCTTATATCTTGATTGTGTCAGCGGTTTCTGCCTAAGGCCAGCTTACTCTATTGGACTTACGGCAAGTCAGAACATCATTGTGGGACATCGTTGTACCCACAGGAAAGTTGCCTGCCTCGTGATGGCTGTGAAGCAGAGAGAATTAGGAAGGAAGAGGGCTAAATTAGAAAGGGGCCAGGGCAGGATGCAACCCCCAAGGACATGCTCACAGTGACCTACTTCCTCCCCTGCTAAACTCAAGTTTCTGTTACTAACACATCCAGGTCAAGTGCTGAACTTTTGGTGAGAATGTCGTATTTGTATTATGTACTTATCTAATGCGGTGCTAGAATATCAGTGAAAAGCAGCTTAGGGAAGACAGAGTTTATTTTGACTTGTAGTTTCAGAGAGATAAGAAGAGGAAAGAGCATTGAAGCAAGGGACAAGATTAGGAAACAGGTCACACCTTCAACTACAGACACAAATCAGAGAGTGGACTGGAGGTAGGGCCGGCCTATGAACTCTCAAAGCCTGCCCCCACTGACATACTTCAGCAAGGGAGGCTGAATCACTTCCACAAACTGCCACAAACAACACAAACAACCGTTCAAAGATGTGAGCCTGTGGGGGACATTCTCACTCAAACCTCTGAGGGATTCAGGTCGTGACAGGACACAGGCTTTGAGTCCCGGGCCTGGCATTCCGACTTGTCAGTTGATAGCTATGTGACCTCAGGTGCTTATTTTGCTGCTGCTGCTGCTTTTATTTTTTAGTTTGCCCCCTTAGCACATGCTTTTTCTTCCCTGGGGTACTAGTGGGTGTTAAATATGATCCTTAGGGAGGGAGGGAACGAGGGACTGGCGCACCCACTGCCTTTGCAGAGGCCCTGGGTTTGGTTTCCAGCACCCATATGACAGCTCACAACTGTCTTGTTACTGTAGTTCTGGGATGTCTGATGGCTTCTTTTGCCATGTGGGTGCTGGGAATTGAACCTGGGTCCTCTGAGATAGTAGCCAGTGCTCTTAAACACTGAGTCATCTCTCTAGTCCCTAAGATTATAATTTCTCCCCTCCATTTCCTCCCTCCGATCCACTCCCTTCTCTCCTTCAAAATCATGGCATCTTTTTGTTATTGAATGCATATATGTATTTATATAAATATATATTTCAAAATATACCCTATTGAGTCCATATGATGTTACTTGTATGGATGCTTTCAGGGCTGATCATTTGTCGCTGGACTGCCAGTTGGAGTGCTCTTCCTTGGGGAAGAAGGCACCTCTCCTGCTCCCACATGTCCTCAGATGCATGCAGTACTTTGTGTAGGGAAGAATAATACTAAACAATTCTTTCTATGAATTTGCACTAAGTAAAACCACTGAGAAGGAAGCCAGTACCTGTTGCCTAAGCATGTTTCAAATTATGCAAGGCCTTCTTTCGAACACTTTTAATGTTTCTTATGGAAGATCTCAACTAGTTCCCCGTGCACCTCTAAAAACAAGGAGCTAGTTGACTCTTGAGATTTTGATGCCACTGGCTTCTTTGCACTTAAAAAAATGTTTGATTATGTAGCTATATCTGTCTTTGTTAGAAGTAAATTCTAAAGAGTTTGAATGTTCACTGACAAATACCAATAATTCTATGACATGTTAACATAAATACTAATTTTTAGGAATGACAAATACTTTTCAAAATAAGGTTGAATGAGTAGTATTGCTTTACATTTTTATAAATGTCTTCACTGGTTGTCTCAGTAGAAAGTAAGTTGTAGTCTTTCTCTGTCTCTGTCTCTCTTTTCTTTTTTTGGTTTTTTGAGACAAGATTTCTCTCAGGTTTCTCAGTCCTGGCTGTTCTGGAACTCACTCTGTAGGTGAGGCTGGCCTCAAACTCACATATCTGCCTGCCTCTGCCTATAAAGCTCTGGCATTAAAGGTGTGCTCCAGTGCTGCCCAGCAAAAATACCTGTATCCTTGTATGTGCAGAAGCAGATACAAGATAACATCACTTGCCCTGTAACACTCTGAAAACCTGTGTTCCACTGCAGCATCCAGCAAGGCTCCAGGCCATGACCGCAGCCTGACTAAGCAGCAAGGGAGTAAAGAAACACACAGGCACATGACACAGAACAACTCAGACTGGATGGTCCAGGGTCTGCTATTATAGCATTTGTCCTTAGGACAAAGAAGAACCACTCTTAGGCTTCAGTCAAGAAGTGAATAATGGTCAGTGTTGTATTTTAGATCAGTTATTTGACTTGTAATGTAAGACAGATAAAAATGAGTATAAACCAGCTATTATCATAGTGACATTTATCATATGACTAAATAAATTTCTAAGGCTGATGATTAACTGGGAATTAGACTTTGAGAATAAATAGGTGCATTAATTATTATTCACTTTTAAACTAGAGGAATTGTGGTGAAATAGTTTTTCTTAAAACTTCTTTCAGCTGTAGAAATGGGCAAATTAGCATTAATACTACATGACTGGTTTAGGTAATTGCATTAAGCAATTGAGATGAATCCAGTGCAGGTTCCCAGAAGAATGCTTACAGCTGTGTAGAGTTCACATCTGATGTTAGAATTTGGGTTAGGTTAGGGGTAGGGGGAACACTCACCCTTGTCATGCATAATGAAAAGATTATATATAACACAAGGTTGAAAAAGACAAAAAATCTTGTAAGACCCAGCCAGAAAGATGTATAATTAAGTAGACCAACAACCTGGAGTCCATACAAGAGTGAATAAGGTTGGCAGAGCTTGTGGGGAGGGACACACAGCAAAGTGCAGAGGCTTTAGGACCGTGAGACTATCCCACATAGGGTGGACACCTGTCAGTCTGGATTTGTCCATTTGAAAGGAACATACACCACCAAGAGGAAAGCTAATGGGAGCTGGATGCTGGGTGACGACCGAGAGTCAGTGTAGGTTCATCAGTGCTAACAAACCAACTGTTCTGGTGGGGGTGTGGGGCTCAATTTTGCTTTGACCATAACATCTGCTCACAATTTTTTTTTAAACTGACCTATGTAGTATGAAAGGGTCATTAAACTAAGTTACTTTAGTTATACAAATGCCAAATGCAGCAATTCCTGATAGAATATCGATAAATATCGCTTTGCTTTTGGTGAACCACACAGTAAAATGAAAATTCCATGCTCTTTCTGAGAGCATCATCTGTTTAGCTCAAAATGTCAGTGCTGGAAGGATGTTATTTTCATCAGGACTAAAGACAAGAAAGTATATACTGTTGAATTCATTATGCTAATGCTTCTTAGGGTACCTAAGACCTGAAGAGTGTTTGTTTTTAAAGTATGTGGTTTTATGTACTGCTCCCCCCATACTTTTTTGTTTTTAAAGTAGTACAGTATTCAATGATTTGATTAGGTTCTGAAGCTGAGGATAATATTGTGACCTTATTTAGTATTTAGTATTTCTCTAGTTAGAATGTGATTTGATGCCTTTTAAAAAGGTGAATACAGTTTCTTCTGCCATAAGTGAAAGTCCCGATCTTACTTCACAAGATGAACTCCAGCACTTTCCCTGTCCCTGCCCAGTCCTGTGAGGCAGAGGCTTGGGCGTACTGAAGGTTTGGCTTTAGCTGTGAGCTGTGACAGGAAGGTGTAGCAGCCAGGGGGCTCCTGGCCATCAGCACTGCCTTACAGGGTGTGCTGAGGACTGCCCTTCTTCAGGAAGACCGGCACTGGAGTTGGGGAAGCTGCCAAGGCCATCTGTGTGCTTGTGTGCGATTGTGTTGAGTCTGCGTGTGTCAGGGGAATGGAGCCCCATGTGCGGAGCATCACATCAACTTCACTAACCGCCTTAGGGCTACGCTTGCTGTGATGAAACAACATGACCAAAAGCAACTTGGAAGGAAGGGCTTACTTCCCTCAGTGGGAGCTCAGGCAGGGCAGGAACCTGAGGGTGGGGGGCTGATGCAGAGGCCCTGGAGGGTGCTGCTCACTGGCTTGCTCAGCCTGCGTTCTTATAGGGGCTATAGGAAACTTTCAACACTCTTATCTTCTAAGTGCCCACAGAACAGCCCTGGGTCCTCTCAATACTGAGTGGCTTTTCCAGCTCAAAGTTCCAAAGTCCTTCCAAAATCCTTGACAAAAAACATAGTTGGGTCTGTTACAGCCATACCCCATGATCCTGGTACCAGTTTGTCTTAGGGTTACTATTCTTGTGATGAAACACCATGACTAAATGTAATTTGGGAAAGAAAGGGTTTATTTCACCCACAGTTCTGTAAAACAATAGTTCATTATCAAAAGTAGTGAGGGCACAAACTCAAGCAGGACAGGATCCTAGAGGCAGGACCTGATGGAGAGGCCAGGAATAGATGCTGCTTACTGGCTGTACTGGCTTGCTCCTGGTGCCTCACTCAGCCTGCTTGCTTGCTTGCTTTTTTTTTTTTTTTTGGCTTTTTTTTGTTTTTTGTTTTTGTTTTTTGAGACAAGGTTTCTCTGTGTAGCCCTGGCTGTCCTGGAACTCACTCTGTTTACCAGGCTGAGCTCAAACTCAGAAATCCATCTGCCTCTGCCTTGCAAGTGCTGGGTTTAAAGGCATGCGCCACCAGCCATACCAACAAGAGGCTGGGCCCTTCCATATCACTCGCTAAATAAGAAATGCTTTGCAGGCCTGTATATCTTAAGGATATATTTTTTAATTGAGAAAATAAGAGTCATCTCTCTGATGACTCTAGCATGTGGCAAGTTGACATAAAACTAGCCAGCATATTAAGATTGTTGAGAGCAAGAAACTAGGGGGTGATTAGGCCTGATGTCCTCTAAGAGTATGCCGGATGTAAGAAATAAAATATTTCCCTCATTAAAACATTAATTCTAAAACAATTTAGTAATTTCCATGTATAACAAGGAATTGGGAGAAAAAGATAACAGGTGTTAAAAACCAAGAAACTGATGCCGGGCATTTGGGAGGAAGAAACAGGGCAAACACCCACACCTACAAACAAAAATACAAAGAACAATCTAAAACAAAAGCCAACTCATTTTTACCTGAGTAGGTTTAAATTCAGTATTTATCTGGACCACAGATCACCAAAAATTGTTTGAAGTTTTATTTAATCAGTTTTTCCCAAACCTGGCATAAAACTAAACACATGAGAGAAATTAGTTTTATACAGTGGGTAATTAAGGCAGTATGACATGATTATTTTTTAAATATTTTTAGTTTTTTAAAGTGTATGTCTTCATACCACTACAGTACTGAAGGAGGCTAGAAAAGGTCTCCAGATGCCATGGACTGGAATTATAAATGGTGGGTGCCAGACATTGAACGTGGGACCTCTGGGAGTGCTCTTAACCCACCTTTCTAGCCCAAAGACTTTTTTTACCCCCAAGACAGGGTTTCTTTGTGTAGCCTTGGCTGTCTTAGAACTCACTCTGTATACCAGGCTGGCTTTGAACTCATAAGCGTTCACCTGCCTGCCTCTGCCTCCTGAGTGCTGGGATTAAAGACCTGCATCACCACCACCATGCAAGGACTTAATTCTTTTTAGGAACCATTTGAGCAGGGCCATTGTAAACTAACTGTAAAGGTGTTAAGTCCAACACCAAAGAAATTTAGAAATTGCATTCAGAACTTGTCTGAGGAGGAATGGCCTTCCCTTCTCTATCAGCAAGCAGATTTGTTGGATTCTTAGAAGTCTAAAGCCTTACCTTTATTGTGTGGATAGGCAGGAATCATGATGTTTGTATGGGAGTTGTAAACCTGACTCCTTGGCTTCAAATTTTCTGTCTAACACTAGTCACCATATGTCAGTTTTATTATCATTTCTAAGTGGGTTTTTTGTTGTTTTTGTTTTTGATACATTCATTTTATTTTGTGGGTGTTTTGCCTGCTTGTGTATGTCTGTGCACCACATGTTGCCTGGTGCCTTTGAACGTCAGAAGAAGGCATCAGATTCCCCTGGAAGTGAAGCTACAAGCGGTTGTAAACCACCATATGGGTGCTGGGAACTGAATTCTGCAAGGGCAACACATGCTCTTAACCACCAAGCACTAAAGTTGTCAGATACTAATTGTTATCTCTAATGAGAGGTTATTATTCGTGACGATTATCTCATTTTGTTTGTTTTTGAGATAGAGTCTCCTATACCCCAGTCATGTGCCAAACCTGTTCCTATTTCCCAAATGCTGGGATTGCAGGTGTGTACTGACATACTTTGCTCAAACTTATACAGTAAGTAAGGAAAACTCAAAACAAGCTTTGCTCCCTCTTGTAAGAAAAGTGGGAAGAAACAGTGTTTTTCTCTGCCTTAATTGAGGCAATTCACAAATTCTGATAATAAATTCCAATTTAATATTACTTGACAGCAAAGCTTCATCTTTATGTACTTAGCCTTTTATTTTGTAGGTTGTTTTGGAATTTCTTTAGACAAATTATAAACTCAGGTTAAATTCTGATTACCCTTTTAAACTGCACTTTGAAAAGATTGTGCAGAGTAGACAGTTGACAGCAGTGCCATCATTCCTCCTTAGACTGTCATTTTATCATGATGAAATTTTTCATGTCTTTCTTGCTAGACCCATAAATCTGTTCTGTGATGTGTTTTAACCCTTCCAGGTTGTTCTCTGAGAGTCTTTTGGCACTCTTAAATTACCAGTATGATAAAACTACTTACTAAATTTTTCTGATGCTTTCTTTGTTTACTTTGAGTGCCCGTGTCATGTGGTACAGTCAATCTAGACACGCTAAGCAAGCATTCTATCACCAAGCCATATTTCCAACACACACATACACACACACACCCCACACGTATTCACCTGTGAGTAGAGTTGCCTGTGGAGTCCAGAAGAGGGCATCCAACCCTCTGAAATTGGAGGACTGACTTGACTTGGTGCTGGGAAGCAAACTCAGGCCTCTGCAAGAATAGTACATACTCTTTAATGCTGAGCTATCTCTCCAGCCTCCAAGTCTTGTCCGTCTGCCTTTTTTAACTTATGGGTAAAACTTGAGGTAAAAAATGAATGTAATAGAAATATTTTTATGTTCTTTCTAAAATTTTTTATTGTAGCAGCTTTGCCCTTTTCATTATAAGATACTTCAAAAATTCTTGAAGTTGAATCTGTTTTTTTTTTTTTTTTTTTTTTTTTTTTTTGGTTTTTTGGATTTAGTTTTTTCGAGACAGGGTTTCTCTGTAGAGCCCTGGCTATCCTGGAACTCACTCTGTAGACCAGGCTGGTCTCGAACTCAGAAATCCTCCTGCCTCTGCCTCCCAGAGTGCTAGGATTACAGGCGTGCGTCACCACTGCCCCGCGAAGTTGAATCTTTAGGATCTGTGGTTCTGTGTTTTTGAAAGTGGCTGGGCTATGATGCAGTTCATTATCTAGCATGCTTACATAGATTTGCCTAGGGCTTCAAACCTGGGTTTGAGCCCGTTCGTACATAAACTGTACATGATAGCAAAAACACTCGTACCTTTAGGTGTAAGATAATTGACTTGTCCACACACCACCACCCCCTTTTAAAATAGAATCTTGGCTCTTGGCTTTCTGCAGACAATTCTCTCGTGAATAAATGTACAAAATGTATACTTAACTTTGCTATGATAATACCATAAATCCAAGGCTTTGTGTCCAACTCTATCCTTTCTGGTCTTTAATCACAAGTTTTCCATATAAGTAACAAATAGTGGCTCATATGGTACCTGGCACACTATGGACATTCCGTAAGCCAGTTGAATTTAAACTGTTCCATATTCTAAAACTTCCCCTATTTCTTTAAATAAAAAAGTAGCTTTTAGAAAACAGTACTGTGTTTTCTCGTTAAAATACTGATCTATTTAAACTGCCTAATACCATGGCTGATGTTGGATATTTTCTCATAGACTTGTACAAGTGCACAAACAGACCCTTGGCCCTTGTGTGAAGTGGCTATTTAACCGTGAAATCAACTGTGTTTATTGCTGCTGCCCCGCAGGCGCGCTCTTCCTGGCAGTGCTGTCCTTATTTGGTGGCTGTGCTTGGAGAGCCAGGTGGTGCCGCACAGCCTCGCACAGTGAAGCGTGGTTATCTCCAGCTCTGACATTTGTCGTTCCTTGCTGCTGAAGGGACGGGGGAAATCTGTTTTTCCATATGTTTATGCTTTTTTTTTGCCTGCAGTTTTGTCCAGATGGTCTTATGAACATTGTTTACTTTGGGATGTCGTCCCAGATGTTTTAAAAAGGGATGGATTAATGAGGTACACAGACACATAAATTGTATGAATTTAAATTTAAAAAATTTTTGAAAATTAAATGTTATTTATTTCTAGGACACTTTTAATTTTTGTTTGTACTTCTACTAATTTATACTTCCTCTGTAGTTTATTTCTTCCAACCATTGTTTTTATGTAAAGAGGTAAAAGAACAAGACTGGTAATTTCAGTTGATAGAGTGCTTGGCTAGGATGTGAGAGTCCTGGGTTCCATCCTCAACACTGCATACAGCTGGGCCTGTTGATAATTGTCTGTAATCCTGAAGCAGGAGGATCCCACCTACCTAAGGCTACGTGAGCCCTTGTCTCAGATATGTTACATATCAGAACAGCACTTCCTAAGGATGTTAAACACAGGATTCATTTGTTCAGAGCTGCACAAATTTATAATAATTTTGTCTTTTATAATTATTCTATAATCATTGAACATAAGTCATTGATGGGAGTTTAGGTTGTAAAGTGATGGGTTTATAATTGGAATATTACTGCTGTAACCCTAAGTCTTTTGAGCTCCTGTCACAGAGAGGACATTTCATTTAGTGCATAGCCTCTAGAAGGAGCCATTGCTCTTGTACATGGTTCCTCACCTGTGGTCTTGGGAGAAACACTAAAAATGGGTCACCAAAACAGCACCATCACCACCAAAACAGCCATGGGACATAGAAATGGGATTAGCTGGGAAGCAGGCATCAGCAAGCCTAGGAGGAAACCAAGGGTATAATAATGAGGGGGAAATATGTCAAAAACAATGAAAGCCATTATTGTATAAAATTATATATGTGAATAAAAGGAACAAGAATCCAGTATCAGTGAAAATTCACAAGATCAGGTAGTAACTCCGATAGAAATTCAACCTTTTTATGCCTGATAAATTCCTAAGGGCATGAAGGACTCGAGGATCTGTGATTTGGAAGTCCAGGAATCACAGTCTGTTGTTGGTACATCAGGGGATAACTATAAAATGTTTGTTTGTTTGTTTTTTAAGACAGGATTTTATGTATCCCAGGTTGGCCTCAAATTCACTTTGTTGCTGAGGATGACCTTGAGTTTCTGGTTTTGCTGCTTGCCCCTTCCACATGCTGGGATTATCTGCATCTGCCACCAGCCTGGTTCTCTGTGGAAGAGGGAGTGCACATAGGGCTTCGTGTGTGCTCGGCTCTGAAGTGAGCCACATCACGTCCCTTCTGTGATGGTTTGGAGTTACATTTACATAGTTACAATTGAGTTACAATTACATAGATCAGTGTGTCAGTTTATAAATGTTAATTGTCATTGAAAAACTAATAAAGCAAGTTCAAAACCAACCAGATCTACATGGCAAGTTTTAGGTCAGCCAGAGCTGCATAAACCCTGTTTCAAAAAAAAAAAAAAAAGAAATAATAATGCAATTTTCAGATCTGTACTAGTTATCTAAGTTGTCTAGTACAAACATGCCATTCACGTTTTATTACTGAGATATTTTACTTTTTCATAGTATGCTATGATCCCATTAAACTATTTTAGCTTTTAAAACTTCAAACTCACAGGAAAGTTGCCAAACTTATAAAAGGGCATCATCACTGTTAGATGGAAGTTTTCCTGACCCTGTCCTTTCTCCTGTTTGCTAGTTATCTTTTCATCAAAAGTTTCCCCCTGAGCCTGAGCCTGAGGTGGTGGTGCTCAACTTGACTTCCAACACTTAGGAGGCAGCAGCAGGTGGATCTCTGTGGAGATTGAGGACAGCCTAGTCTACATAATGAGTTCTGGTACAGCCTGAGCTATGTAGTGAGACCCTGTCTCAAGAACAGAGACAAAGAAAGTTTTCCCTTTTGGGGCTGAAGAGATGGCATAGCAGTTGAGAGCACTGACTGCATTTCAGAAGATCTGGGTTTGATTCCCATCACCCACATGGTGACTCAACCATCTATAACTTTATTGTCTGGGATCCAATGCCCTCTTTGGCCTTTATGGGCATTAGGCATGTAGGCATACATGTAGTCAGAAATACCTCTGTATATTAAAATGTTTTTAAGTTAGAAAAAGAAAAACAACAGAATTTTCCCTTACCACTTAATCTCATTCAAAACTTTGCATTCATTCTGTAATCATCTGTTTTAACACCCTTATTTACCTTGATGTTCAAATCTTCATTAATGCCAATGGTTTGTTTGTTCTGACCAAGATCTTATGTAGCCCAGGCTGACTTCAAACTGTATTTGTAGCTGAAGATGACCTTGAATTTCTGGCCATTTTGCTTCCTCCTTCCAAGTGCTGTAATTGTCGGAGTATTCCACCAAATGCGAGTGGCCCTCACTGTTGAGCTCTTCCTCATTCTCCGGCACAACGGCAGTGTTGTGGTTCATTTGCCGACTTTGCTCAGGAGAAATAGAGTCAACTTGTCCTCAGCACCCACTCCTTTGGTTTTGGGGAATGGCATTTAAAAGGAAGATCTTTTTACCTTCCTCTTTTTTAAATGTTTAAGTCCATCTGCTTACAGAAATTATTCTGTAACGAGATGTCAGGTACAGACACCTATATTAGAGTGAGTTCAACAGTGGTAAAATGTAAAACCAAAGATACTTTTATTGACGGTCTTCTTGTTTGGTTTTAAATGATATATTTAAATTGTCAAGTGACTCAAAGTTAGTCTTGTACTTCATGCCAGTTACGTTTTCTGTAACTCCTAGGTGCATTTTCTAGAATCATAAAACTTTGTGAAGAAAAACGTGAAGCAGGTGAAATAAAGAAAGGAAGGAAAGGCTATGCTGTGCCATCCGTCAAAGGGATTATAAACTTAGGAAATACTTGCTTTTTTAATGCAGTCATTCAGGTAAGAGCCCTCAGAACGCTTTGCAAACTATAATGGTTATTTGAACTAGTTAATATGAACACACACACAGCTGCAGTATAGACTGCCCAGAACTGTTCACTGTTACTCTACCCAGTTCTTTCTGTTTTTCTTGGGTAGTTGTTGGTCATGACGGCGTATGCACTCAGCAGTGCTACTCGGAAGTCTGTTGTCTTCCATTGCTTCCTTAGTCAGACTGACAGGCGTAGAGTGCATCCCTCTAAGCCTTTACATTGTAAATGAACGTGTTCTGCTGTGCTACACAAGTTTTGAATCTTTTAGAGCATTCATTTCATCAGGTCAGAGACGTGCTATAACTGAATCAGGAGGCTTGGCCTTTTCTGTTGTTTAGAACTTGGCTCAGACTTACATTCTTTTTGAACTGATGAATGAGATAAAAGAAGATGGCACCAAGTTCAAGATTTCGCTTTCGTCAGCTCCACAGCTGGTGAGTAACAACTACAAGAGCCACATGAAACCTGTTTCCAAAATACTTACTCTGTTTCTCTAAACTGACAAATTAGTCAGAGGTCTCTAAAATATAATTCAGAATGACTCATAAAAATAATCAGGTAACTTTTTCATAAATCATAACTTTAAGATATGCTGTAATTCAGACATATCATGGTTCAAAAGGTACAAAATTATTGAAGCAGTTTTTATGTGTATAGAAAAAATTAAGAGTCAAACTGCAAAATGTTCAGGACCTTTGTTTTGTAGTAAATGGTAATATGTAATCAGATTAAGGTTTTTGTTGTTGTTCTTTAAACTTAGATGAAAATATTTAACATCTAAAGGCTTAAAATACTTTTATTAATAATTTATTTATTTGGTGTGGACATGCGTGCATGGCAAGATGCAGGTTGGGGTCAGAGGGCAACTTGTGGCATTCATTTCTCTCCGACGTGGTTCCTGGGGTTGAACTCCAAGGCCGCTGGGCTCAGCAGCAGTGCCTGTGGCTGGCAAGCAGTCACCTCATCAGCTCTTCATGTAAAGGTGCTTAACGTCTAGTCTCATGACGGCATTTAAGCTAATGAGAAAGAAAAAAATAACAAAAAGCAGTCACTGGCATTCAGAAGCCAGCCTAACTAACATCCACAGTAAGACCTTGTTACTCTAGGGAAGGTCCCTTCTTTGGGGTCCATTGTTTCATATTGAGTGACACAAGTCTCTTTAGAATACCTGCATTTCTGTAACTGGACTCAGTTAATCTCGTTTTTCTGTTTTTTCAGTATTTTACAGATGAAGGACTAAAAGTTAATATACTTGAGATAATTTAGTTACTGCCATTTAAATAAAGTATAGCTCTTGGATTCTTGGCAATGTTTTGTTTTGAAATTATGTATTTCTGACATGGCATTGATCATGTTTTCAAAGGAGCCGTTAGTGGTGGAACTTTCAAGCCCAGGACCATTGACTTCAGCCTTGTTCCTGTTTCTTCACAGCATGAAGGAGGCTGAAAAAGGACCGCTCTCTCCTAAAGTTCTTTTCAATCAGCTTTGTCAGAAGTGAGTGTGTCTGTATTCTTAATATGAACAGTGAGGTCAAAGTACTAATGCAGCATTCCCACAGCAAGGTTGCTGCTCCTGCTTAGTTGCTGCCAAGACAAAGAGGCAATATCTGCTAGCCGCATCTGTGTGCTTTGTGGGAACTGTCAGCATCCTCTGAAGAAGTGATTGTCCATCCCCATTTTATATGTTAGGAAACAATCTCAGAAATTAAGTAGCTCACCTAGTATGTGGTCAACACACTGAGACTCAAACGAAGTCTGTCCTGACTCGTCTATGATGCAGTGTTATATATGTATGTTTCTATCAGGACACCAGCTGTTTTTGTGCTGTGTAGTTTCTGGACATAGGTTTCTGGAGATGGGATTGGATGGTCAGGCTGGGCCTAGACTCGAGACATCACCCTGCTGTGAATTCTGGAAGGTAGCATAAAAGATAAGTTTCTTTTGTTGGTGCCTTGTGTGATACGTTACTTCTCTGCTGGCGAAGTGAGCCAGTTTAAGCCAGATTGGAATATATAAACACAGGTTTATTGTGAAACTGAGTCCACTATCCTCAAAGACAGAGACCAGGGAGCTCACGCTGGGGAGGGAGAAAGAAGGGAGAGAGAAGAGAGAGAGAAAGTGTGTGCAGAGAGAGACAAGAGAAGGAAAAGTGGGGAGAGCGAAATCTAGATTATGTATTAGAAAGCCAATGGAGGAGGGCAGCCTGCCCTAGACTGGAAAGTTCAGGGTGGGGGCTGGGTATGCCAAGTAGGGGTGAGGGGTGCTGGGAGAACCTGGGCTCCAGGTGTGCTTTGGTATGTAAAATGTGCACCTCAGCATTTGTTCCTGGTCTGAAACCGAGTATCTCAGCCTTTTGTAGGTAATAAATGAGTAAGGGGCTACATAATCACCTATGACTATGTCCTGCTAACATTGGAGCATTGTTATTGGTGGGGGGTTATCAAAGCAGAGTCAAGATGTGACTGGGCATTTCTGTTCCTCAGAAAACTAAAAGCAGATTGACCAATGACCCAGCACTACTGTAACTGAGCATTGACGTCAGCACACAAAGGTTAGGTACACTCATGTTCACTACAGCACTAGTCACAACAGCCCAGTCACAGTATACAGTGTTAGTTTGGGTGTTGTCAGTGCACAAATGGATAAAGAAAATGTATGCCTACACAACACAGTTGTATGCAGGCATAAAGAAAAAAAAATGTAATGTTTGCAAAGAAATCGATGGAACAGGAGACTAAAATTTTAAGTCAAATAAGCCAGATTCAGAGAAATTCACATTTTCCTCATATGTAGACATCTCAATAAAACTAAATCCAATATGAAAGTGAAAAGGGAATATTTGGGAAGAGTAAAGGACCAGGTACAGGGGATGAAACGTACATGAGGACGTCAAAATAGAACCAATTGTTTGTCTAGTGAAGACACACTAATACACAAATCTTAAAGTCTTAACAAAGTCCAGTGTTAAGGTGAATGTTCCACCGTAATGCAAGCTACTCTTGTAATTCAGTCCAATCTAAAATGAATTTTATCAAAAGAACACAAACTAACACTAAATGTAGCACAAAACAAATTTTCAATAAATATCTCATTTAATATAAAACAAATTGTTAAAGAATTTGTGAGAATGAACTACCTTTTTCTACTTGAGAAGACTAAAGAGGAATAAGCTATCCACCACTAAATACCAGTCCAGCAGCTCTTATGACCTAGAATCTAGTACTTTAAATAGTATTCCTAGTTTTTCTCAAAAAATAGCATCCACCTCACAGTGCACTAATATACCTGCCATGAGATTAAGTGAATTGGCCCTAAAGCTAACATAGAGGAGAAAACACCACTTTAGTTACTCTTTTGCTAGGTAGCTGCAAATAGCATCTTATGGGGATAGATAAGATAATAATATCTTATCAGAAAAACTCAGGCTAAAGCCAAGTCCCACTGTTATATGAGCCTCCACAGCTGACATCACAAGAAGTAGAAATTACACAATAGACTTGTGCTGTCAAAACCAACCACGCGGTGCTGGTGAAATCAACTAGAACAGAAACAAGAATCCCTCAGGCGTGGTCTTTAAGCAGACCCGCAGGGTAGAGATCATTTCTGAACAACAAAAAAGCTTCCTGTAGCTCCATCTTCACCATTTACAAACTGTTTATTGCCTTCTAAATAATCCCTGGAAAAAATTTAACCTATGATTCTTTTTTCAATCTTTTACTGAGAACTTGGAAACATAATCCAATAACTTACAATAATTTTTTATGTTTTTATTATTGGATATTTTCTTTATTTACATTTCAAATGTTATCCCCTTTCCCAGTCCCCTCCCCCTTCCCAGAAACCCCCTATCCCATCTTCTCTCCCCCTGCTTCCTCCCCTCCCCTCCTACCTTCCTGCCCTTGATGCCCCTACACTGGGGCATCTATCTAGCCTTCATAGGACCAAGAACCTCCCCTCCCATTGATGCCTGACAAGGCATTCCTCTGCTACATAAGCAGCCAGAGCCATGTGTACTCCTTGGTTGATGGCTTAGTCCCTGGGAGCTCTGGGGGGGTCTGGTTGGTTGAAGAAACTTATATGAGGTACCAATATCAAGAGACCTTCAAACTTAGTTTTTAAAAAGCTAACAGATACCAAATGTATGAAGACATTTAGCCTATTTAATAAGATGAACATTCATAGGCAATGTGCCGTAGTGTATTAATTTTTTCCCCACCATTACAACAATACATCTGACAGATACAACTGAAGGAAGAGAGGTTCATTTGAGCTCAGAGTTCCAGTGGATGCCACCCATCATGGTGGAGATGGAATGCCAACTAGACCAGGGTGATAGTAGGATCCTGTCATGCAGTTTTTTTTCAATTTCCATGGACCAAGAAGCAGAGAGGAGACTGGACTCAGATGGACATACAGCCAGCCTGTAATCCTGTTGGCCTAACACCACCAACTCAGCCTTATGTCCCAAAGTTCCATAACCTCCCCAAAACAGCACCAGCAGCTTGGGGACCAAGTACTTAAGCACATGAGCCTTGAAGGACATTTCAGATTTAAACCATCTCACTTAGCAAAATTGGTGCTGTAAGGAAGAGGCAGAAGTAATGGAAAGATGGCCCAGAGATTAAAAACAATCACTGTTCTTACAGAAGACCAGATTTAAGTTTTCAGTACTCATATCAATAGCAGCCATAGTTCCAGTGATCCAACATGCTGTTCTTCTGACCTCAGAAGGCACTAGCACACAGGTAGTACACATAAATACACAAGCACACACACACACACACACACACACACACACACACACACACTTTTTTTTTTTTACACACACACTTTTTAAAAAGAAAGTGGTAAGGACTTTTACAGTTCTCAAGATATAGGGACTAGGTTACTTAGCAGTTAAGAACACTATCTTTGTCCAGATGACTGAGTTCGGTTACTAATATTGAGATAATAATTAGCAACTGTCTGTAACTCAAATCCCAGTGGATCCATTACCCTCTTCTGGCCTCCTGGAAACTGCATGCCTGTGTTCACAGACATACATGCAGGCAAAATACTCATACACATAAAACTATCCTTCCTTCCTTCTTTCCTTCCTTCCTTCCTTCCTTCTTCTCTCCCTCCCTCCCTCCCTCCTTGTCGACCTCCCTCTTTCCTTCCCTCCCTCCCTTCCTCCTTTCCCTCTTTATATAGATATTCTAGATACTCATCTAGTCATTTATGGTAAGGGGTTTTCCCCTTAATCCAAAGGCAGTCTCTTCATGCTGGTTATTGTTTGCTTTTGTGTGAAAAGTTTAATTTCATGCAGTCTCACTTGTTAGTTTTGCTATTATTTTATAATCTATTGGAGCTGTCAGAACGTCTTTGCCTGTGTCTTGAAGTTTCTTTGAGTAGTTTCAACATTTCAGGTGACATCAAGGTCTTACGCATTTTGTTTTGACTGTTACAGAGGATGGCATCGAGTTTTATTCTTCTCTGTGCGGATACAGAGCTCTCTCAGCACTGCTTGCTGAAGCGGCCGTCACTCCTTCCCCTCTGCCTTTGACACCTTTATTGAAGTGTGTGTTTGTGTTATAGTGTCTGTTTACCCTGTTGGCAAACATAACTGTTTCTGTGCCACTGCCATTCTGGCTTGGTTACTGTCGCTCTTAGAATACACTGAAGTCAGATATTGTGATATCCCCAGGACTGTTCTTTTCCAGACTAAAAATTACCAAAATCTACAAAATATTGGCTTTTAGTATCTATATGCATAGTACTTAACTGTCTAATTCAGTCACACAGGAAATCTAATTGTAAAATCTGTAGGAGGAGTATATCTCATAGTTAGCATATACAGTTATATTAAGATTCATTCTGTAACTGATATATTTCTTCTAAAACAGAAAGCAAATGAATATATTAAGATGCAGAATGGAGATGCAGGGCTGGAGATAAGGCTCAGTGGTTAAGAGGTCCTTCCAGAGGTCCTGAGTTCAATTCCCAGCAACTATATGGTAGCTCACAACCATCTGTAATAGGATCCAATGCCCTCTTCTGGTGTGTCTGAAGACAGCTACAGTGTAATCATACAAAATGAATAAATAAACCTAAAAAAAAGGATACAGAATGAATCTTAATCTTTTTGCTCTTCAAGGTAAAATGATAAATCACAGAGGCTTGGATCTGAGTGCTATTTCTCTTGCTGGCTGTATGACTTTGCTTATTAACTCTTTTGGTCCCTCATTCAGTGACTTTGGGGATAAAGAAGTTAAAAGTGCATAAAACTGTCAGTACCGTGTATGGTTTGATTAATAAAAGGTAGCCATTTGTTGGCAGTGTGTACCTGATGGCTCCTTTTCCCTGGAAGAGAAATAGCATCTTGTCTGTTTAATTGAAAAGTAGCAAACTGACAACATTATTTCACAATGATCTTAAGTAAGACTGATGTGTTGCTCGTGATTCGTGGAATGATTTTTTTTCTTTTCTGCTTTGTTTTCACATCATAGGGCTCCTCGGTTTAAAGGTTTCCAGCAACAGGACAGCCAGGAGCTTCTGCACCATTTGTTGGATGCAGTGAGGACAGAGGAGACGAAGGTCAGATTCTTAATGTTTGTCACGTGTTCTCTTAAAGACAATGGTATGGATCTAGAATGATTTCTCTAATGTTAAAATATAGTGAGAAGTAATTTTTATCTACATTTTTGCCTTTCCTCAGTAAGTTAATTTCTTTTATACTTTCATATAAAAGTATAAAGCCCTGTTTTTCTTTTTCTTAATGTCTCTTAGCTTTTAAAATAAATCAAACAAAATAATTCAAAGTAGCTTAGAGACAAAACTCACTGTGTTGCAGATTTATAGTCCAGATACGTGAGAGGCTGGTGAAGGAGGATTGTTTGGGCCCAGAAGTTTATAGTGGGATCCCCAGCAAGGAAAAGGAGCCAGGAGAGGTGGTGTATGCTTTAATCCCAGTTCAAGGGAGGCAAAGTCAGGAGGATCTCTGTGAGTTGGAGGCCAGCCTGGTCCACATAGCGAGACCCTGTCACAGAAAAGAAGGAGGGAAAGGAAGGAGTGAGAGAAAGAAAAAAAAGAAAGAAAAAAGTAAGGGTAGAGATGTCTTAATGAATATTGAGTCCAAGGAGATAAAGCCAAGGTCTATAAATCTTGGAAGATGGACAGCAGTCTGGAGTATGGTCTCCTTACCCCCCATTCTCCTTTCCTCTGACCGCTCTGGCTTTTAGAATCTGTTCGTTTCTGTCAGCAGACTGAGCAGTATTTACTTCTCATGTTGAAAGTCAGCTCATCGTTATTGTAATTTGCATACTTCAGTTTCACGTGTGCAAAACCTAGACTGACTGTTGTGATTTGCAATTCTCAGAGTAGATTGTTATCTCAGGCTGGATTAGGTTCCACACCATGGCTTAGGGTGTAGAACTTCAGCCTGATCTGGAAAATCAAGAAACATTCTTCAAAAAGAACAGCTGCTAAAGCAGGCTCCTGAGACAGTGCTCATTCCAGTCCTATTCTGTAACTTACTGGTTGTTTATGAAATTTAACTTTTGGGGGATTACATGTAGATAGTATGTAATTTATCAGTGAGGGCACAAAATGTTAACGATGTCAGATATACAGCACATATTCGACATTACTATATTTCTGATGTGTTCCCTAAAAGTACCTGTATTGGAGACCTAATTCCTAAAGTCACATGTTAATGATGTTTGGAAATGGCATCTTTTGGGAGTAATTGGTTTTAGATAAGGTGTGAGAATGAGGAGGAGCAGGAGGAGGAAGAGCAGGAGGAGGTGGAGGAGGAGCAGGAGCAGGAAGAGGAGCAGGAGGAAGAGGAGGAGCAGGAGGAGGAAGAGGAGCAGGAGGAGGAGCAGGAGGAGGTGGAGGAGCAGGAGGAGGTGGGGTGGAGGAGGAGGAGCAGGAAGAGGAGCAGGAGGAGGAGGAGAAGGAGCAGGAAGAGGAGCAGGAGGAGGAGGAGGAGGAGCAGGAGGAGGGATGCAAGCAGGCACTTGCACTGTCACCTCAGACGTCCCCCACATCAAGCCCAGACCCTTTTAGATGCCATTCTCGTCCTCCCTGGGTCTTTAAAGCGGGTCTTGCTGTATAATCCAGGCTGGCCTTGAACCTGAGGCTTGTTTTATGTTACCCAAAGAGAAAAATATGCTAATCCTGGATTTTCTGCCTTTCTCAAAGCTGGCATTGCTAAGTGCTTGTAGCAGTTGTAGGCCCACATTCAGTTTTGGAATTACTGTCTTACATGTGCTATGGGCCACTCTAGTAGTTTTAATTAGATAATAAGGTAAAACCTTCTCTTCTCAAAGCAAATACCCTTAATCTATGTGGTAATATGAAACACAGCAGTCAAGTATAAACAGAGTGCTTCTCTGGCACAGTAAGTTCCCCCACCATCCTTCACTCATCCAGGGCCTTACAGAAGCCATGCAAGTCTGCAAAACGTCTGCTTTGTTTGAACTATGTAATTTTATTAATTAATTGTATTAGTGGCTATTTTAGTGGAGAGAGTCAGGGTTCTGATGTTTTCTTAAAAACTATCTCAGCAGAAGACTGAGTTGATTCCTCCGCTCTACAGAGCTGCATGAGCCGTAATAACAGCCTTCTCTGGCGTTCTTACTCAGTTGGCCTCAGCTTTTGGGCCCCCCACTCCCGTCCTTCTGTTCTGCCATTTTTATGTGTACTTTGATTTTGAGCCCGACTACCGTCTGTTAAGATTTGCGTCATGGTGGTTGGGAAGCTGGCTCAGCTCTTAAGAGCACTAGATGCTCTTCCAGAGTACACAGGTTCAATTCCCAGGATCCATATGGTAGCTCATATGGTTAAGTCTGTAACTTAGTTCCAGGGGATCCAACACTCTCAACACTTATAAACATGCAGATATTAAACACTGACGTACATAAAATAAAAATAGATAAGCCATTTTTTTAAAAAAAATGGGATTTGCATAATGCTCTGGCATGGTGTCACATTCTGGTTCCTTTTTGTGCTTCGGAAGCAAGAGGATGGAGGGTGGAGTTCTGGGCAAACCTAGGCTACATAGTGAGACCCTGTCTCACAAACCCAGGAAGCCGAAAGAAAGATTGCTACTATTTTCCATCGCTTTCCTTAAGTTATGACTTCCTCTGAGAAAGGTACAGTTTTTGTCTTCTTTTATACGTGGGTGGAGTTCTGTGAATACTGTTGGACACATTTATTACAGCTTGGTGAGCATTTGAGAGGGAAGAAAGCAAAGACACCTGTTATATAGGTTGTTCTGTCTGCTTTCCTGGAGACTTGCAACCATTTTGAATATATTATCATCTGAATAAGCAGATGGGTAACTACATCATCATGTTATACTTTTTTTAAAGATAAATTGAGAAATTTACAAGTAAGCCAGCCAGTGGTGGCACACACCTGTAATCCCAGCCCTTGGGAGGCAGAGGCAGGCGGAAATCTGAGTTCGAGGTCAGCCTGGTCTATAGAGTGAGTTCCAGGACAGCCAGGGCTACACAGAGAAACCCTGTCTCAAAAAAAAAAACAAAAACAAAAACAAAAATAAAACAACAACAACAAAAAAGAAATTTACAAGTATGTTTTGGAGATGTTAACATTCCCCTGAGCTAAATTTGGCTCACATTTTCTTATAGCTTTATAGTTTTTTTTCTGCAGAAGTATGCTGATTATGCTAGTCATACATTATTGCAAATTGATAAAAACTTTTCTTTGCATTGTCTTTCTCTGTTGTACAAGTACTATAAAAACTCAGCCAGAACACGCTGTTCTTATTCTTGTACTTGAGGGCCATAGATAGTGTGTTAAATTAAAACGTCACATCTGTGCGTGTAGTTAGCCTCACAAGCAGAGCAGCCGTGCTGGTCAGTTACAGTGCGTCTGCAGGCGGGAGCTGCATTGTCTCGCCTGGGAATGAACAGATGCTGAGTGTGCTGTGGTGAACACGTGGCACTGCCCTGGGCTTCTGGGTGGAAGGAGACTTCAGTCTTGTCGGCCACCAGAACCGTGTAGACATGACGTAAATACAGACCTTTCACACTGGTCCCTTAAAGGCTTTCTTGTGACTTTAAAGTTAAAGAACATGCTATTGCTAAAGGGGACATGTGAGTCAAAATTATACATGTTTGTGTATATACAGAATATATAATTATATTTACTATAAACAGTTCTTTTATGGGTAGCCTTTTCCCCCTTCAGATTCAAGCTTTCTTTGTGTTTTTTACCTTCTTATTTGAGCTGTCACTAAGAGTAGACTATCATTATTATTTAAGATACATCCTTTTGATCCATTGTTGAGTAAGATATGTGAAGGACAGAACGTCTCAGCTGGCTGCACCCTGGCGTGTGTCAAAGCAGCTCTACGCTGGGTGTTTCCCTTTCTTGTAACATGAATGTGAAGGTGATTTTGTGTGTGTGTTTGTTTTTTGTTTTAAGAGTTTATTATAGATGTATAATTGGGAGCTTAAGAGGGAGAATATGTTAATTGAATAGGCTTGGGCGTCAGTGCGTTTGCCAGGTGGTCCTTTTCATACCCCAGGACTGGAGTTTGAATGCAGGGCCTGTGTTTGTCAGGCTGCAGTCTACCTACCAAGTTATTTCCTCTGCTCTGAGTCATTTTTGGACCTTTGCACTACTTCATAAAGGTGGTCTGGAACTTTTGTTGTTGTCGTCATTTTGAGACACAGGTTTCTTTTCTGTGTGCAGCCCTGGCTGTCCGGGAACCCACTCTGTAGACCAGGCTGGATTCAAGCTTAGAGACCAACCTTCCTCTGCCTTCCTAGTGCTGGGATTAAACGCGTTCATTACTACAACCCAGCTTGGAACCTTTTTTAAAAAAATTATTATTCTATTGTTTAAAACAGGTTTGGTGGTAATCTGTGAAATTATTAGGGTTTTATTTGTCTTCCTTCCTTCCTTCCTTCCTTCCTTCCTTCCTTCCTTCCTTCCTCCCTCCCTCCCTCCTTTTCTCCCTCCCTCCCTCCTTCCTTCCTTCTTCCCTTCTTTCCTTCTCCCTCCCTCCTCCTCCTGGGATGGTAGATGATTTTCTGTCTTTTCTAGAAATATTTTAAAAAATTGTATTTCTTGGAAAATTGACAACTGTATTTTTCAAATTTCAAATGCAATTAGGTTGGAAAATATTCTCTTGGGGTTATTTAGAATTATTTTTTTGTGAGAATTTTTTTTTTTTTTTGATATAATTTATTTACATTTCAAATGATTTCCCCTTTTCTAGCCCCCCCACTCCCCGAAAGTCCCGTAAGCCCCCTTCTCTTCCCCTGTCCTCCCTCCCACCCCTTCCCAGTTCCCCGTTCTGGTTTTGCCAAATACTGTTTCACTGAGTCTTTCCAGAACCAGGGGCCACTCCTCCTTTCTTCTTGTACCTCATTTGATGTGTGGATTATGTTTTGGGTATTCCAGTTTTCTAGGTTAATATCCACTTATTAGTGAGTGCATACCATGATTCACCTTTTGAGTCTGGGTTACCTCACTTAGTATGATGTTCTCTAGCTCCATCCATTTGCCTAAGAATTTCATGAATTCATTGTTTCTAATGGCTGAATAGTACTCCATTGTGTAGATATACCACATTTTTTGTATCCACTCTTCTGTTGAGGGATACCTGGGTTCTTTCCAGCATCTGGCAATTATAAATAGGGCTGCTATGAACATAGTAGAGCATGTATCCTTATTACATGGTGGGGAATCCTCTGGGTATATGCCCAGGAGTGGTATAGCAGGATCTTCTGGAAGTGAGGTGCCCAGTTTTCGGAGGAACCGCCAGACTGCTTTCCAGAGTGGTTGTACCAATTTGCAACCCCACCAGCAGTGGAGGAGTGTTCCTCTTTCTCCGCACCCTCTCCAACACCTGCTGTCTCCTGAATTTTTAATCTTAGCCATTCTGACTGGTGTAAGATGAAATCTTAGGGTTGTTTTGATTTGCATTTCCCTAATGACTAATGAAGTTGAGCATTTTTTAAGATGCTTCTCCGCCATCCGAAGTTCTTCAGGTGAGAATTCTTTGTTTAACTCTGTACCCCATTTTTTAATAGGGTTGTTCGGTTTTCTGGAGTCTAACTTCTTGAGTTCTTTATATATATTGGATATTAGCCCTCTATCTGATGTAGGATTGGTGAAGATCTTTTCCCAATTTGTTGGTTGCCGATCTGTCCTCTTGATGGTGTCCTTTGCCTTACAGAAACTCTGTAACCTTATGAGGTCCCATTTGTCAATTCTTGCTCTTAGAGCATACGCTATTGGTGTTCTGTTCAGAAATTTTCTCCCTGTACCGATGTCCTCAAGGGTCTTCCCCAGTTTCTTTTCTATTAGCTTCAGAGTGTCTGGCTTTATGTGGAGGTCCTTGATCCATTTGGATTTGAGCTTAGTACAAGGAGACAAGGATGGATCAATTCGCATTCTTCTGCATGCTGACCTCCAGTTGAACCAGCACCATTTGTTGAAAAGGCTATCTTTTTTCCATTGGATGTTTTCAGCCTCTTTGTCGAGGATCAAGTGGCCATAGGTGTGTGGGTTCATTTCTGGATCTTCAATCCTGTTCCATTGATCCTCCTGCCTGTCACTGTACCAATACCATGCAGTTTTTAACACTATTGCTCTGTAGTATTGCTTGAGGTCAGGGATACTGATTCCCCCAGATTTTCTTTTGTTGCTGAGAATAGTTTTAGCTATCCTGGGTTTTTTGTTGTTCCAGATGAATTTGATAATTGCTCTTTCTAACTCTGTGAAGAATTGAGTTGGGATTTTGATGGGTATTGCATTGAATCTGTATAGTGCTTTAGGCAAAATGGCCATTTTAACTATATTGATTCTACCGATCCATGAGCATGGGAGGTTTTCCCATTTTTTGAGGTCTTCTTCCATTTCCTTCTTCAGAGTCTTGAAGTTCTTGCCATACAGATCTTTCGCATGTTTGGTAAGAGTCACCCCAAGATACTTTATACTGTTTGTGGCTATTGTGAAGGGGGTCATTTCCCTAATTTCTTTCTCAGCCTGCTTATCCTTTGAGTATAGGAAGGCCACTGATTTGCTTGAGTTGATTTTGTAACCTGCCACTTTGCTGAAGTTGTTTATCAGCTGTAGGAGCTCTCTAGTGGAGTTCTTTGGGTCACTTAGGTAGACGATCATGTCGTCTGCAAATAATGATAGTTTGACTTCCTCCTTTCCAATTTGTATCCCTTTGACCTCCTTATGTTGTCGAATTGCCCGAGCTAGTACCTCAAGTACAATATTGAAAAGATAAGGAGAAAGGGGGCAGCCTTGTCTGGTCCCTGATTTCAGTGGGATTGCTTCAAGTTTCTCTCCGTTTAGTTTGATGCTGGCTACCGGTTTGCTGTATATTGCTTTTACTATGTTTAGGTATGGGCCTTGAATTCCTGTTCTCTCCAAGACTTTAAGCATGAAAGGATGCTGAATTTTGTCAAATGCTTTTTCAGCATCCAATGAAATGACCATGTGGTTTTGTTCTTTGAGTTTGTTTATGTAGTGGATTGTATTGATGGATTTCCGTATATTGAACCAACCCTGCATTCCCGGGATAAAGCCTACTTGATCATGGTGGATGATCGTTTTGATGTGTTCTTGGATTCGGTTGGCAAGAATTTTGTTGAGTATTTTTGCATCGATGTTCATAAGGGAAATTGGTCTGAAGTTCTCTTTCTTTGTTGGATCTTTGTGTGGCTTTGGTATCAGCGTAATTGTGGCTTCGTAGAAGGAATTGGGTAGTGTTCCTTCTGTTTCTATTTTGTGGAATAGTTTGAAGAGTATTGGTGTTAACTCTTCTTTGAAGGTCTGGTAGAATTCTGCACTGAAACCATCTGGTCCTGTGCTTTTTTTGGTTGGAAGACTTTCTATGACTCCTTCTATTTCTTTAGGCTTTATGGGACTGTTTAGATGGTCTAGTTGGTCCTGATTTAATTTTGGTATTTGGTATCTCTCAAGGAAATTGTCCATTTCCTCCAGATTCTCCAGTTGTGTTGAGTACAGGCTCTTGTAGTAGGATCTGATGATTTTTTGGATTTCCTCAGTTTCCGTTGTTATGTCTCCCTTTTCATTTCTAAGTTTGTTAATTTGGATACTTTCTCTGTGCCCTTTGGTCAGTCTGGCTAAGGGTTTATCTATCTTGTTGATTTTCTCAAAGAACCAGCTCCTAGTTTTGTTGATTTTTTGTATGGTTCTCTTTGTTTCTACTTGATTGATTTCGGCCCTGAGTTTGATGATTTCCTGCCTTCTACTCCTCCTGGGTGAAATAGCTTCTTTTTGTTCTAGGGCTTTCAGGTGTGTCATTAAGTTGGTAATGTATGCTCTCTCCATTTTCTTTTTGGAGGCACTCAGGGCTATGAGTTTTCCTCTTAGCACTGCTTTCATTGTGTCCCATAGATTTGGGTATGTTGTGTTTTCATTTTCATTGTGTTCTAAAAAGTCTTTAATTTCTTTCTTTATTTCTTCCTTGACCAAGGTGTCATTGAGTAGAGTATTGTTCAATCTCCACGTGTTTGTGGGTTTTCTGTTGTTTCTGTTGCTATTGAAGACCACTTTTATTCCATAGTGATCAGATAGGAGGCATGGGATTAGTTCTATCTTTTTATATTTGTTGAGGTCTGTCTTGTGACCAATTATATGGTCGATTTTGGAGAAGGTACCATGAGGTGCTGAAAAAAAGGTATATTCTTTTGTTTTAGGATAGAATGTTCTATATATATCAGTTAAATCTAATTGGTCCAAAGCTTCAATTAGTTTCATTGTGTCCTTGTTTAGTTTCTGTTTTCCTGATCGGTCCATTGAGGAAAGTGCAGTGTTGAAGTCACCCACAATTATTGTGTTAGGTGCAATGTGTGCTTTGAGTTTTAATAAAGTTTCTTTTATGAAAGAGGGTGCCCTTGCATTTGGAGCATAGATGTTCAGGATTGAGAGTTCTTCTTGTTGTATTTTTCCTTTGACCAGCAAGAAGTGTCCCTCAGAGTCTCTTTTGATGACTTTGGGTTGAAAGTCAATTTTATCTGATATTAAAATGGCTACTCCAGCTTGTTTCCTGAGACCATTTGCTTGTAAAATTGTCTTCCAGCCTTTTACTCTAAGGTAGTGTTTGTCTTTGACCCTGAGGTGTGTTTCCTGTAAGCAGCAAAATGTAGGGTCCTGTTTACGTATCCAGTCAGTTAGTCTGTGTCTTTTTATTGGGGCATTGAGTCCATTGATGTTAAGAGATATTAAGGAATAGTGATTGTTACTTCCTATCATTTTTGACGTTATTTTTTAAATTTGATTGCTTAACTTATTTGGGTTTGATGAAAGGTTACTATCTTGCTTTTTTCAGGGTGGAGTTTCCCTCCTTGTATTGGTGTTGTCCTCCTATTATCCTTTTTAGGGCTGGGTTTGTGGATAGATATTGGGTGAACTTGGTTTTGTCGTGAAATATCTTAGTTTCTCCATCTATGGTGATTGAGAGTTTTGCTGGATATAGTAGTTTTGGTTGGCATTTGTGTTCTCTTAGAGTCTGCATGAGATCTGCCCAGGACCTTCTAGCCTTCATAGTCTCAGGTGAAAAGTCTGCTGTGATTCTGATAGGTCTTCCTTTATATGTTACTTGGCCTTTTTCTCTTACTGCCTTTAGTATTCTTTCTTTGTTTAGAACATTTGGTGTTTTGATTATTATGTGACGGGAAGTATTTCTGTTCTGATCCAGTCTGTTTGGAGTTCTGTAGGCTTCTTGTATATTCATGGGCATCTCTCTCTTTAGGTTAGGGAAGTTTTCTTCCATAATTTTATTGAAGATATT